>NW_028261386.1:29273708-29594541 GCF_051295495.1 Thamnophis sirtalis | reverse complement strand
AAAACCAACAAGGATCACCAATGAAAACCAAACTGCACTAGTTGGATTCACCCCCTCCCCAATTAACTTCATTTGGGAAGTTGGGAAAAGGTGTTGGGGGCCACCACTCTAGAGATCCTTGATCTGAGATGGAAGGATATATTAGGAGGATGGGTTTTAACTCTTCTCGATGGTAGTTTTTTTATATCCTAGGACACCAGAATGAAAACACATACCCAGTTTCACTCTTGAATGAAGGAAGTAAATCACTTAGCTCTAGGAGTAAGTTACCTATTTATCAGATTTGGAAGGATAGCCATTTTTGGCAGTGAACAATATTAAAGAAACAGTGAAAAAATAACGGATGTCTGAAAGAAAGAAAAGCAATGTATCTCAAACATACAGTACATTGTTTTTTCAAACTCGGCAACTTTGGCATAAATGGTATGGATGGACATCAAACTTTGAAAATTTTGGCTGACTGGGAAAAGACCACATATCCACTTTAAGAAGTTGCTAAGTCTGAAAAACATTGATCTACACCAACCCAGAAGTGGGGGAGGAACTAGGTTTTAAGGGCCCTTTTGATTGACCAAGGTAAAGAAAGTATGAATTATGGAGGATGAAAATGCTGTTCTAGAGAGCAGATGTGCAATAAAAGAAGGTTTGTTTCCTGGGTCCCATCAATCAAAAGTCCCTAGAGCATATCAATGGGCCAAGTATTGCTCACCTCTCATTGCTCCTCCAGTCTGCTGGCAACAGCAACCCTCCTTTAAATAGTCTCCTTCCCCTGTATTGCCTTGGACTTCAGCTGGTGGAATTGCTTTGCTCTGCATCCCTGCAAAATGTCCCTGTAGCCCAATGCAATTGTAGCTCTGGCCTTAACAGATCAGAGAGGTGAAATGGCCGCTTGCCCTGGGAAAGTAGAAAGTATGAAAAAGAGACTCAGAATGGCCCTACCTTGACATTGCTGTCCTTAAAAAGAGGCAATGAATGTTTGAGATAGGATTTCGAGTTTCTGTTAAATACTCCACCACAATAAGTATCATTTCTGGAATCTCTTTTTGACCTGATTTACCTCAGAGATTGACATTTATAGACAAAGGGGGCCTTTAAGGTGGCCTGCTTGGCAGTTCTGCCCTGGGAGCATGCGGAGTGAGGCTGACCTTATGGATTTTTCTAGGATAAAGGATATTGACTTGGGATAACATGAATAGGAGGTAGGGAGCTACAAACCCAAAGTCTCTAAGCTTGGCTAGGGTAAGTTTTGCACATATAAGGACCCTACAATTGAAGCCATCTTCAAATTTCACACACAGATAGAAAGAGTCATAGCCCATAGTTAAGAAACCCTGATAGAACTCAAATATATCATAAATTAATCTGAAATCCAGGACTGCAGCAGGCTAACTTAATATAATATGGATGTTTCGTTCAATGTGATCTAGCAACAGCAGGGGAAAAAAAAAACCAGAGGAAAAATCCAGCCCTGAATTCAACATACACACACAACCAATTTCCCACATGATGCTCACTGAGGGCATTTGAGCTAAGTGTTGCCTCTTAAACCAACCCTTTTTAGAGGGTGAGTCTGAGATTAAAATTGTGCTGGGCCTCTATAAACTATCCATACAGGTTACTTGGAAAATAAGTAAGGAGAGTTTGATAGATTTCTACTAGCATGTGTGAGTAAACTCTCTTTAGAAAATCAACTTTTCCTCCCTAATCCCTCTGAAGCAAAAGACAACAATTCTTTGTTGCCATGATAATCCAGGATAAAGATTTTTTTTCCAATCCAGTGGAAGAACCAGTATAGTCTGAAGTAGTTTCTTCACTGGGGAGGGGGTGGGAAAACCGAGGCTGCTCAGAAATGTCACTTCAAGCTTGAACAAGTCCATGCTGCTAGCTGCAGAGCTTGTCAGAACACAGTGAGGGAGAAGCTGACAGCCATAAATCAAGTTCAAGACCTAAGAATATACCACTAAATAAGGCCTCAGTCACAACTGCTTTAGAGGGGTGCACTATCCCTGTGACAACCATCAAACTCCCTGCAACTTTCTGAAAGCAGAGAACATATCCATGCCTCACCCTTTATTCTTTTCCATTCCCCTTTCAAAGTTGGATGTGCTCCAGATTCCCCCTCCCCACTTTCTTTCTTTCTTTTTCTTTCCATGCCAAAAAGCCTTTCTTCTCATTCCCTCTTCTGTGTCAAAGAAACCAGCTGAGAAGTGCTAGCTATTGATTTTTCTAGTAAATAGTTCTAGTAAACATTTTGACTAGCCATGCTAACCCAATACAGATGCTCTCTTTTGCCAAAGCACTGTGTGAACAGGTCATAATGTAATTTAAAAGAGTTCCCTGACTACGATGGAGCTTCAAACTGAAGACAAAAGATCACTGTTTGCTTGCAGCGAGAGCCACCAAGTCTTTTAATCAGATTACTGGATTGGCTGGTGGGACCTATAAACAAAGTATAAAGAACACAGCTCTCCCCTGTCCTTTGTCCCCCAATGTGATGTCTTAAAGCTGGGAACCCTGTTTTTCTGAAATGGAAACAACCACTTCTCTTTTGAAACTGGATTTTCTATTACTTTGAGGATTGGGTCCCTACCTGTTATTTATCTTGTCAGAAAGTGTTCCTGTTAGGCACAAGGGACTGGGTCTATCAAGTGCCCAGAAAAGCCTTGCTGGTCCAAGATGCTGAAGCCCCCAAACACCTCTTGGTGAGGATTTCTTAAAATCAAGCTGAGGTCCACCTACTGTTACAGATATGCCCTGCATTGCCTTTCTATCACCACCACCATAGAAGTACAATAGTAGAGTTAGGCTGACTTCCTGTGTTCCCAGTTGGCTCAGAAATTTTAATTTGGATCAAAGCAACAATGGAATGGGATTGGGTATCAGGAAGCCCATCTAAGGAAAGGTGATTTTGCTGCAAGTTACGTTTATTAATCACCCTTTTAGCTGTGTGCATGACTTTTTACAGAGCGTAAGAGCCCTCTGTATACTTACAATCTGGTTTGCACATTCTGATAAGCCCTGCTTACTAAATGCATCACAAATATTCACACAACATGCTAAACTGTTGTGACTCGGCTAGAGCCTTGGGACCTGTTATCAGATTCTGACAGCGAGGGGGCTTTTGAGTTATGTTTGGAAGAGGAGGAGGGTTCTGGACAGGGGTCTGCCTCCGAGCAGGGCTCAGAGAGACTAGTTGGTCCCCAGGTAATGGCTGAGCCTTGGGCCAGTGGGGAGGACATAAGAGAGACTGAGCCTTGGAGCAATGGGGAGGAGACAAGAGAGGCTGAGCAAGAACTCTTCTGTGAGTATTTTCAGGATGCACGTAGGAGACGAGCTGACCGACGTAAGGCACAACTGAGGACTCCGAGGAGGTGATTGTAACCAGATGTGCCTTGTTAGAGGCTTCCCTTAGGGATAAAAGGACTGGTGGTGCCATGCCCTGCTCACAGAAGTCAACGTTCCTTGATCCTGGAGTGTGGTTTCTTTGCTGTGCACTTCGAAAAGTGGTTTGACTTCTGTAACCCTGATTCACAGAGACTTTGGGAAGAAGGGCTTTGCTTCTGTTTGGATTCTTCTTGTATTTACCGTAAGAAAGATTTATGTTTGAGTCCGTTATCTTCTGGCAGAGACTTTAATTAGTTTAGTTTGGCTTGCAGCCATTTTGAAACTGAGAACTGATAAAGAGAATTCCCTTTCCTTTTATTTGCCTGTGGTCTGTTAACAAGTGAAGGAGGAGGGAACAGAACACTAAACTAAAACCAAGTCAGGGCTCCTTGATGCTCCCTAAGCTTGGTTGTTTTCTTGAAGACATTTTATTACCCAAACTAGTTTATAGCAATAGCACTTAGACTTATATACCACTTTACAGTGCTTTACAGCCCTCTCCAAGAAGTTTACAGTGTCGGCATATTGCTCCCAACAATTTCGGTCCTCATTTTAACTGCCTTGGAAGTATGGAAGGCTGAGTCAACCTTGAGCCTGATGAGATTTGAACTGCCAAATTGCAGGCAGCAGTCAGCAGAAATACCCTGCACTACTGCACTCTAACCACTGTGCCACTGTGGCTTATCTACTTAGAATTTAGAACAACAGAGTTGGAAGGGACCTTGGAGATCTTCTAGTCCAACTCCCTGCTTAGGCAGGATACCCTATACCACTTCAGACAAATGGTTATCCAACCTTTTCTTAAAAACATCCAGTGTTGGAGCCTTTACAACTTCTGGAGGCAACTTGTGGTAACATCATCAGTCCTCATTAGCACTGATGTTTTACCTAGTTATGGTAATGAAACATCTATAAGAAAACAACCAAGCTCAGAGAGCACCAAGGAACCCCTCATTTCAACCCTGAGCTACAAATATTCTGCTTTGGTGGTAAAACCAAGTCACATTGGTTATGTTTGCAGAGTATACTCATCTTTAACAAAGGCTTGCAAATTACAACAGAGGGACTGACATGAAACTCTAAAGAAGTAAATCTGGTTTATATATCCCACTGTAGCCTAACCTAGTGTGGCATTATGTCTTAGTGTGATCTGTGAACCCAAACACTAAAAACAATGTTAAAGCACAGAAAATGGCAGATACACAAATTATCAATATGATTTATATACACCTGATTTTCAACTATAAGCAACTTCTTTTAAAACCAGCAGTTAAACCAAACAATTAAATATACATAATATTTTACTGTTGTTTTATTTAAATGTAAAATCTTAAGAGAACTCAAAAGCTCAAAAGCTGTCCAAAATCACTGATGAACTCAAAAGCTGTCCAAAATCACTGATGATTTTCTTCTCCTAATTTTGCATTGTCCCTCATCTTTTTGCTGTACTTTTTCAGCTATCCCATTAGGCACCAGCTCTTCTTTATTCAAACAGCCTCATCTTCAAGTAATTACATTTGTTGGGTATATGGTTGGTAGGTAAACAAAGTAGAGGAAGTAATGGAAAAACATCTGTGCATATTTGCTGAACAATCCAATTGCACTAAAAGATTTTTAAAAGATCCACTCTAATAAGAAATATGCATAAATAAAGTGCAGCAAGATGAATAAAGCGAAAAGGACTTTTTTTGTTTTACTTTATTTGAAGTCATTTGTATAGTGCTTTAACACATCGTCTGTCGTATGTCACCATTTGGTCTTTTTATCTTTCATTTTTCTAGCCTGGTGGTTTGGGTTTCATATTCAGCTTTACAGCATTATTTGCTGTGCAAATGGAATAGATTTTCCTTTTTGTCTTAAAAAAAAAAGCCTATTACATGGCTGAAAGCAATAATGAATAAAACCAATCCAAAGGTATAGGCTGATGTTTGGGGGACTAAGTAAACTAAAAGGGGGGGGGAATGCAAGGGCAAATCTATAATTAAATTATATGCAAATTAATATGCAAATGTATTTTCTTTAGTGCATTAAAATCTACCATCCCTATATGTGACTCCAGTAGAATCGCATTATACATTATAAAGCAGTGATAGCAAACCTTATTCTTGGTTTTATCTTTATGAAAGATAAAAAGACCAAATGGTGACATACGACAGACGATGTGCCAAAATTGTGTGAGCATGCTATCACGCGTGCATGCGTACCCACACCAATTCAATCCCCCCCACCCATCAACCTGTGCATGCACACGGACACATCCCCAAGCTCCAGGGGCTTTCCTGAAGTCTGGGGAGGGTAAAAACAACCTCTCCCATGACCCCGGAAGCTGGAAACAGATAGATTCTGAACTTCTGGCTGGCCCTTTGGAGCCGTTTTTCACCCATCCCAGCCTCCAGAGACTTTCCTGAAACCCTGGGGAGGGCAAAATGGCCTCCCCCAGCCCTCCAGAAGGCTGAAAATTAGCTGGCCAGTGCATGCGCATCACAGCTATGAAGCTGTGGTGGGTTTCAAAAAATGTAGAACCTCTTCTATAGGTATGGATGCTTTGTGAGAGTGGCTTGCCTGCCATGTGACCGGGTGGGAGTGGCTTGCTGGCCATGTGACTGGGTGAGAGTTGCTTGGCTGTCACGTGACTGGGTGGGTGTGGCCAACTTGTAAAATGTGGTGAAACTCACTTAACAACACTCTTGCTTAGCAACCAAAATGTTGGCTCAGAAACTCTGGCATTTGAAGCACGCAAGTCTTAAAGCTGTCAAGTTACAAGACCCTTGCACCCCTAACCCTTTAGACAAAAAAAAACCCGGGGTGTTCAAACTTGACAGCTTTAAGACTTGTGGACTTCAACTCCCCAAATTCCTCCTCCAGTCATGTTGGCTCAGGAACTCTGGCATTGAAGTGTGCAAGTCTTAAAGCTGTCAAATTACAAGACCCTTGCAACCCTAACCCTTTAGAAAAAAACCCAGGGGTGTTCAAACTTGACAGCTTTAAGACTTTAAGGTTTAGATACAGGGGTGGGTTTCAACCGGTTCGCGGCGGTCCCTGCGATCCGGTTGGTCGCCGAACCCGGAAGTAAGTAACTTCCGGGAACGGCGAAGCCCTCCCCCCCACGCCCGCGCCCGCCTGCGCGCCCGCGCCCGCTCCTTACCCGGTTTTGATGAATTCTGGGCTTCCACGCATGCGCAAGACGCATACAGCGCCTGCACGATCCTCCAGGAGCAGCTGGAGCATCGCACAGACGCTAGTACGCATGCACGTGCCGCGCGCGTGCATGCGCACACCGCACACGTGCGCGAGGACGCCGCCGGCCTCATTCCAACCGAATTTGTTGGAACGGGGCGAGAAACCCACCCCTGTTTAGATAGGATTCTTTGAGGTGGGTGGGGCAATTGATGAGCCAGCCAATCAGTGAGCGGTGGGTGGGGGGAGGGATCTGGAACCGGTTCTAAACCAGTACATTTGTGGAACCTCTTCTACAGAAGAGGTTAGAACTGGCAGGAACCCACCCATGCTATAAAGGAACAAAAGTTTAGAGTGTCCCTATCAATAGTCAAAGATAGCATCCTAATCCTGATTAGATTCCATGTACTTTCATTAAAAAATTAGTAAGAAATAATAAGATGTAGCTGCTACATTTTCTGTAATATCTCCTTTTAACAAGACATTTGAGTGAATGGTACTCAATTATATTGATGAATTATGCATTGTACAAAGAAGTCCTCTCTACATTTTTCTACAGCCAATCATTCTCATTGAATGACTAAAAGTTTAGAAGGGAAGTTTTTTCCGCTTTGTCCATGCCATTCACAATTGTATAAACCTATCTTGTATATGACTTCAATCATCACATGCTTTTTTTGTTCTTTTTTAAATCATAACAATAAAAGGTGGAGTCCACATTTAAGCAGTATATGACTAAGAAGGCCTCAAGGCAATGATTCAGTATGAGAATATGTAAAAAGCAGGCAAAATACTGATGAGAAATCAGCATGGTAAGCAATCAGAGCCTGCTGGAAATGTATAAAATTAACATTTTACAAATCTTTTCAAACACTGTCTTGTGACATTCAACTGGCAGCACCTGGACAGGATAATTTCTCTACATTTTGACAACCAACCTGCCACATCCCAACAAATTAGGATAGCTTTGTTCTCATGTTAGTCCTCTATATACCTCTGGAGAGATACAAGAGATAGATTCTGACTCTCATAGCAATCTTTCTGGTGTGGTGCACTGTGTTTGGACACATTAGCCTGTTTCAATCTTTGCCATGTAGTTCTTGTGGTTGAAGATTCTCTCTCTTTTGGATCATATATAAGCAGCTTCTGAGTGTTTGGTGACCCCTTCCTTGTGATTTCATGATTAGCAGCCCCTTCTGAGGGTGACAATGGATGTGTAGGAGATTGATTAGAAGGGTTAGGTGGTTGTCAGCCTTTTCTTTTATTGAAGTAAAATCTACTAGCAGGTAGGAGCTAGCAGCTTTCCTCCAACTAGATGAATTGATTGTTCATCATTATCCAACAGGTTATTTTGTATATCAGAATCCAAATCCAAATCAATATCAGGGGCAAGAGAAAATCTTGCCTTTTGGGGAATATACTGCTCCAATTCTTGGCTCTTACTTTAGGTCTAAAATGGGTTTCCTCTTGGAACCACATTGAATAGGTAAGTTGGAAAGAAGTTACACTTTCCTCTAAGTTGTTGGCAGTTAGGTGCCTCTGAAGGATAAAAGATGTCAAGGAGGGAGGTTTGTTGTTTTAAAATCTGTAGTCTGTTCTAAAGCTCTATTAACTGAACATAAAATGAGTCATTGAGGGATAGAGAAGGATGATTGCATTCTGTCTGCACTGAAGCATTAGTTTCTGTAGTAATTATCCTCTGCTCTTGGCAGGAGGCTCTAGCCTTAAGCAAGCGAGGGGAGTGTAGCTGAATCGGGACTGGACTGGGGTATCTTTAAAAATTCTGGAAGGGAAAACACTTATTTTTGTTGAAAAGTTTTGGCCATCCTAAATATTTTCTGTAAATTATATGGCTAATAAAAAAGAAGAAAGATCCCTTTAAACCCTAAACAATCTAGGCAAAATGTGATGTGTATCCAAATCAATAGGAGTTTGCTTAGCAGTTTTATTACTGCTTTCCCATGTACAAGATCCCTAGTACACAACAACTGGTACTAATACCAGGTTTATTAGAGTTGAGTAACTTAATCAAGTTTGGATTGGATGTCATTTAGGAGGAAAATAGCAATAGCACTTAGACTTGTATACCACTTCACACTGCTTTACAGCCCTCTCTAAGTGGGTCTTATGAGTAAGCACATTGCCCCCAACAATCTGGGTTTCATTGGGGAATGAAACATCTGCAAGAAAACAAGCCAGCTCAGAGAGCACCAAGGACCCCTCAAATCTGGGTCCTCATTTACCAACCTCAGAAAGATGGAAGGCTAGGTCCATTCTTGAACCAATCAGAATCGAACTGCTGGCAGTCGGCAGAAATAGTCTGCAATATTGTATTCTAAACACTGTGCCACCACAGCTTTTGTGCCACGATGGCTCAAATGACCACAGCTGTGGAACCTGTAATTAGTTCTCCTAGAGCTTTTAGGATACCTTCTGAAGAATGAATATCATGTGATCTATCCTTTCTATTCCCTACAATATTTATAGCAACTAAGGCTATCATAAATCTTGTTGAATGATTAGGAAGGTGGGAAGATGTTGTCTTTCCTCACTCTTCTTCAGAGAGGAAGTAGAACCTTCGCTCATAGCAGCAAGCTTGGTTCTTATTTAAAGGAGTATTGTACTTGAAGCTCTGTGGATATCATGATGTGGTAGGAAAGACATTTTTGTTGCTTTTGTTGCCTGTGGGGGGTTTGTTTGTGCTGTTGAATACTACCAGGGCTGTTTCTTACTCACTTCTTACCCTTGGTGGTCATTTCCAAAGCTTTAATTTTGTTTTAATTCTTGACTTGGCTTTTTTGTTTCTTTTACAGTGTGATCCTCTAAATGCAGGCTTGTACTGGGATAATTTCTCATCCACTTGAGAGGAGCAACATAAATCTTTGGAACACAAAGAATTGAAGGCCAAAAGATATTATCTAGATGAGTAGAAGATATCTCAAGCCTAGGTATCTATTTGTAAACATAGATACCACAAGGATGAAACCTGTGTTGGGACATCAATCTGCAAACTACACCCGATACTACTTGCATTACAATATCACATACAAGTACATAATGGTCCAAGCTGCAAGGTGAGGTTGTGATACATGTTCACTTGTCCTCCTTGCCACCTATGACCTCTTTTTTTTTGCTTCCAGTAACTTTGTTTTCAGGATTGATTTCAGCATGTTTGAGGGACTTCAGTCACTGCGGTAGGCACCTTGTACCAATTGTCACTTGGGTGCTGTTTTTCCTGTCCCTTCCAAATAGAGATGGACAGAAGAAAAAAATCCATACACACACACACACATACACACACACATACAATACAAAATGTATAGATTGAGATGCATGTTACTACTTGTAGCAAGGATAAATCAAAAGAGGGTTCCTTTTGAATTGGGTATCAATTCAATATTTCCCAAAATGTTGTTTTGATTTAAAATTTCCCCCTTCATGAAGGGAAAGTGGGGTAGAAACCAATTTACCTTAAACAGGAGAGTGTTGCCCTTAATAGGTTGGCCCCAAATCTTAACAATAATTCAAAAGGAAGAGAGAAAGTTGTTAATTTGTTTGTATTTATTGTACCTATATGTGCTTGCTCACATATGCTCAGAGATGACACAAATGTTTCACTGTGCCTTCTTCTGTTTTATATTAACTAATAACCATTTTGATACACATGGCCTCAGCAGGGCTAGATGATTACTTGCTGTGAAAGAAGAAGGAATAAGAAAACTTCATAAACTTGCTAAAGCAAAGTACCTTGATCTCCCCATCCTCTGATTAGCATGAGGGAGGCAAGATCTGCTTACTATCTTTCATATGCTTACAAACACCAGGAGAGCAGCCATAATCCTCTTCTTTCTAAGTGAATAAAGATCACCTGACTTTGCATGGTCAGCTAATCACTATTTATTAACAAAAAAGAGTATTTGGAGAGCTCCCATTCTTCTCACAAGGACATATAACAAGAGCTTTTTCAGATAGAAAATAAGGGGGGAAGTTGAAGTAAGTACCCTCACCTCCTGATTACATTCATTACCTGCAAAAAATGAGGGAGAGAAGTCCATCCTTTTCCATATGATTGTGGCTCTTGTGAATGTTATGGCTTTGAGTCAGTCTGAGATTAATTATTACAAATGAATTTAGAGCAGACAAACCCTGCTAGAAAGGTGGAAGGAAAGAGAAGAGGATGACCAAGATCAAGGTGAAAAAACTTAATTACAATACCAATGGGTGCTTCAGCAGCAGAGGATCAGGTTGGAGAAGAGATTATTTTGGATGAAGTTCATCCATGTGGTTACTGCAAATCAATACCAACTTAATGACACATAATCAGTTAGTCAAAGCTATATAAGATACTCATGGCCAGGAAGCCTTGAAGCAATTCAGTAGACCTCATTGTATGAACTTGTTTGATACTGAGGAAAATACCCAAAGCTGTACTAATATGAAGCTTCTTCCTGGCATTCTGGATTAAAATCAGTTTAACAGTACATAATAGTTCAGGAACACATATTAAGTAATTTAATATAGAAAAGCTACAAACCCATGAATAAAAATTCCAGTAAATGCTGTGAATCAAAAACATTTATTTATTAGTAAAATCAAAGATCTTATCTTTGAACTTCTTCCTCCCTCTTGAACTGTGCAATGAGTTAGATAGTTGTTTCACTTGGGCAAGCAACCTGATTATCTATTTTATTTTATTTTATTTTAGCAATAATCAGATCTGATAATAGGTTGTCTTCAACTGTGTCAGATTTAACTGACACCTCTGGTGAAGGGAGAGTTCAGATCAGATAGTAAGCATGGCCATCTGCTTGCCAGCTATCCAAAGCCCATCCACACAGCATGCTTACAACAGTGTGAAAACATTGCACAGTTTCTTGAGTTCATTTCACACAATGAAGCATCCACCTCATGGACAGTTTGTTGCTGGGGTAAATTAAAGCTGGTCCAAGGGATTCCCACATAAAGTAATGCGATCAGGGATGGACATTTCCCATTCAGATAATCCTTGGTGACTAAAGGAGGAGATTTGAGGTGATGCACTTGGGGGTAGAGATCTGCTTTCTTTAATAGGTTGGTCATTCTGTTGTGGATCCACTTCCTGCTATCTGGACTTGGTACCACTTGTGCAGTGTTTCTTGGATGTGAAGGATGTTAGAACCCTGGCTTCCAGAACCAGTAAAAATTAATTAGCTGATCAACCTAAAAAGTATGACGCTGTGATATGGACTACCCCAACATTTGCTGAACACACATCATCGAATGTGTGGGTGAAAGAACTCTATTCTTGGGCTTCTGTGGTTTGCATGATAAATAATTTCTTTTACAGTGGCCTTTGCTCCAATGGTGGGATTCAAAAAAAATTATTACCAGTTCTGTGGGTGTGGCTTTGTGTACATGGTGTGGCTTTGTGGGTGTGGCAGGAGAAGGATGCTGCCAATCCCCATTCCCTCCCCACCCTTCTAACCTGCTTTCCAGCTCTGTTCTCCTACTCAAGGAAACAAAAGAAGATCAGCTGGGAGGCAGCGGGGGCAGGACCAGCCTATTTGCTGGTTCCCCAAACTACTCAAAATTTCTGCTAGCGGTTCTCCAGAACCTGTCAGAACTACCACCTCTGCTTTGTTCTTCATGCAAAATCCTTTTTTTAAAAAATTGCAATTCGTTACAATAAGGAACTCAATACAAAATTTCAGCTACAATGTTTCCAGCACCATTGAGTGACTGCATTTGGCTATGCAAATCCTAAGCACAGAGGGCAGTCAAGAGAGACAAACACTCACAGTCACCTAGTGGTCTATAAGAGAATATAACAATTGGTCAAAAGATCAGCAATCATCTTGGAAAAATTATGTGAATGAACTCAAAGGCCACTTCTCTCACACATACCAAAATTATTTTCTTGATTCCTTGCTCCAAAATACTTATGAATGTGGTTTACACCAATCCAGGCTACCACTATTTTGCCGCTAAGAAAGTTAAACTCTTTGCTGCCATCTGGTGATTGCTAAGTCAATAGGTTGGCAATCTGGTGATTGTTAAATCAATAGGTTGGCAATCCCCCCCCCTGGGGGGGAGAATAATTGATTGGAGGAGTGCACATAGCTTGCAAGCACTCCCAGTAGATATTCTGTATGGCACTGGGTGGCAGCTTTTCCCAGGGTTGATGACATTCAAATTTCAGCAAGAGAAAGCCCAATGACTGTTCTCTTGGTATCCTATGGAGGAATTGAACAGATAGCACAGCATGGCTCCATTTCAGATGCATATTGAAGGCAGCTGTGGGGCAGTGGTGGATTACGACCAGTACGGGCGTACTGGTGCCTGCTGGGAGCACCAGGTACTGTTCCGGTATTGTGCTCCAGAGGGCCCGCCTGCCCACCCACTCTCCTTACCACTATTTGAGCCAATTGGGGCTTTCGTGCATGCGCACAGAGCATACAGCACCTGCACAACGCTCCACCAAGCAACTGGAGCACCACGGGAGGTAAGTACACATGCATGCGCTGTGCGCATGCGGCACGGGTTCACATGGTGGATGCCGGGCCCCGTTGCAGCGTACCAGTTGCAGATCCGGAACCCACCACTACTGTGGGGTTAAGCATGATTTACATACATTGAGATGATTTTCTCCTACCTCTGGGGCAAGAGGAAAGCTTGTGAGCCTCTAATCAAGACAGCTTGCAGATGGAATAGAAATGTCATTTCTGGGGTGCAAAAATCTGAAGCCACCACTAGATGACAGCAAACAGAGTTCTCTATATCTTTTTTGTTGCCATCTAGTGGTTGTCAGGCCTTAGCAATACAAAAATAAAGGCTCTTGGTTGCAGTGGCATTTATACTATAATAAATAATTATATTCAGGTAAATAAAAGTGACATACTAAATTTACTTTTAAAAATCTGTTCTTATTGAAAGCCAGAATTCACTCTGATGCTCTGTTACAGCTGATACTAATCTTGCTATGATACCAATCTTTGCTTGGAGTGCTTCTGCAGAATTTTGCCTCATTCTTTTGCAATAGAAGGACTGCAGTGGGTGCTACTCAGGGGTCCATTCAGGATTAATTCTTTTTGCAGCTTGAATATTAGACACTAATGGGTTAAATCCAAGCAAACAGAGGTTTCTCAGAATATGAAATATGAGTAGTTTGGGAAAAGGCAGAAGAATTTTAATATCATCAGAAATATTTTTTTGCAGCTATGTGTGTGTTGCACATCTCCTTGTGATCTTTAACACTTAACAGGGAATTTGCACAGACAAGCCTGACACGCCACCCATTGCCCCAAAACTAATGTGTCTTAATTCCATTTCTTACAGATTTTCAAAAAAAAAATGTTTTGCAAAACAAGGAGAAAGTTCATACTGTCATCATCCGGAAAATAAGAGGAAATTTGTCAAGTGTGTCTAGCTCAAGGTAAAACTCAAGAGGTCTTATCTATCAATCTTTGGCAGGTTTCAAACCCATTTTAGGATTTGCTAATTTATTTATTCTTTAATCCAGACAATTTCCAAGTTTCTGCTGTTGGGCCTCAGCTCAGAACAACCTGAACCAGAACTGCAAGTCAAAACAAGAAAACTGACTCTTTCCTATTTCTCACACGCCACCTGGGCTGAACTACACCCACCAGACTGCCAAGGAACAGAATGACAAGCCTCAGCTTGTGACCAACTAGTGAAGTGTCTCATTCTTATGAATGACATGGATATTTGAGAAATATTTTAGCAAATGCAAAGTAGCAGCATGGCAAAGTAAGGGAATGTTGGAGTTGCCAAATAAAATGTTTGTGACAAATCTTGGGTTTCTGCTTTTAGAAAATATATGCACAACTTTTGAAGAAAGTAAGCAATTTGTCAGCACTCCTCCATTGAATAATTAGGAAAGAAAACCACGAGACTCCATTGATAGAAATCAAGTGTACTTTTACTAATTATAAATGATCAGAAGTGTAGCAAAGCGAAGACTGATTATTTAGGCATGAAAGCAAATGATATATAGAATAACCCATTCCCCAGCCCTTGGCATCCCAGTTACAGTCCAATCATAATTCTCCCAAGTGTCATGTGCGAGATAACTTCGAAAGGTGCCGTTGGCCTTGGCGGGAAACTTCCTCCGCATGCGCAGTAAGACAGGCAGCAGAACTCCAGAATCTTCGTCCAGCACAATTAGTAATCCCTCCCAAATACCATGCCCCCCCTCCCCATTTCAATGGCAGCCGAAGCAGCAGCAAAGCAGAGGCTGACACAATTCTTCCAATATAGGGGAAATTATCAGGAAGGGAGGACATTCACCTGTAGTGAATTAGCCTATCTGCAGAAAGAGCAAACAAATTACTATTTGAAACAAAATCCTCCAATTTGTGAGGATTCACAATGCTGCTAAATAATCATGCATAGCAAATCATTAAAACAAAAGTACGGAACAATGAAAACAGAAAAGACTACATTGAATCAGCAATAAATAGCACCATCTTGTATGGAGAGCTTCTGTTCTTGCTGAGTTTTTCATTTTATTGATGGCAAGTTTCATCCTATTCCATTCTGCTTGAACTGGCAGAAAAAGTTTATACAAATATTTATAGGCATCATTATGTGTACTTCTAATATGCTTGCTTTTGAATGCAATTTCCCAATTCTACACATTTTTGGAAGCAATTATGCTCTCAGGTATACTTTTTTGATAGACATTTTTCTGGTCTGTGCTACAATGAGCTTCCCCCCCCGCTTCTCCCTGCCCTCATTCAAGATCTTGAGTACAACTGAAGTTTTAATATTCCACCCTCTCAGTGACTACAAAAGAAGTGACCCAGGATGACATGGTATAGGTGTATCTGGAGAAGGGATCTGGATGATGTCCACTAGTATGAAAAGTGAGTATCTGAGAGGTATTGGCAACAGGACCAGCACAGCCAAACAAAAAAGGATGTATGGCAGTATGGCCAAAGGACAGCCCTCCAAGACAGCTTCAACAAGATCTAGAGCAGTGTTTCTCAACCTTGGCAACTTGAAGAAGTCTGGACTTCAACTCCCAGAATTCCCCAGCCAGCGAATGCTGGCTGGGGAATTCTGAGAGTTGAAGTCCAGACATCTTCAAGTTGCCAAGGTTGAGAAACACTGATCTAGAGGAAGAGTGGTGTGCAAATCCCTGAATGAGAGGTATAGATAGCAAGGAATGGTTTGCCAACAACAACATTGAAAAAGTGCCTGAAGAAGCACCAGAGAGAGGTGGGCAAATAGCAACCATGGTCATATCAACAATGAAAGAAGAGAGTTAAAAGATACCAAAGGGCCTGAAAATTTCTTAAGATTGGCAGTGGCCAGCAAACTCCTCATCTGAAAGGTGTCCACGGGGATGCCCCAAAGTCTCCAAAATCTAAGCACCCCCTTTTTTTGTGGGTGTGGCAAGTGCAACATGTAAAAAAGATGCAGGGCTTTGAAATTATGGCTGTGGCTGCCATTTTAAAACAAATTACAGGCTGACGGGATTCCCTGTTTTTGCTAGTAGAAGGCCCAAGCAAGAAAGAACACCTAGAAAGTTGCTTTTGCTATTTGAAAACCTAACAGGAGATGGAAATATAGACTCAGGAAAAAATGGAATATAGATTCAGAGGACAGATAATAGTTACAGAAATATAAAGGTAAAATATAAAGAAGGAAATAAGACATATAGAAATGAAATATATAGATATAATGATAAGAATAATCTAAAAATCAAAGGACATTGGTAAAATAAGTCCAATAAATTTCCCCTCTTGTCTGTGGTCTATACCATCTTTTGTGCTTCGCATTTGCCCTTATTATTAAGGGCACATTGGTATAGAGAGTATACCGTATATGCCCCATTCAAATTTCAGCAGCAAACCAGCAAATTATAATTGTACTATTTCCTGCCAGTTGTTATCTTGAAAGGAAAATGAAATGGGTAGATCAAATCTCCAAGAGGCTTAGTCCACATATAAAAATTAAACAAAAAATATAGAAGAGAGGAGAAATCATCACACCCAGACACTTCCAGAAATATCATAACATCACCTCCTATCTACTCTATTTAGAAACTCTCCTGCCGCAAAAAAATTGGGGAAGGCTGACAGTTCATTTTTCAAGCACAGCATCTTCTGGTACATTTCATTGAGTCCTGACCATGTTAGGATCTGTAATGACAGTGGTTAGATTCATATATCACAGTCAGAATAATGTGAGCTTGGTGTTGGCTTGAACGTAGCCACACTCAACAAATTATGCTAAAAGCAACCTTGGTTTATTATCTCGTGTAATTCCAATCAGAGAGGAAATGAATCCACTGAGAAATGTCAGGCTATTTGTAACCTCTTACAATATCTAGAGGCAACTAAAATGACAATACTTTGGGGATGCTTCTACCCTTGTCAGCTATGAAGTTCCACCATGTCTTCTGCAGCATCCACTCATTACGAGACCATTTCAAATGCAAATTGTTTTTACGTTCTTCTTAAGAGTCTGTTGATAGCAATATATGATTAAAAACCTTTAAGGTGAACTTTGATTAGAAATATTCCTGAATTAAATGAATGGATACATTATTCAAACATTAATGTATCCTGTTGTGTGGATCTTTTCCCTAATTTTACATTGAGAAGAAACATTATACAAAAAGAGACATTTCCAAGAAAGGTACCCTGGACTCATAGGATGTAAGTATTATCTTTAACTCAGTATATAATTGTGCTTCCATTCAAAAATCAACCATGGGAATAAGGAATCCAACTCATTTTATGCATTGCTGCCTGAAGCCTTTCTCCTTAAAACAAATTACAGCAACTTCTATGCAACTCACACTCAAAAGCTAATTCTAACCCTATAGCTAAACTCTGAAATTAAACTTTAATCTAGGATATAAATAATTTTTTGCTTGTGATCGGGTTTAGTGAGTCCAGGATATAAATAATTTTGTGCTTGTGATCGGTATTAGTGAGTTTCTTCAGTCTTCTCTTTGTTGTTGGATTTCTCCTCCTCCCATACAAAATTGGAAAAAGACAATTTTAATTTGTGTCTTGGCTTAATACTAGAAAAGAGAAAAGCAGAAAAAATGAAAATGTCATTGCACAGTGCACAGTACATTTTTCCTTCACTTAGACCTAAAAATAATAACTTACCTGTGCTTTTTCCCTCCATTTTTCCAGGAAACTAGGAAACAAAGGGTTTTTTGTGGGGGGGGGCAGGTTGGGGAGGTGGGATGAGTCCTTTTTCAATTGAGTCCAAATTAATTAGGTAGCATATCATTAACAGACAGAAGGGAGAAAATAAGTGCATTCAACAGGCCTTTTTTTTTTGTATGCCTGGAATCCACACTGTATATCAGACATTAATACAATCGAGTGGGTTCAGAGGTATTTCACATGAAGAGTACCCCACTCCTCTGCTCACAATAAAATCCTTTATGCCACCAGGCTTGAAACTTTGGGCTTGGACAATCTGGAACTGTGCTGCCTGCAGTCAGACTTATGCATAGTACACAACATTGTCTGCTACAATGTCCTACCTGTAAATGATTACTTCAGCTTCAACCTCAATAATACACGCGCAAACAATTGATACAAACTCAAGGTAAACCGCTCCAAACTCAATTGCAGAAAATACATCTTCAGCAACAGAGTGGTCAATGCCTGGAATGTTCTACCCGACTCTGTTGTTACATCCTCAAACACGCACAGCTTCAGTCTCAAACTGTCTACCATGGACCTCACCCCATTCCTAAGAGGTCCTTAAAGGGGAAATGCATAAGCGCACCAGCATGCCTACCATCCCTGTCTTACTGTCCCCATTTATCTGCACCTACTTCCTTTGTTCATGTTTATGTTCACACTTATTCCTGATACCTTGTACATTTTTGACAAACAAATAAATAAAAATAAAAAATAAGGAGAAGCATTCACCAATTTATTTGTTTGCTTCCATCGAAACATTTGATATAGCATGAAAAACCATAAAGAAAAAAAATGGCTTTATATCAAGTAGGATTAAAGATCCAGGATGAGGAATATTTTTTGCAGGTAAGAATGACAATAATGATTTTGAAAGTCTTCAGGGAACATAGCAATACCACTGTTCATTGAAATGCATGGATCGGATATTTTGGATACATTTTTCACACTGGGAAGACCTTTTAAAGGAAACAGTAGGAGGCATAACTTAACTTGTTTTTCTTCTTTCCCAGTGCTTATTTCTACATATTGTTCCCAATTTTAAGTTTATGATCATATCAGACATCAGGAACTGCAAAAACAGGATTGGGGAGCTGTGTGAGGCTTGTGTTTTCCAAATCTGATTTAGTTCCCCACTGAATGACCCAAAGAATGAGTGGCTTTCCAGCATACAAATCTTTTCAAACTCAATCAAGAAGTGACTTGTCTCCTATGTTACATAGTGATTTAGTTTTGGAAAATTGTAATTTGAACTCCCTTTTTTCAAGTTCTTTGCATTGATACAAGTTATCTTTGCAAATTATTGTATCCTTAAACAATACATACCATTTCAGGCTGTTATTACATAATAAACACAATGATGCATTACGGATTTTCTTTGTTCAAGCAGAATCACACTCATACTATTTTCTAATTGCATTTGACACATAGGAAGAAAAGAGAGAAATAATGCAACATCCATCAAACTTAACCTCCTGATTTCATCTGTAAATATAAAAGCCAAATACCACTCACTCATCATCACAAAATCTCCAGAACCGTAAAGCCTACAAACTTGAAATTTGGCACATATGTTCATCTTGGCTTCTAGGTACTCACTAAGAAAGGATTTTTTGAAATGACCATCAGATCATTAGTATTTCTTATACAGTAATTAACATGTTCTGATGCTAAGGAGTTCTAATCTCCCTCCCCACCTGAAAAGAACTCTGTTCCAACTGCCAGTTGCCTCATATTCCATTACCTCAGTTCAAACTGGCAGACATTCCACTCCTCCACTCAGGAGTGGTCTTGGGCTCCTTACAAAGCTAAACGTCGGTACCTCACCAAAATGTCTACACCTTCCACCTATGGAACTGCTTCTGGACTCAAGGTGGCAGGAGCAATATTTCCTTATGAGTTTCAATCACTGACCATCACTGAGCCAATGGAGTGAACTGGAGTGAACCAGAGTGAACCGGATTTCTCCTGCATTGTCCGATTACATAGTTTCATTGTGAAGCACGGGAATCCAGCTAGTGCAATATAATGCAGAGGTCAGGCTCTGCATTAGAAACAAAAGTAGCAATATAATCAGAATTCACCTATTCCATTCCTCTATTTTAGTGTTTTTTCAAACTTGTCAATTTTAATTTGTGTGGACTTTAACTCTAAGAATTCCCCAGCCAATTTTTTTGGAAATTGAAGTCCACAAATCATAAAATCCACAAGTTTGAAAAACATTGGTCAATATCCATCACCTAGAAGCACCAAAGCAACTGAGGCCGGAAATAACCATTCTACATTGAGCTTAGATATGAAGGATCCTTGATGTTCTCTCAGTTTGCTTGTTTTCTTGCAGACGTTTCATCACTCAAAATAGGTAACATCATTAGTGCTTGTAAGGAGTGTAGTTTGCTCTCAATTTATATTCTGCCCTGTCAGGGTAGTCTTAGAGTTTCTTTGCTTGGGCTGTTTGCTGTTGGTTTCTTTCAGTTTATTGATTGGAGTATTGTTCACTTGGTTGTTGGTCTAATATTAATCCTGGAGTTAATCTATGCTGATCTGGGTACTGATTGCTAGTGGAGAGATGCTCGGGTCTTTTTGTTTCCTTCTTGGATGGCTGATTGTTTCATTTGCATAGTCCATAGATGTTGTTAATATTCTAGATATTCCCTGGCATTTTTGGACTTGGCTTGGTCTACCCCAATCAAGAAACTGCCAAGGAAGCTAACAGTAAACTGCCAAACCAAAAAAATTCTTTTTTTGTGTGTTTTTCCTTTTCTTTCTTTCTTTCTGTCTTTCTCTTTTTCTTTTTGGTCCTAAGTGTCCTTTTGAGAAAGTTTTTTCTTCTTCTCCTCAATATTTACCTTTATAAACTTTCTGTTATATTTCCACTTTCTTCTCATTTTCCATAAACAAAGGGTTGTCATTATGTTTGAGGCATGGTCAGCTAGATGTATAGACTGGATTTACATTTTTAGCAATCTCTTGAGTCCTTCCCAAGGACCTGGGATATGCAAATGTTGATGTTTGAAGGTGTTAAAGGTATCATCATAGGATGCAAACTGTTGCAAGTACAGCTGCCTTTTGCAACTGATTGGTGATTTTGTCAATGCCAACATTATCGTTATTATTCCAAATGAAAAATCTCAGATTTAAAACCTTGCATATCTGCAGTGTATTGTAGATTCTTTTTAAAATCTTTTAAAACCTAACTGCTTATTTTTACATTAAATGAAGTGACATGATCAAGTGGTTTGGAACTGTAATATTCTCAATTAAGGAGAATCATGTTTTGATGTATTTTATATACAATTATTTTACGATAAATAGTGAAGTATTGTAATGGGAAATGATAATATTACTGTCATTAACCAAGCTCTCTATATATAGCAAAATGCCTTTTTTGTTGTTTGATGTTCTTGTTTACAAGATGAATGAAGCTTTCAATATAATTCAGAATTCAACCACCTTTGTCAAGTACCTGGTTGTACTTGTAAATCAGATTGAATATTAGAAATAAATGGAAGGTGTATAGCACTTGTGAATATCTAGAAAATCTACCTATAGTAGATTAAAATACAAACAAGTCTTTGTATATCAAGTATGCTCAACAATTGTTACAGTACATTAAAAACAGCAATAGAAGTGATACTTAAAAAAATAGAATAAACTTCATTGTGAAAGTCACAATTTCCATTGTTTTCAGAATTCTGTTTGTAAATTAAAAATGTGAGAATCTGAAGGAACATTTCTCCATGCACACATCCTGAGCATAGTCATTTTCCCTTACTGCCACTAAACCCCCGAGGTTTGAGCGGTAGTTGTCTCCCAGTGGGAGCGACAGATCTCCTGCACAGATCACATTTGCTGTGTTCTTCCAAAGAAATGGGCAGGCTGCCATACCATTAAAGCAATTATTCGTACTCTCTTCGATATGAAAGCATTAGATTCTGTCCCTTGGAATGGTGTACCTCGAGGGATCAAAATATAACAGCTCTATCTAGACAGAGAGGGGGAGGAAGGGAGGAAGTGTTGAGGAGGGAGGGAAAGGGAGAAGTCTATGAGACAAAAGTCACTGGTCTGTAAAGAGTTATCAAAGTTCAAAGTGTGCAGAACTGTCTCTTGCAAAGTTGATGCAGCAATTCTGCCATCTTGCAAGAACCTGTTCAAGATGCTCTGATAAGTCAGAATTCATGGGAGATTACCATACAGCCCCTGCCAAGCTGCACTGCAGCACGTGTAATAGATACGCTCCAGTACTAAATCCTAAAAGGCTCCTGCTACATCTGTCAAGCATGCCCTGGAAAAGCACCTTCAGTTCAGATGTTATCACTGTTCTGCCTGCATCACAAGATTTAGTGTCCACCCTGGAGGTTGCTTTGGCTGCACAGTTTTCAGGGGCAAAACAACAAAGAAGAAAGATGAGAGGAGATTGGGGGTGGGGGAGAGATGGAAGAGAGGAGAAGAGAGGTAGGAAGGGAGCGAATAAAAAATATTTTTGCTTGTAGCAAATGGAATAAAATGAAGCACTGGTGGATGGACTAGGTTCCCTTGCCTCTTGCAGAGAAAATTCACAAGTCTCAATTTTGCAGGTGTTCTCAGATCTTTAACTAGGACATCTCAGAACTATGAAAGAAGGAAAATAATCTTGTGCCAAATAGCTCTTTCTTCCAAAGATAAGGAAAACCTCCAAAATGAAACATAACTAACAGTAGATTTACAGATGAGGATCATATATGATCAAATATCAACATTTGATAATTCACTAGGAAACAGGCTGAAAATGGTCTTGGAAGAAGGAGAAAGGGAGATGGAAAATACAGTGGTGTCTAAGATCTGTTTAAGAACAGCAACATTTTTATCATGAAGCAGTCAGGCAATGATGGACTTCAGTCAAGGGATCAGATAGCAGGAAGTAGATGTGGACATAACAATATCATGTTTTACCTTTTCTCCTCATTCTTGTGTTCATTTCTATATTCATATCACAGCCTTTCACACTACAATGTTGTACTATAACAAGTAATGTACGTAAATGGGCTTGTGAATTTCAAAAAAGCAGTTGTAGTGAAATCTCTCCATACCTGGATGCAGTCCTGTGTCATCTTTGGTAATAACACATCATGGGAATCCCCCAAATGTAATCCTAAACATATCCTAAAATATCCTAAAAAGGAATTAGGAAAACTAGGTACTGCTTAAGTAGAAACTACAACAAATATGAAGGTAAAATAGTGCAAAGTAGATATGATTAATTATGCAAGAAGATCAAACATTGGCAGTATTATTGCTAAATCTCTGGAGGAAGGTCTAGGATTCTACATGCAATTCTGGTGCTGCATTCATATACAGTCTAGCCATCAGCAAAGCCAGCACTTACTTACTCACTCACTCTCTCTCTCTCTCTCTCTCTCTCTCTCTCTCTCTCTCTCTCTCTCTCTCTCTTTCTTTCTTTCTTTCTTTCTTTTTTCTTCCAGATGCCTCTGAACCCCTATATCAGGGGTGTCAAACTCAAGGCCCAGGAGCCAGATCCAGCCTATGGGGTGCATAGATCTAGCCCGCAGGGCTGCCCTTGGAACAGCGAAGGACCGGCCCGTGGTGCCTCTGCATGCAGCCCTCCCCAGCTCCGTTTTCAGCCACAGAGAACAATGGCATCCTGCAGCCCTCTACCAGAGAAAACAGAACTCCCTGCTGGCAGAGGCCTGCAGGAGGCCATTATGTCTCTGGCTGAAAACAGAGCTCCGTTGAGCCGTTCACAGCCTCCCAAAGCTCCATTTTCACTGGCAGAATGATGCAGGAGCCTTGATAAGTGACATCAAGCTGGCCATACCCACCCCATCCATACCCAACCTGGCCACACCCATCCCCAGCCACCCAAGGTCAAACACAACCCTGATGTGGGCTCAATGAAATTGAATTTGATACCCCTGCCCTATATGATTGAAATAAATATAGAGCATTAAGAAGGAAATTATGTCTGCAACTTTATCCTACTATGTGCCCTGAGTTTTGTTTTTGCTGGTGTTCAGAGAAATGATTAGACAACTAACAGATGGTTATTTTGAATGAAGGAGCAATGCTGGGTAAGGAGCAAGCAAGAGAAGAAATTCAGTAGTGTGTTCACATGGTTGTTCAAGAAAGCACCAAAGAGATCCTACCTTTCAGGAGAATGCAATGCTGTCGTAAGTATGCAAGATATTTTTGCTCTATAAAAAAGTCAGTCAAGGGGCCATGGCCACTCTTATGTTTTAAAAAATGAGCCCATGGAGGGAGGGATTTGTGCAGAAAAGGGGAGAGAAGGACAAATGGCAACGTCCCTGTAAATGGCTTTCACAGTCTTAGCTCTGAGCCTCAAAGAAGCAAAACATACCTGTATATGTTTTAGATTTGAAAATATACATCTAAAGTAAGCCTCAATCAAGTACTTTCAAAATCTATGCAAAAGAAAACTTATCCCCACAAGGCCCTCTGGCCTCTGCATTCATAAGTTATTTCTGCATGTTTGCTCGGCTTGATGCTGACATAAATCTTCAACTAGTTCAAAAAAGAAAGGACTTTGATTCTGACCTTCTGCTGTCAAAAACGGCTACTGTCAAGAATAATCTAAAACAGCTTCATAAGGGCTGTTTTAACTGATTAATCTCTGAAGGTCACACAATCTGTTTAGACTATCACACATCGAAGCCACTTGCCGAATATCTGAAGTTGTCAAGTCCTTGTTGGCTTCGCACTGGAAAGCTCTAGAGAGCAGCTATAAATAATTAGCACAGTTAAAAGTTCAGTTACTTTAGGTAGCTGTTTTCTACATCTTCCAAGGATGAGTTGTGAAAGCACTGATATATAGCCATCGTATCTCTTAAACAGTGGCCACAGTAAGTATGGCATAAAATGGAAAAAGTGAACAAAAAAGTGCTTTTTCCATGTGTCTCTGGACCTCACAATATGGAAGAAAGTTGGGACTATTTTGTTTGGTCTATAACAGGGGTGTCAAACTTAAGTTGTCAAGGTGGTGTCATGTGACGTATTGTGAGTTTTTTCCTCTTCACTAAACCTGGCATTGGCATGGCCAGCACGTGACGCATCCAGCTCACGGTCTGAGAGTTTGACAGCCCTGGTCTACAACAACTAAGTTGCATGTCATGATCCTATGGTGAAGATCAGAATGCACCAACACCATTCATCAAACCTGTTCATATTTATTTATCCTTGCAACTCATTCTTGTTTCCATTACTTCTCTATATTAATTCATACATTCACAGATCCTTCCCCCGCACATATGTGCTAGTCATTTCTGACTCTAGGGGATAGTGCTCATCTTTGTTTCAAAGCCGAAGAGCCAGTGCTGTCTGAAGATATCTCCGTGGTCATGTGGCCAGCATGACTAAGTGCCGAAGGCACATGGAACACTGTTACCTTCCCATCAAAGATGGTTCCTATTTTTCTACTTGCATTTTTACATGCTTTCGGACTGCTACTTTAGCAGAAGCTGGGACAAGTAACGGGAGCTCACTCCATTATGTGGTGCTAGAGATTCAAACCGCCAAACTGTCGATCTTTCTGATCGACAAGCTCAATGTCTTAGCCACTGAGCCACAGCATCCCTCGAATAGGTCCTTATTACATCTAAAATCTACTTAACTTCTGGTTCAGTGTTATTGGTATTGGGGTAGACAGCTTCTGTTGTAGTTTTTAGACTCCAAGAAAGGTTACCTCTAAATATGGGCTGAACACATCCTTCCCATCCTGATTTTAGTTTATAATCACTAAACATCACTAAAAATCACAAATTGCCTCTGGGTTTCAACAGTGTGAAAATCAATTAACCACTCTGAAAATTGATATTTATATGTTCATAAATAAATAAAGATCACATGTTACCAAATCTTCCTTCACAGAACATAGCCATTATTTCATTATTAGGATGACTTTTCTCTCCACACGCATTGTGGCTTATGAGGTTGTCCCATCTTTATTCACACATTATACATAAGGAAAATGAGCCTGGCCTAATATCACACTGTGACTGAATCATGAGTTTACTTCTTTCTGGTTTAAGTTCAGTGCACAATCATGGCACTGCAGTGATTTTTAAGATATTGGATAATGAAGTATTTGCTATAATTTGTTTTTCAATTTGGAACATATATCCTAAAGCAGAGGTCCCTTTCGGACTTCAGGGATCACTAAATCCATAATTTTAAATCCTAAGGACCACTAATATGAATTTTTAAAAAGATAAATAATTTTAGTGCAATATTAAAAAACATTCTGCGGACCACCAAAATTTTTCACAGACCACCAGTTGGTGACCACTGTTCTAAAGTATTAGGAGCTAGAGCAAAAGTTGCCCCTGAAGAATAGAAATTTTATAAGGAATGTCATAGCGTAACATATAATTATCAGAAAGCATTTTATGACATAATATAAATAATAATAAAACATTTCCTATGAACATCTGATATTTGATTGTGCTTTACAGTTCAATGTGGGTTTCTTTTAAGGCTCAGTGGTCACTGAATATCTTCCTGAATTTTGAAGAATTTTTCTAATTCATCAGACGTTTGCCATTGTTGAAGGCACTGAGGAATATGTCAAAAGAAAACATCTCTGAAATGATGACCCAACCAAGGGGTCATGGATTGTCTAGTCTGCACTAAAGGCTTCTAGCTATAATTGTTGTGGGGGAAATCATGTATAGAGGGAAGAATGTTATGTTTAAGAATACACAATCATGGTAGCTGTATTCAACACAAAAGGCACAGTATAGCTGAACAACATTGTGAAAAAGAGAGGCTGTTTAGGTGTACATGGGTGACATCTTCATTTCCAGACTCACCCTAGTTGAACAACAGCAAAGGTGATCTAAAAGTATGGCAACCAGAAAGTCTCGTGTCCAAACCTAAACATAACCGAATGCTTCTTACAGCTGAAAAAGCTTTCATTTCTAAGGGACCGCATAAAAGAACATGATCTGAGCCCACATTCAAAAAAAGTGGAAGCTACCACATGTGGTGGACTTGCATTGAAGCCAAAAGATACTGGACTAAAATTCACATGTGGATGGAGAAAATGATACACAAACACATAGATCTTAAACCAGAGATTTTTTTATTGGGAATTATACCAGAAAGCTATAACAAAGACTTAAAATATTTGATTGTAAACGTTTTAACAGCAGCTAGAATCGTGTTTGCAAAAAACTGGAAAAATGAAACAATACCCAAACAGGAAGAAGTTATTTGAAAAATAATGGAGTGTGCTGAAATGGGTAAATTGACATTTGAAATTAGAGAACAAGAAGATGAGTAATTTTATAAGATATGGAATTTGTTTTATAAGTAGTTGGGGAAAAAAACTTGGAAATGAAAAATGTTTTACCTATGTTTTAATTGAAGGAGTTATGTGATAATACAATTATGTCGTGAAATAGATTAATAACGATACAAAGAAAAGACTGATGTATATATGAATTGAATAATTTAGAATTTTTTGTTTTAAAACAGATAAGGATAACAATGAATTTATGTATACTTGATAGAAGATTGGTGATATAATGTATAACTCTAAGTATATATTATAAAGATATTCTGTTGTTGATAAATAATTTTAATAAGGAAGTAATCAAAAATTGGTATATATATGAAGTGAGTATTTAGAATACTTTGTTGAAAAATGAAGAAATAACATCTTTGTTTGAATGTATGACGTACAAGGACAATAATGAACATAAGCATACTCGATAGATGATTGCTGGGATTATACATAATTGAAAATAGTGATATACAAACATAAATAGTGGGTAATTCTTTTTTTATATTGTAAAAATATTCAGAATGGGATAAGTGATTATATAAAGGTATATTGTTATTAAACAGACAATCAAGAATGTAAGGGAATTAGGTTTATTGAAAAAAATATTCATTGCAATTGAATATATGTTCTATAATTAGTTATATTAGATGGAAAATCTGTGATTGTATATGTAATTGAGAATATGGATGCAAAAACACTTCTAACCAAACGACATGCTGTATGTAATGGATGAGAATTTTTTTTATGTTGTTTTTCTTTTTATGTTTAAAAATAAAAGAAAATATCTGGGGAAAAGGGGGGAAGCTATTATAAGGCTAAGCCTCCTAAAATTCTTTTTAACTTGAGAATTTTGTATTATAATTGTACTTAAGTGGAAGAGATGTTGCATTCTTGAAATAAGTTGATTAAAAGAGATCCCACTTGACATAAAATTGCCCTATCATAGAATAGGCTAAGTCTAAACTCTTTTTTTAGTAAAGAAATATAAACTGGAACTTATCTGATGGATATCTAGCCTCTCCACATATAAATTCAATGAAGAAGAGACTGACACCTCTCTGGGCAATACATTCTACAATATCTGTTAGGTCAAAAGGATCTCAACAGACTTGAACACTGGGCTCTATATAACAAAATGAAATTCAGTAGTGAGAAAAGCAAAGTTTTACACCTAGGCAAGATAAATCAATTGTACAGGTACAGACTAGGTGAAACCTGCCTCAGTGGCAATAACTGTGAGAGCCATTTTGGAATCCAAGTGGACAATCACTTAAATATGAGCCAATAGTGTGTGGCAGCAGCCAAAAAAAGCCAATGCAATCCAAGGCTGCATTAACAGAGGGATAGAATCAAGATCCCGTGAAATATTAGTACTTTTTACAAATTCTTGGAATACTGCATCCAGTTTTGGTCACCACAATATAAAAAAGATGTTGAGACAATGGAAAGAGTGCAGAAAGAGAAACAAGAATGATTAGTGGGTTAGAGGCTAAGATATAAAGAACAATTGCAGGAATAAGATATGAGGAACAATTGTCTAGTGAAAAGAAGAACTAGGGGAGACATAATATAAGAGCCGAGGTGACGCAGTGGTTAAATGCAGCACTGCAGGCTACTTCAGCTGACTGCAGTTCTGCAGTTCGGCTGTTCAAATCTCACCGGCTCAGGGTTGACTCAGCCTTCCATCCTTCCGAGGTGGGTAAAATGAGGACACAGATTGTTGTTGGGGGCAATATGCTGGCTCTGTAAACCGCTTAGAGAGGGCTGAAAGCCCTATGAAGCGGTATATAAGTCTAACTGCTATTGCTATTGCTAATTGTAGTGTTCCAATATTGGAAGGGCTGTCACAAAGATGAGGGGGGGGGGTCAAACTATTTTCCAAAGCAAGACAAGAAAGAATGGATGGGAACTAATCAAAGAGAGAAGCAACCTAGAACTTTCCTAACAGAGAAATTTCCTAACAGTGAGAACAATTAACCAGTGAAACAACTTGCCTTCAGAAGTTGTGGGTGCTTCATCACTGGAGGCTTTTAAGAAGGGACTAGACTAGCCTTCTGGATCTGGCTCTTAACCCAAATATTGGTCTAAAATGGGCATTGAACAGGGAGGCTATTGATTTGCCAATGAGGGAGGAAGGAAGAATGTGGTTTTATTTTAATTTTGTTTATATCACTTGTTGTGTACCACCCAATGCTAACAGGTATGGTATGTCTTGAGTGTTGTTTCACAAACATGAAAGATAACACAGATCGAAAAATTGTTCTGTTATAACCCAGCAACAACCTGTGTTGCATTCTAATTGGTTGGTCAAGGCACAGCATCTGATTGGCTGGCCTCGTGACAGTTGGGCTTGACAGTTGCTTCTGGCTAGTATAAATACCTGATGGAGCCTCCCTCAATGATCCTCCTAGACCTCCGTGGTGCCTTTGCTGTCCAAGTCATCTGCGAGCAGCGAGCAGCCTCCAGGGCCGATTTTCAAGCCTGGACAGGGAGAATCTTTGAATCACTTGTCATCTGGTACTAATAAAGATCTGCCTTGCATACATGGCTCCTGCGTGTCAATTCCCTCACAACAACACACACACTCACAACACGAGTTTACAATACTGGCGACGAGGATGGGATTGATATGCGATTCCCGCAGGAGCCAAACAACATCAGCCAACTAGTAAGGAGCCACAGGACAGCCAGAAGCCTGTCGCTGCCTCCGTTCTCCGGCCGTGCTGCCTGCGCCCACTGCGAGCCTTGCCGCCGTGCCTCAACTCCTGCCGAAGCCGCTCGTTGCAAGCCTTCGGCGCCTACATGCCTCCAGGGCACGAATTCCTCCCTGCGATGCCTTTGCAAGCATCTCAAAGCCCCTGTCTCCACTTCGCTGCCTCCAGGGCACGAATTTCTCCCCGCGATGCCTGCCTGACCAGGAGAGAGAGAGAGGAAGAAGGAGGAGGACTGAAGCGTGTCCCTGCCATCCGTCTCCTGCCTTGCTTCCTCGGCCTCCTGGCCTCAGCTCCGCGCCTCAACGAAGGGAAGGAGAAGCCTGCCTTCTCGGACTTCCGACGCCTCCTCGGCCTTCCGTCGTTCCCTGTCTTAGCTGCCTCCAGGGCCTGAAATCCTCCTGTCCTGCCTGTCTCCTAAGATACAAACCTGCTTCCCACACTGCTCGAGGCCTTCAACGAGCCTGGACTGGGGAATTCATTGGGCATGCGCAGGATTGTGAGGGAAAAATAGAAAAAAAAATGTAAATAAAGAAATAAAATGTGAATAGGCACTGGGGGGTAAGGAAATTTACTAAACTAATTGAAGCTACTAACCCAGAATGTTCCTGGACAGAGTTGCTAAATTTCTACTTCTGTTTGAGTTGCTAAATTTCTACTTCTGTTACAAAGTTAAGCATTACATTAAAGTGGTTACAAGTGGTTACAGTTATCAGGTTGACTGGGGGGAAGGAGAGAACACAATTGCAAATGGTAAAACTGGAAGAAAAAAAATGTGAATGAATTGTACAACACAGAAGGGCAAATGTACAATGTACAATTGATTGGTTATTATACAAATAACTGGGGGGAAGGAGTGTTATAACCCAGCAACAACCTGTGTTGCATTCTAATTGGTTGGTCAAGGCACAGCATCTGATTGGCTGGCCTCGTGACAGTTGGGCTTGACAGTTGCTTCTGGCTAGTATAAATACCCTGACAGTTGCAGGGAGAATCTTTGAATCGCTTGTCATCTGGTACTAATAAAGATCTGTCTTGCATACATGGCTCCTGCGTGTCAATTCCCTCACAACAACACACACACTCACACACGTTTTACAATATGTTCTGCCTCAACTGAGAGTATGCCACAACAGAACAGACAAATAAACAATTCTCAGCATATTTTTATGGAATTAAATCCATAGAGCCATTGAATGAAACATTGGGTTGGATCTAAAGGCAAGTCAGTCCACAGAGAGGACCATCATGCAAACCAGTTCCTGAAGTTAGAAATCTATTCAAAGTTAGGGATGTTTAAACACAGCATTGAAATAAAACAATCAAGCTAGTGTAAGCACATAGAACACACCCTACGACTTTGCATTCAATTTGGTGAAAGATATGTTGCTTTACAAATTCTTTCAAAGGTTTTTTGCATTTTTGAATTTTGAAGACCTCTCCCTGCTCCCATGATTCAGTTAAATTTTGAAGAAACCTTAATAGAAATGTCCTCCTATTTGTCTTTTCTAATAGTGATGCTTCTATTAGTGATGTCCTTGAGAAACATTGGGGCCTTTTTTGTCCTTTCCCTGAGAAATTTGGAAACATTGTTCTCCTGATTATCTCACCACAAATCGGATGGAAAATTTCAAAAGGACATTTTTTCCCAAGACTACTAATAGCATAATCCAGAGCATTGCTAGAATCTGGCATTGCTTTGGTGTGACCTGGAGATGATAGGAAAGCCAGAAGATTAGCCAATATAATTTTCAGAGGTAGACCCATACCAGAGTTTGGTAAAAGCATATCACACCATCTTTTGGTATTCAACAGAATTGCGTTGCTTGCCACAAAGGGAATTAATACACAGATCAGGTTCTCATATAAATCTCAGCTGACCTTGACAGCTTAGCAGTCACCATGAGAACTTGTCATGCAACAAGACATGCTGTATGAGAGAAATAAGTATGAAATCTCCAAAGTCATTGTCTTCCTAGTAAGAGCATGCTGTTTGGTTCTGAACTGATATGACTGAAAGCATCTACAGTAGACTTGTAGTGACCATCAGTAGCAAGTTGGGGGAGCAGCCCATTTTGTTCACCAGCTTTTGTTTATTGTTGAAATCCCAAGAAGAGGAAACAGAAGATGATCTATGCCACCCTGGCATATTAACAACATTAAAAGCTTTTGTCTGCATGACAGCCAAATGAACATATAGTGTTGTGGACTGGAACAGTTACATTGTAATGGCTTACAATGCCCCCCTGTGAGGAGAGAATGCGTCATTTTTTAGAACTATTTGATTCACTTAATATATACAGGCTTGATGCAAACTGTATATTAAAAACATGTAAAATAGCTTCAATAAATTTCAAAGCAAACTGCCAATTTCCCTCCCCCTTTCCTTATTTTTTTTAACTTGTCTTCTATGAAAGACTGGTTTTAAAAAATGAGCTATGTTAATGACACGTGTAAGCTTAGTGCATACAAAATATTTTTTTTCTTTCCCTTTTTTTTAATGGCCTACAGAAGAAAATTTTTTGCATCCGCACAATGCTTCACAAGCTTAACGCTGTTCGGTTGCTATGAATCATCCCTGCTAATATATTCACAACAGACGCAGACCAACTGCTGCTATCAAAGGACCTGCTTGAATAACTGTAATAACTGGAAAATTATTTTGATAGCCTGAAACAATCTTATATATCACAGAACTTTATTAAAATAATATCAAATCAAATTAGCCTGTATCCCCATAATGAATTAAGTAACAGGTTATGCTGATATTAATCTCAGTTAGCTTGCAGGCATTGTAGCTGGAACACTTAATAAGTTGGTCCCCATTGCTCAGAACAGGGAAAAAATCTTCGAATACTCTGTGCTTATTCACAGAAAAATACATCAAAAGGCTCTCTCTAAATAATATGCCCATTTTGTGCCTTTGGTAAAATTATTCATAAGGCAAAAAGAAAAAAAATCTTCAGCAAATCTCCTGAGAATTCTGATTAGCTGTTGACCTGTAGAGGAAGCTGTTTTTCATAATCCCCTAAACACTGTCTAATTCTTGCCTCAATCAGCTCTGGAAATGTTGGATTTACCTTAAAATAATGTGATGATATTTTCTTATCATCTTTAAGTGAATCAGGCAGTTACAAGATGCTTCTGCTTCCTTCTTTGCTACATTCTGTAGCCTGCCTCAGATTTACACCACCACTCCTTTCAATCTTTGATCCAAGGCAATTTATGGATGTGCTGGTATGCGGGCTATGTAGAAGATGTCATTCTACACACTTGGGTATGTGTATGTGCATGTTTTCTTAATGAAAAACGTGTGTGTGTATGTTTTTTTTAAGGTATGCAGCATCATTGAATTATGTGTTATTTTTTCCCAGATCAGAGAAATATAGGACACAGGCTTTTAAAAAATATATTTATTTTCCAAATATGATAATTTCGATGTTACTTGACACTGATGTAACTATAGTGATGCAGCTGGATAATTTTAGATTCTGAACTTAATTTTCTCCTAGGTAGCCCCTTTCCTTCTTCTTTCAATTTTTAGCGGTAACTGTCACTTGCTACAATATGCGGTCTTTTTATATTTGGGAACACCTCTAGCCTTTTTTATAATGATATCATTATTGATACATATATATTCCTAGATTAATTTAAAAATAACAGGAAAATTCAGACGTCATATGGGGACTGATTGATTGCAAGTATTTATATACTATATATTCCTTTCCTTGTAGGTAGCAAGAATAAAAACAGGGAGAAAAAAATAAAATATATAAAACTCATCACAACCCATCACTGCTCTTCAAACTACTATCATTTGGGCTATTCCTCACTGAAGGCCCTACAGATCTGTAGGCCTCAGAAAGGTTCTATACCAATTGTAATTCCATTATGCTTTGATTCCTTCTGTATCTTCTATCAAATCCATCTTTCTACCATACACAGCTTGTAGGCACCAGATCAAGAGATGATATAGATGGAGATGATATAGACATAGACAAATAGAGATGATAGAAATAGAGGAGAGAGAGAGAGATTACCATATTGATGTTGTAATCATCCCAAACAGATTATTTTTGTGAAAAATTTCTCCCAACAACTTCATGTACATTAAATGTTAAAGAGAATAGAATAGGAGAGAGGAGTGAGACTAGGGCACCTAACATTAAAGTGTTCAAGGGTTTGAAGTCTCCAATCAACTGGAACTGTCCACTCAGGAAGGAGCAAAGCTACTGTGACCCGACAAATGCGGGCACGACAAAAGTGCGCCGACAAAAGCACAGCATGAAAACCGCGATGTCATCAACGTGCCCACAACAGCTCGCTGACAACAGCGCACCGACAGAAGCGCAATTTAAGTTAAGGTAAGGGTTAGGTTCAGGGTTAGGTTTAGGGTTAGGTTTAGGGTTAGGTTCAGGGTTAGGTTTAGGGTTAGGGTTAGGTTTAGGGTTAAGTTTAGAGCACGCTTCTGTTGGCGCACTGTTGTCGGCACGCTTCTGCGCTCTTCGTCGGCATGGTTGAGAACTTGCGGTTTTCTCGCTGCGGTTTCATCGGGCGCGCTTTTGTTGGGCGCGCTTTTGTCGGTGAACCCAAAGCTACAACATTGCACCCAGTCCCCACCCTTAGTTGGCAGTCCAAAAGGATGTTATATCTATAGTTAAATATGCATATTCAGATTTTATACATAGAAATAAATTTCATTCCAACTTGGCTTTTCTTGCTAAATGAAGTTCAGGTAATGATAGTTGATATACCAATCAATATGTTTGCCATTTTATTCTTTTTTCAGCTTGCCTTTTTTTCTGTAGACACATGGAGAGTTACTATACTTTCACTGAAAACAATCTATCAGTGCACACTATGGGCTCAGAAGTCAATTATCAGTGTAAAAATTTATTCAAGATAATTGGTAAAGAGCAGGGAGCAGTGATTGCAAATACAAATCCTGATCATATCTGTATGAATAGACACATATTTAAGATTTAATCATTGAGGAAAAGATCGTGAAAGAAGTAACACTTTCACTAATACTTCGTTTGCTTGTAGTTAACTGTATTTTACTTCCATCAATTTATTATTAATTTACAACCCTCTCTTGCTCTTAAATATAAAATACTACAACAATTCAGACTCACAATAATTCTATAAAGTTGAATAGGTCACTTAGCCACATGAACCTTTGAGTCTACCTTTCCAAGACCAAGCACATGCTAGAACTGCATTTTTCTGTTAATATTTTAGCTGTCTTAAAGAGTATTTATGGTCATGACCTCTGGAATCTTAAGGAGGATCCAAATATTCTAATATCAAATCATAATGGACTTTCATTTATTGATCTCCAATCCAAGCACTAAAATATGACAGATTAATCTAAAATTTATCCAGGGGAGATTATAACTCATGCATCTAGTCAAAATCCAGCAATCTATTTTATTCAGCTGCAACTTGTCAGAAATCAAGCAGAGGAAGTTTGGATAGATCATTAAAATGCAGCAAAATCAAGTCTACAAGTGGAGATTAGTAAAAGTTAATTTGTGATGATATAAATGATGTTATCAGAACTCATAGAGAAAACTCCTTTTCAATATAGTTAATTCTGATGTTTGTGAACAGTTTAAAAAAGCAAAAATACTTTATAGATTCTAATAATTTAGAAATGTTCCTTTATGGAACTAGCTGAAATAGCAGAGGATTTTCACTATGTAGAAACCTGAGGTTTCATTATGTGCAACGCCAGGTGGTCTCTTTTGGGTTCTGTCCAGGGCACATGCACACAATGGAACCCGGAAGAACATCTGGCCTCTGCTTGTATGCGCACCGGCCAGCTGCTTTCTTCTGGATTCTGGCACTCCAGCATGCGCGCATGTGTGCTCCACTTTTTACACTCAATGCCGAAAAGGTTAACCATCACTGCTATAGTGGGACAAATAAATTTGATAGTGTTTCAGATGTACAGGTACAGGTTTCAGCTGTAGTAGTTTAGTTATAGTTTATAGTTTTATTGATTTGTATGCCGCCCACTCCCGAAGGACTCCGGGCGGCTTATAATAAAACAAGGGAGGGGGGATAATACACAAACATATTAAAATATACAACAGTCACAATTTCCGAGGGGCTGGATATTTCGAGAGCCCCCCGGCCTGCTGGAGCAGCCAGGACTTAACGGCTTTGCGGAAGGCCGGGAGGGTAGTACAGGTACAGGTACAAAATTTGGAAGTGTTACAGGTATCACCTCAGCTGGAAGAGGCAATTCAAGGAGGCAATGACATTGCTGCAGAATTCATAAGCTTTCAGAGGTTTCTATATACACAAAGAGCTAAACTGATCCCAAATCAAGGTCTCATCTTTATATTTCTGTGATGACAGGTATCTCCCAGAATTCTGTTCCCAAGTTGAGCTGATCATCTTTTAACTCAGAAGTTACTGCAAAATAAATGAAGCAGTAGGTGGTTTTTCATCAATGGGAACTCTTGCTTTGCTTATTGCATTCCAATCCTTTCCCACATTTCTCCATATTCCCAGGATGATCACAAGAGAAACTTTGCTATTCCATCTTGCATGCCATTTTTTTAACTCATTGATAAAATAAATGCAAAGAAACAATATGTGGTGGACTAAAACCTGCTAGAAGGTTGATTTTTGCATTGGTCATATGTGGCTATCCTAATGTCTGATTTGATTGCATTATTCTTTGGCACAGTTTCCACTGTTATGGATCACAGTATCGGTAAAAATGCATCCATCTCTATTGGGAATCCTTTATACAGCATCTCTAGAAGATAGAAGTCCTCAAATATTACCTCCATAATTCTCAATATAGAAAATAAAAACAGAAAAATAAAATGGGCCTTATGCAACAAAAAGAAATTTAATGTGGAGAAAAGCAAGTTTTACACTTAAGCAGAAAAAACCAAAGGTACAAGTACAGGTTAAGCAAAACCAGGCTCAAAAACAGTAACTGTGAGAGGGACCTTGGAATCCTAGTGGACAATCACTTAACTATGAGCCAGCAATGTGAGGGAGCAGCCAAAAAAGCTAATAGTTGGTTAAAAGCTTGGTTGTATAAACAGAAGCATAGAATCAAAATCACATGAATATTAGTAGTGCTTTATAAAGTTTTAATTCCAAACCTGGAATACTGCATCCAGTTTTGGTTACCACCAAACAAAAAGATGTTGAAACTTTGGAAAAAAGTGCAAAAAAGAGCAACTAAGAGCAACTGATTTAAGGAGACTAAAACTTATGAAGAAGAGTTGCAGGATTTGGGTTTGGCTAGTCTAGAGGGGGAAAAAAGGACTGGGAGGATATGATAGCCATATTCCATTATTTGAAAGGCTGCCACAAAGAGGAGGGGATCAACTTATTTTCCAAGCACTAGAAACCAGGAAAAGAAGCAATGGATGGAAACTAATCAAGGACAGAAACAATCTGAAATTAAGGAGAAACTTCATAACAGTGATGACAATTAACCAATGTAACAGTTTGTCATCAGAAGTTGTGGGTGCATCACTGGAGATTTTTAAGAAGAGACTGGACAGTCACTTGTCTGAAATGGTATGCAGTCTCCTGCTTGAACAGTGAGTTGGACTAGAAGACCTCCAAGAACTCTTCCAGCTTTATTCTGATTGATTGATTGATTGATGACTGATTGACTGATTGACTGATTCTGCAGAAATGTCATTGCCTCCTTGAATTGCCTGACCTAGCTGAGGTGATACCTGTAACACTTCCAAATTTAGTACCTGTTTTAATTTAATGTACTTCTTATTGTTCTTAAAACTTTTAATAAAATTTGAAAATTATATTTAAAAAGGGAAAGAGGCAGAATTGCTGGTCTCCACTCTGCTTTCTGATTGTTGTTTTTGCTTTTATGTTTTTCCAAAGGATGAGTATTTCCCTCATGAAATTCAAGTCCAGAATAAAAATGCATCTTTCATCTTAGGCCAAAGGCTACTTGGAAGAGCCATAGTTTGGCACGGTGCCTGAATCTTTATAGCATCTCACTGAACAGGCTTCCCCGAGGAATGTATTTCAGAGGATCAGTGCCCTGCTATTGATAGAACCTCACCCAGTGACAGTATCCAGGGAAACATAATATACTTTCTTCCATTCTGCATCATCACCACCAAAAGTCCCATTTTGGACACCAACAGCAACTCAGAATTCTGTGTCCTTGCTCCAAATAATTCAGCTATACTTTTGACTGAATAAAGGGGAGGGGGAGCAAGGAAGAAGCACAGCCCCGGGCAAAAACCTACCCTTTGCTAGTTCAAAAACTCCTCTTGAGAAGTCCACGTTGGAATATTTTGGGTTGGTGCCCCATTAACATTTTTCTTCTAAATATTCTTGTGCTTTTTTGTAAATGTACAAAACTTGAAACCACCCCAAGCCTATTGATACTCTTCACTTTTTCCAAAGAGGGTGCTTTTTTATGTCATACAAATCTATGCGTGGAGATAAAATCTCATAATCCTACGTGTAAGATCCCCATGAGGGTTAACCAGGAGAAATCCTGATCTATTAGAGACTGTGTAGGGCACTATCTCTCCAATTTGTCAATGCACATGGATGGTGAATAATTGGTGAGAGATAACACCATTAGTTACTACCCTCTAGAAATGGTTGCCAGCCAGTTATGATGACAGAACGAGAGGTAAAAGTGGGTGTAGTCTTAGAAAGCATCACCCTATGCTTTGGTCTATGTTTTTGTGTTTGTGTGTATTTACTGTAAAGTTTACATTCTAGTTTTTGGTTTTGGATGATCTCTGGGGCTATATAATTTTAAAGCATAATTGCCAAGCTAAAAATTCTCAAGCACATCCATGTATCCCCAGAAGTCCCCAGATCTTTTAGTTAAGTATTTCACACATTCTCTGAATAACAAGAAAATGAAAGAGTAAAGGCCAAGTTAAGAAGGCCAAGGAAGAAATAATAAAGAAGAATCTGTTTTTTTCCTGTATAACTGCAGAAGGCGGTGCTACCCTCAATGGGCTTTTACCATAAAATAGCAATATAGCAATAGCAGTAGACTTATATACCGCTTCATAGGCCTTTCAGGCCTCTCTAAGCGGTTTACAGAGAGTCAGCATATTGCCCCCAACAATCTGGGTCCTCATTTTACCTACCTCGGAAGGATGGAAGGCTGAGTCAACCCTGAGCCGGTGAGATTTGAACCGCTGACCTGCTGATCTAGCAGTAGCCTGCAGTGCTGCATTTAACCACTGCACCACCTTGGCTCATGTTCATAAAACATGAACACTGAGGGAGAATAAGGCGAAAAATCACCAGTAGGAATTCTAGGACCAAGGCTGCATAGATATGTTTTAAAATATATTCATGAATTCATTAAATATATGTCTAATTAAATTTAAGATGCCTTACAAAGTACTGTATGTCAAGAAATTTCATATTCAAAAACTGACCAGATCTTCTGACTAGATCTACTTTGCTCCAGTAAATCTCCTGCATTCTATCATTTGGACCAGTCCCTTAAATAACATATAGAAGCTAGTCATAGTTATTTATTTATTTCCTCGGCTTGCTTTATATCCATTAGAAATGCCACTGGAGCTCCCATCCCTTACCACACACTCATTTTGCATTGGTACTATTTAGTTCTGTGGATTTGGTTTTGCGGTTTTACGATTTCTGAAAAGCTTTCTGGAGTCCATAGCAAAGAAAAGCGTCTTGGGTTTGAATGAAATCTGCCTTGAGCAGGGAGGTTTGGCCTTTTCCTTCCATGAATGTAGCTAAACTGTCAGACTATTTATGTTTCAGTAGTGATTTAATAGTGGAGCTATGGAGGCCAGAGAACATGATAGGTTGACCAAAGTCATCCAAACATGGAAAGGTTAGGTTGAGGGTCTGGCCAGTTCTCTGCTCTTAATCCAAGAGCTTTATAGCTTCAACTTTTAAATAAGCCCCAGTGGTTTAATGTATAAAGGAAACCAGCTGGCATAAACATGACCCAACGCGAGTCTAAGATAACAGTTCACTTTTGGCCAGTTTTTATTGGGATGAGTAGTCAGAAGAGTATTTAAAGTCTTAAATTCTCATAGACAGAAGTAAATACACTTGACCTAAGGCACTCCTCCAAAAGGTCAGGTTAGGTCAACTTAATTACATTATGACCCAATAAAAGCTAATGAAAGGTTTTACAAGATTCCATTAAAAGGTCTTCTTGTCTGTAATCATGTCTGGTACAAACCATGAGTCTGAAGAGCTGTTCAACCCTTTCCAGTCAAGGAATTTAACACTCTTAATATGGTTTAAAAGATGCTGGGTTCTTGGTTACACCTGACTTTAACCAAAGACAGTGTTTTTGAACATTTAAGCTGCTTTTACATCTTCAGCTGCAGAGCTCTTTGTAACAAACTAGATTGTATTATTTATTTGGCTTTGGGTTTTTTTAATTTTCCCAAAAAAATCATGTTGGAACTTTTATCACCCCACTATCTTTAAAAGCAGAACAGAATAATTTAGAGTTAAGAACTTTCAGTCAGAAACTGGGTAAAACCAGAAAGAGGTATGGTTGGGGGGAAGGTGTAATCTAAATTCCTGCAGAATATTTATTTGCTCTTTTTATTATTAATTGCTAATGTTCAGGTAATGAATGCAGTTGAAAATCTGAGACTTATAGTGAATCTCCTTCCCCCATTCTTAAAATAATACTATTTCCAGAGTGGTTTGAGATAAAAATAGCAGCTACTAATCAAAAGGGGTTTCCTACATAAAAACAGCCAAGTACCATAGTTCCAAATGTTATGCAATCATATAATTTTAGAAGAGAAAAGGGCAGTTTATGGCATTATGTCCACCCCATTCCAAGGCCACCTCCATGCAGGTATCCAGAATAAAGCATCCCTGTCAGATGGGACTAGACACACAATGAAATGGAGCTCATCTTCCTGGGAAATTGATTCCATTCTCAAACAATTGTTGGTTAGGATTTTTCCCCTAACATTGAACCAGAATCTGCCTTCTAACTTAACTCTTCTGTCTTACTTTTGAAGATGATAGGAAGCAGGTCTTTTCAGGACATTTTTTGAGATATTTGAAGAGGCTTTTCACATCCCTCACCTAAATCAACATTTTCAGTAATGCACATCAGTACAACATTCCTGCAGAAGGGAAAGAAAGAGGCAAGTGAACTGAAGCTCCACCAGCACCAATAAAACAATCTGAAGCATTCTACAATGCTGGAAAAATTGTTACCTTGCAATTTATATGGGAATTCAAGAGGAATTCATGAAAGGTTAGATAAGGGAGGTAGGGCAAGAGAAGATTTGGTTTCAAAATCAGCCAGCGGCAATATTAACAGAGCTTCAATAAATATAAAGTCAGTATAGGGATTGCACTAACATTAGAGTGTGCATGTATGTGTGGGTACTCAAATCACACAAAATAATTTTCAGCCCTCTCCTTCTGCCCCTTCTTTTGAGTCCTTTCACAACTTAGAAACTAGAACTGACTCCCTGTGGCTTCCTTCTCCCATCACCCACCCTAAAAATCAAAATAGTAGGTCACAAATGAATAGAGAGCCAACAAAATGAATAGTCATGAGCCAATTTCAAGAGAAATCGGCTCATTACCATGCCAGGGGCTGATCAAACCAAATGCTCACAGATCTCTCTCCAGCAAGCAAGGTGCTGTAGGCTGCATGCATCCTTCTGCCAGCAGGAAATAACTCACAGTTTTAGAATTAAAAGAATCAAAATAAAAGTTGTGGCTGGCACCCACAGTCCCTCTCTGTGTCTTTTTCTACCTGAGTTGGAACGCACTATTGGTAATTACAAATTTAAGCAAGAAAAGGTGGCACAGAAAAAGCCTGTTCTGGTGCTCCTGCGACAGAAGTTTGAAATTAGATCTAGATACCCCAGAGACAAAGCTTTGTTCATGACTAAATCTGCCTTTTCCCCAAAAAAATAAAAGAAGCAAAATAAGAAATATGCCTTCTTTTAAGTTACTGATCTCACTGGTAGGTTATAGGCAAAGGCACAGTCACACGTCGAATCATCTAGCAGAATGGGACTGTAATAGTTTTATTTATTAATTCTTGGCTTTGCTCTTTACATCCATAAGATCTTTTTGTAAATCATAATCTGGATTTAGAATTGTTTCAAAAATAAATAGTAATAATGTTATTTAGAGTAAGAGTGGGTAGTATTTTTTTAGATTAAAGGAGTCCAGTGGAGGGTAGTATTAAAAAAAAATAGAGCAAGTCAGGACAAAAATTACCAGATTTTTTGAAAAAATGATGAGTCTAACCATAAGACAATCATTCCAAAAAGATTATTGGTCAGGAAAGAATCTGTATACACACAAAGATGTACACTACACTGTTTTCTTACTTTGACAGTTAGGGAATGACAAACTTAGTAGGCATGTGCGCACTTGGACATGACTTAAGGGTTCTGTTTTACAGTTAAAGTAGTAATGTGAAGTGCTCCCTTTGTAAGTTTAATTGATCCTTATCTGCATATATATCCAGATACCATTCTCTCACAAAAATTTCTTACACACATTGGATTCAATTGGATAAGCCTGATTCCACAATAATAAGTCTGATCAAGTCCAATGGAGTCAGTAGGTCTTCATATCAAATAATGAACTTAAATAAGTATATTTAAGATTCTAATTCTGTTCAGTGCTACTGTTCCAGTGCATAGAGGGTAAGTATCTGCAATGGGCAGCTTCTCTATCCCTGGAGACTATTTAACAGTTGGAGGAACTTGGTTTTCCTGAGACATCATTTGTGAAACCCTCTATGGTTGGATGATACAATTTTTTTCAGACCTTTACCATCTATTTGGGGAGAATGAATGGCAAGAGACAAAATCATCATTGGATTGATGCTGGCAGTTTCCCCTTCTTCCTCCTCTGTTTCAGCTACTTGATTTCATTATTTGCATCTCCTTCCAACTTCAAGTCACTCTCCTTCAGTGGTTTCTTTCTCTGTTGCTATTTTCTCAGCAGCAAAAGAAGGGCAGGGCTGTGTACCTGCTTTAGCAGGTGATCATCTCTATTCTTGTTTACATTTCAACCATTTGTCCCAAAGATGCTTCTTCAGGAGGCAACTGGATTTCTTGTCTTTTCTTTGAAGACATTTTTCTTCTCATCCAAGAAGCTTCTTCAGCTCTGACAGGATAGTGGGGAATAATCAGAGATGAAGAAGCTTCTTGGATGAGAAGCAAAATGTCTTCAAAGAAAAAACAAGAAGTCCAGTTGCCTCCTGAAAAAGCACCTTGGGACAACTATGCCCTGGATGACTGAGAATCTCTGCCGAATCTCAACCACCTGTTTTTTTTATTTGCCCCTAACTCACCTACTTTGACTCTCAACAATTGAAGTTATTACCATCATCCAGATGGCACCAAGAAAAATATGTTTTATAGGAATAAAATATTGGGTTGCCTGAAGTTTTAATATTTGAAAAACTCAAATCCATTGAGAATACATTTCCAATATGATTGGCAGAAGGGGAAGAATTTGAACATACAATTTAGTTTCATGTAGATTTTAACTTTAAAAAGGCAAATTAAAACACTATTCAAACAAATTGGATTTATAAATGACTCTGACTATGTTAGATTATTAGGGCTACATTTCATTTGGGATCTTTCCCTAGCAATCAGCACAATCATCCTCAAGCCTTCAAAATATTTATCTGCTAACAACATACACGGATGCAAAAAGAGTAATCTTAAGAGGCCTTCAAAACACAAACTCAAAGAAACTCTATAATATGAGTTAAAAAGGTAAAGGTGAGGGTTTTGCCTGTACAATCTTCTCCAATTCTAGGTTGCAGTGTTCATCTCATCTCAACGAGGAAGCCAGCGTTGTCAGAAGACACTTCTGTGGTCATGTGGCTGGCAAGTCTACAACTTCCCAATGAAGTGGTACCTATTTATCTATTTGCATACTTTCGAAGTGCTAGGTTGGTAGGAGTTGGGGCAAGAATGGGAGCTCACCCTGTCATGTGGTGCTTGGGTCTTGAACTGCCAACCTTCTGATTGACAAGCCTAGCATCTTAGCCAGTAGGTCACCATGCCCCACTGTGATACAGATTACTTTGTTTTAAATTAAGCAAAGTTAGAATTCTATGGCAGATATTTCACAATTTGACTGATCCTTCAGGGATTATACCTTTCCAGCACAATCCCATTATTTAGAATCCATGATGGTGCAGTGGTTAGAATGCAGTATAGAAAGCTGCTTCTGCTCACAGCCAAGAATGTGACCTTGACTGATGTTGACTCAGCCTTCCATCCTTCCCAGCTCAGTAAAATGGGGACCCAGAGTATTGGTCCAATATGCTAACACTTCAATCTACACAAAGTGCAGTAAAACACTATGTAGAGGTATATAAGTCTAAGTGCTATTGCTATTATTTAAAAAACAAATATAATAATTTTTAAAACAGTAAATCCCACCTAATATGTCACCATATGAACAAGTTGCTGCCATTTTACCCCAAGGCAAGCTATTCCTTTGGCCTCTCTTGAACTTGTTAAAAGAAACAGTTGCCCCTTTGTACTGACCTTCTGCAAGTTTGTTCCATTGACTGAATCTTAGCTCATTCAGTTGTAAAATGGGGATAAGAACACCTGCCTACCTCACAGGAATGTGTAGGAGATGAAGAGAAATTAAAATGACCACAAGGAGGCCTGCTCAGTGTTCAGTCACATAGGCCTACCTTTATGTTTGTGCACATATACGCACATAAAATTGGCACTAACATCTTTGGCAGGATTAAAATCTTATTAACACTAATAGAAAACAGAGAGTGCACTTAAATTTCCAAACAGTGTTGCTTAAGAAAGCTTAGTGGTTTCCTCAGCACGCCTTTCGACTCCTCCAAATTGTTGCATATTAAGTTAATATATTCAGAAATAGGACTCAGATTCTTTACACTACAAAAATACCCTACTTTGAAAATCTGTCTGGCTAGGAAATTATTCCAAACAAAAAGCCTCTTGCTTCCAGGAGAGAGAGAAAAGAGATGAAGGAAAAAATAGCAATTCCCATCTGAAAATAAGTAAACAAGAAAATAACATCAGCTCCCATTGTTAGCTTAGTTTTTCCATTGCTTGGCTGTAGAGCGGTTCATACCCAATACCTTGTGATCAATTCATTTGTGCATTATTTATCACAGACTGCATTCTCACATACTGTTGGAACAAATATTCACAAATACTAAAAGTGTGGCTAGAATTCCAGCTGGGAAAGCAAAGCTCTCTATCTTCAAATTCAGATGAAATTAGGTGAAAACTGTAGGCCAGCTAGTTTCCTTTGGTTGTTTGCTTTAATCGAGTGCAAAAGATCATTGTTGCATGCCATGTAATAGTAGAACTTGAAAGCATTCGGAACGATCCAAATCAGCCTCCCATATTTGTTCCTGCTATATTTATATTGTATCTTTTCTTTGAATGATCAAGATGTCAGACTTATTAACTCTCCTTTAAGTAGGCCAGTTTAATCTACTACTTAAGGTATTGACCTAGAAACCAGAAGACCATGAGGTCTAGTCCTATCTTAGGCATGAAAGCTGCCTGGGAGATTTGGGTTAGTTACTCTCTCTCAGCCCAATTCACCTTACAGAATTTCTGTTGTGGGGAAAATAGGAGGACAAAGAAACATTAAGTATGTTTGCTGCCTTGCCTTCCTTACAAAGTAACAAAGGTAGAATAAAAATCAAATAAATAAAAATAATTGTTCACAATACCCCTGTGAAATAAGTTTGGCTGAGGGCAAACTACTTGTACCTGCACCATCCAATTCCCAAATCTAATAGCTTAACCACTTAAAGCATCTGTCTTTAGTGTAGCAGAATTAATTACATGGTAGCTAGCAAGAAAAATTCTTTTCTTTGAATAAGGGGATAACTTTTACCTGCTAGTCACAAGTATAAAAGCAACAAGAGTAAACTTCCAACAAATGTAAGTCTCCATTAAGTATGTATAAAATTGTAGTCTTAGAAAGGTACGTAAGACATGTTCCTTCAGAAGTAATTCCAGTGAAATATAGCCCAGCCTTATAGTCTTAAAATGAACCTTTCCATGGATGCTTAGAGTGTGGTCCTGTACCCATTTAGCCAGGTGTAAGCCCTGCTGATTCATGACTTCTGTGTAGGAAAGATAGCTTTGCAGTTCTGCAAAATATTCTCCTGGGTTTAATTTATAGGTAGAAGTTAACCATCAGTTTAATTGATGTAATTCTTTTGTTGCTGTTAAACTCCAAGATCTTTCTTAGAACTTTCAGGTGATTCCCTTGGTTACTGAAATTTCACCTCTGTTTTCTCTATCTGCTGTTCTTCCCTCGATTGATTATATTTACAAACAACTGCTAAATAGTAAGTCTGATTGTATTTTAAAATTATAAATTTTTACAAAAAGTAATGCCAATCAGACAAAAGAACAAATTTTGAACATATTAAAATGATTTTAAAAAATAGTAAAAGCCAATTATTAACAATGCATACTTATAATTTGTTAGATCCACCTGAAGATAATTCCTTTAGTTAAAGCACTTAAAAAGAAAGCTGATTAAATAAAGCATCCAAGCTTTTTTCGATACATTTTTCATCTTTTCTATTTTTTGCCCTAAAAGGCAGGTATTTCAGGTACGAAAACAATCAGTTTCTAAAACTCAAAATGTGTTGAAGTGTATGTATCAGTATGTACTTATCTTATTTATAAGCCAATCTGATTTGCAACCATGTTGTATAAAAACATATTTTCATAAAGGATTCTGTTAAACCTCACCAAAAAAATGAGGCCGTTTTCAGCAAACACTATTCATCATGGATTGTTCCAACTGAGACCTAAATAAGGCAGACATCTGTCAGCAAAACAGATCAGCTCCCATTGGTGAATAGTGGACCATAAAGGAGGCTTATTTTAACATTTCCAGGATAATTGTCTTGCCTCTCTTTCCACAAATCTGAGCACAAATCTCCTTTTCAAGAGGCGATGTCATAAGAGAAAGAGTGGTGGGTCAGTAGCCCATCCTCAAAGTCAGGAGCAGTAAACACCTGCTTGTTCTCACATAACACCTGCTTGGAGGAATAACAAAACAGGTAAGGCTTTTTTGACCCAACACGAGCCACAAACTCTTTCACAATTTGTACAAAAACCAGTGAAAGGAGGGACTTTTTTTCTGCCAGGCCCCCAAAGGTCAAGTTTCCTTCCCCTTCCCCAATATTGTACTTCTGAAAAGCCTAATTGGGACCTTCGAGAATCCCAGGTGACCATACACTGTTTGTGCCCTGTCACTAATTGAAAGCCAACAAAATGAGGCCTCAGAAAAAGTTGGTCTTAATAGAAGGAACCAATCACCTTCTTTTCCCCATCTGTCTTCTTTATTTCCTCTCCATTATGCCTTTTTCTTCCAAAGGAATGAAATAACAGAGAGATCAATAGATATTCTGTCTCATTGCCTCATTCACTCACTCCCACACAAATACACTGTTTAATTTCCACTTGGGTGTAGTTCTGAAAGAAAAGAAATTCACTTGGCCTTTCCCTGTCCCACCCATCAGGAATAATTAATCAAAAGTAATTTTCACCCCTATAAAATAACTGTGTGCAAACCTGAGTGTTTATCTTTTGCAGATCATACTGTGAGAGTCCAATGATGACAGAGTGGCAATTGCACCATATATGCCTGTGTGATGTCTTGCTATGTTAGAATGAAACTGTTGCTCAAAGGGGTTAAAATTTGACCAGAAATGCAAGTGAATATGTTATGAAAATGTATGCATTTTGCAAAATGCAAATGTAGCAAGAAGACTACACTATGCCTTGTGAATTTTGATAGCGAGTCTAATCTTGTTTATGGGATGCAAGAAACAAAATTCAAAAGTCTGTAGCCAAAGTTCACTCAAGCAGATACAGTTGTGTTGTAATATATTAATTTGGGGGCAACAAATCTTTTTCTATCAAAGCCTGTTTCCAAGGTTCCACGACATTGCACTCTGGTGTTATCAAGAAATAGAAGACAGAATGGAACTGTATAGATTAAGAGGTGACTTTGTGCATTTCCCAACAACTCCACATTAAATAGCAGTTGAGAAACTACTGGGAGAGTCTTTGCTAATCCAAATAGAACATTCTGGATTAGAAGAATCAAAGGCACTTTTATGTTACGCTCAGGGGTGTGTTCCAGCAGAGACTACTGCAGCTTTGCTCAGGGACGCGCCCCGTGTGCATGCATAGTACAACTAAAATTGTTCTGCGCATGCACAGAAGCAAAAAACAAGATGGTGGGGCCTACAGCACCGCTGGGAGAACCAGTTCAGGGGTGTGGCAGGCCTGGGTCGCTGCCGGTTCCAGCAACCCAGGCCACCAAGCTACTACTGGTTCAGCTGAACCGGTCCAAACTGGTAGAAACCCACCACTGATTACGCTTCTAATATTAATGGTACTTCCAAACATAAACCAATTAGGTTATTCCTTTGAAATGAAGAGTTGTCATTTTATATGGAAAAGGAAGGCTATCTAAACAGCCATGTTGATGTCTTTACTTTAAATTCATTATTCTAAGAAGGCCATAATTCAAAACATGAGAACAATAGTTTTCTTTCTCACTATTTTCCTTCATGTTTCTCTCAGGTATAGTACCCTTGGACACATACAATAGCTATTATTTAAGTTTACATACAGCAGATATGGAGAAACATAATCTCTCCATGAGTTTGTCTGATCAATTTCAGAATGAATAAGAGAATACTTAATTTCCTATCCAGACAATGTGGTGCTCAGACCCACAGCCTTGGCATCATTAACACTACATTCTGACTAACTGAGCCAGACAGCCTAGCTGGCCATTGAGCTAGCTGGCCAGCTGCCATCATTATGGCCACTTGCTAACAAGTAAACATTATTTGCTAGCAAAATACCCATTATGTTGGCAATAGGCCACAATCGAGTTTAAAAAAAACAGTGCCTTTAATATGACACACTTAAGCCTCTTCCTAGCTCTTCCCATTTCAGTATTAATATGGGTGATTGACTTTTGAACTTCCCTTGGTTTTGTTGCTGGTAGAATAGTGTACTTCCATAGATGCTTCGATTACTAATAGCCATGGGGTGGGTTCCGGCTTCTGTTACTGCCGGTTTGCTCAGGGATGTGTTTTACGTGCGCAAGCACAGTAGTAAAAAAAATGCTTTTGTGCATGCGCAGAAGCAAAAAAACAAGATGGCACCACCTACAGCACCACCGATAGAACTGGTTCAGGGATGTGGCCGGCCAAGTTACTACCCACTCAGCCGAACTAGTCCGAACCGGTAGGAACCCACCTCTGCAATAGCCCCAGTGCAGAACACTATATCAGGGCTGCAGCCATGCTGACTCCACTTCAGCATTATGAGTGGCAGGTTTCATCTGCCACTCAATTCTGTCCTAGCTGGTTATATTCAAGGCAGATCAACAATTGGTGTAATGAGGTGCTAACTGACACTTGCAGAGGGAGTACTAGAAAATTTAAAGCTGCTTAGAATTGAGGCTGACTGTCTGATCTCAGCAGAACAAGAGGAGCCACCAGGAACTAACAGGAATTCTATAGTCAAAAGGAAAGTGGTGACGCAAACCATCTCCTGGTCTTTACAACAATTCTGGTAGAGGAAGGAAATTAACAATATCAAGCTAATTTGTACTGACTGTACATGAGTGGAATAAAAACACTGATGGTGGGGATTTGAATTATGTATTATAGATAGGCAACTCTGTGCCACTGATTATAGTGATCATAACGATGATTTTACTCCATCTATCTAGCATGTATTAATTGCTGGCCTGAGGCTGTCTTTGGTCAACTCAAGGCAGCAAACATATATAATGTTCCTACCTCCTATTTTCCTCATAACAATAACCCTGTGAGATGTATTGGGCTAAGAGAGAGTGACTGGCACAAAATCACCCAGTCAGCTTTAATGTCTAAAACTGGACTAGAGCTCAGTCTCCTGGTCCCTAGACCAGAACTTTAACCAGTTAAGGTTAATTGGCAAGAAAATCAGGATATACAAAAAGACAGCAACATGGTGTATAAATCATTTGTGGAACTCACCGCCATAAGATACAGCAATCGCCATTGGCACCAAAAGCAAAATAAGAAGAAGTCACAGTTACCAGTTGTCACTACTGGAGCATGTTGTTTATGTTCTTCTAAATACATCCCTGGGAAGAAGCAGTAGAAGAAACAAGACATTCGTGGAAAGTAGAAGAAAGCTTTATTGAGCATGTATCATATTGTGGCAGTTGCTGGCCAGGGGATTTGAGGACTTAGGAAGAAGATATTGGATGTGTGCAGAGAGAGTGATAATTTCCGTTAGGTAGCCTATTAGAGTTGGCCATGTCTTACAGCTGTCAAGTGTGGTGCGCAGAAGTAGATTGGGGTTATTGCCAACTAGTAGTTAGGCTGGGATATTATTGCATGGTTGGTAAGATTACATACATACATACATACATACATACATACATACATACATACTCTGGGAGAATGATGGCAGGATGTAGGGGAAGATCAATTATGGAAATAGGGCAGGCAGTGACATCTTGGTTGTGGCAGGCAGAGAAAAATAAGACTAGCATCTAGGTGTGGGTTGACTGTAAGGAAAGTGGTGTTTATGCTTAAAACCAAATCCATCTTCCATCCTCCAGCATTCAGATCCAAAGCCACAGTAGGCCTGGCTTCTAGCTGCTGATATTAGCACTGTCCTCAAGATTGTCCTCATCTATGTTCTTATTCTAGTTGGCATACTCAATTTGGCATGTATCATGCCAAAGGAAGGTTTTCCTCTCTCAGACATGGGCCGACTTGAGTTTCAAGAGTGAGCTCAGCCATGAATTCACGGCATTGGGACAGAATAGATGCTGTTAGCTAGGAAGGCTTAATGGCTTGCAGAGGCACTCCATGGCAAGTAACTTGATATGAGAATGTAAAGTGCCAAGGAGGGAAATCCTTTGATTCCCACCTAACCAGAGAGAGCTGAAACATTCTCAACTACTCTGGGTCTGTCAAATTTTATGAGGAATGTGAATAAAGGATGGGGAACAGAGCATTATTGCATTTCTAAACTGCTCAATAATCAAAGTGAAGAAAATATGTCAGTTTAGTTTAAGTTAGGAATTATATTTTATATGTATTATTCATGACCATTAAACCCATTCCTTGTTGATGCAAGGATGCACAACAGTTGTACCTTGAGTATGTGGCCCACTTGCCCTACAAAGGAAAATGAAGAATAGCAATAGCACTTAGATTTATATACTGCTTCACAGTGTTTTACTGACCGCTTTAGTGGTTTATAGAATCAGCATATTGGCCCCAACATTCTGGGTCCTCCTTTGACCCAACCTCAGAAGGCTGAGTCAACCGTGAGCCATTGAGAATCAAACTGTCAAACTACTGGCAGTCAGCAGAATTAGCCTTCAATACTGCATTCTAACCACTGTGCCACCACAGCTCTGTGTATTATCACCAGAGTTACATGTTGTTCTTACTTATCTGGAGACTCATGGCACAGTGTAAATTTTGTTTATCTACTGTGTACTTACATATTAATCCATACATTCTGGTGTATCCACAGTGGGACTTTGATTGCATAGCCATTGCTCCCATCTTTTCGTTTTTAACATCCATCTCTGGGCATGAGCTGTGATGGTGCAGTTGTTAGAATGCAGTACTGCAGGCTACTTCTGCTGACTGCCGGCTGGCAGCAGTTTGGCAGTTCAAGTCTCATGGGCTCAAAGTTGACTCAGCCTTCCGTCCTTCCAAGATCAGTACAATGAAGACCCAGATTGTTTGGGGCAATCTGCTGAACACTGTAAACTGCTTAGAGAGGGCTATAAAGCACTGTGAAGCAGTGTATAAGTCTGAGTGCTATTCCTATTCCTGCATAAGTAACTACTTAACTCAAAGATTAGCTGCCCAGACAGGAAGCCCACTGTGCAAAGTACTTTGTACTGTATAATGGCTTTAAAATGTACTCTATCTCCACTTTTATAACTTCAAACTTCATACTCAGATTGATTCTCTTCTCAAAACTCCTGATATTTCCCATCAGAGTGCTGCCACCACATCAAGTTCATATTATGAAAACAAGAGTTCTTATTTTGAAAACTTCTTAACTGTTCTGAGAATCCTCCTTTGCCAAGTCCTTTTTAAAACCTCTAGATGAGATGAGTGACACATAAATGTAGTAAACAAACAAATGTCTCTGTTATAAATATTTTTCCACATGTTCCACAAATTTAATTCTTCTAGAAGAAGAATTATTACTTTGACCTGCTTTGAATTGGTTGTGTATATTTCATCTTTCATAGATCTCTAGTTAAACCTTCAAATACTTGTAAGAATCAAGCAGCTACAAATCAATACATACAGTGATATTCACTACATAGTGCTTTGGTTAACAACAGCAGTCCCAACCCAACTTCTACTTAAAAACTTTTCATGAAAAAGAGCTTACCAACTTCTAAAGCAAACTGATCCACTATCAAACAGGTATCATCAGGAAGCTTTTCCAAATATTTACGTTTGTGTTGTGTAAACAAAGCAACAAAAATGTACGTTGCCTCTTTCAAGTACATGTTAATTCTTCAAATATTTAGAAACAGCTCTCTGATTGTCATATAATAAAGATTGAGATGATATTCATAGGTCATAGAAGATACAGAAAACTTTTTTAAATATTAAGACCATTGGTCCATTTAAATCAATATTGCCTGCACTAATTGGAATTACTCTTTCACATTTTAGGCAAAAAAAGAAAAATGGCACCATTCTGGATGAGAAGCAGCATGGAAGAACAGGTGAAAATTCTTTGAAGTGAGACTTGGCTGAGGTTGATAGAATCCTAAGAGGCTGAATCTAGTTCTATGCCACTTCCTGCCACTACATAAACCCAGGCCTCTGAAACTGACTGAACCAACAGGGGGCAACCAACTCTGTTCACAAATAACTATCACACAGATGGTTTCTATTAACAATGGTTGGCTGGAGAAAGGCTGTAGGATGAGTTGGGGGGGTTGCCCTCTGGCCTGCTTTCAGCCACCGTCTTCACCCTTTCAGGCTGGGAAGCATGCAGCGGCTGCTATTCAGAGACAACACTTGAGCCTCTCCCAGGTGTCTTCATTTTACTTAGGCTTGCAGATCAAGTCTCCTCTGACATGTCTCAGCTGGCCCGCCTCACCAGACATGCCAATCAATTAACAAAGGGAGTGTTTCTTTGTATTCTTCCCAGACCGGAACCATTTTAGCCTGCTGTGGTTTTTCTTTGTCCAAGAGGATTCCAGTCAATTATACTGCATTTTCCAAGATGATTTATATGACATAAGATGATTCTGTAATACAAAGAATGATGCAGCATAATAGGAACATAGAAAGCTGCCTTAGACCAAGTTCAGTAGCATTTGCACTGATTGGCAAGAGCTCTCCAAGGTTTCCGACTAGACGTTTTCCCAGCCTTTCCTGTAGCTGTTGTAGATTAAGTCTGGATTTTTCTCAAGCAAAGTATGGGCTCTACCAAATAGAGGTCTTCGTAAAGAAAGGAACCGGTTTCTTTCTTTCAGATGCATTTGTTTCTTATTAGATTCCAATATATTTTTCTGCCTATAATTAATGCTTCTTAGTTTATTTATTTGAATATCTTTAACAGCTAACCCAGTGCTAAAACCACAGTCTGTGTGTCAGGCCTGCAGCCTTATTCCTTTTGGATCTTTGGCCCATCACACTTTCTGTTATTCTGCTATGCCTTTTCTATTATGGGAAAATGGGAGGGAGGATTGTACAGAGTCAGATGCTATGTAGTAAAAAAAAATCCTTCGAGAAAGCCAAGGTCATCCTTTCTCTCTGCACCTCTGCACCTGACTGGAACTGGATGGGTGGAAGCTGCCAGCATGGCAGTAGAAGATTGGACCATGTGATGGGTTTGTGGGTTTGGGGCAAGATCTTGAACTTTCAACTGGGTGGGAAAGCTTTCAGATTTGGGTTTTCCCAGATGTGCCAACATGGCTCTCTTAATAAATTGGAACTTTAAGAAATACTTTGCCTTGGACTCTGATTTAATTTTGGATGCTATTTGTAATCCTGACACTATGTATATAATATGCAAGTTCAGCTTAAACAACAAACTTAATAAATATCATTTGCATGTCTGCTATCCTGTTCTTCTTAAGGTTTTCTAAGTACCCAAGGATATAGCAAAATCAAAGTGAATCTCCTTAAGAATTTTCTTTTTTAATGCTGGTGACATCACAGAAAAGACCATGTTCTTTATTTTAGTTGTTTATAATAAAATACATAGCAACAACTCTTTCAGCTATGGAAGTCCTTACATATATTGTCTGATTCTGACTCTTGCAACAATCCTGTAAGGCAGGTTTGTGCAATTTTTTTGGTTCAACGACCAAGATTGATTTCTATTTGACATTTTGGGGGAAACAGACTTGTTAGGTCAATAATTGGCATAGAATGAACAAGCTGGGTGACAGAAGTACAAAATATTTAATTTACTGAATTATAATTTAACATTTAATTTAACTTAATTTGGAGGTACTTTATTAAATTAACATGATATTTTTCTATATGTTTAATAATATTCACATTCAAATGTGAATATTTGCAGATGACACCAAGATAGCAGGAATAGCTAACACTCCAGAAGATAGACATAAGATACAGAAGGATCTTGACAAACTTGAACATTGGACACTAGCTAATAAAATGAAATTCAATGGTGAAAAGAGTAAGGTTCTATATTTAGGCAAGAAAAACAAAATGCACATGTACAGTATAGATGGTACCTTGCTCAATAGTAGTAACTGTGGAAGAGATCTTGGAGTTCTAGTGGACAACCATTTAAATATGAGCCAGCAGTGTGCAGCAGCTACCAAAAAGCCAACACAGTTCTAGGCTGCATAAACAGAGGGATAGAATCAAGATCACGTGAAGTGTTAATACTTTATAATGCCTTGGTAAGGCCACACTTGGAATACTACATTCAGTTTTGGTCGCCATGATATAAAAAAGACGTGGAGACTCTAGAAAGAGTGCAGAGAAGAGCAGCAAAAATGATTAGGAGACTAGAGACTAAAACATATGAAGAACGGTTGCAGGAACTGGGAATGTCTAGTTTAATGAAAAGAAGGACCAGGGGAGACATGATAGCAATGTTCCAATATCTCAGGAGTTGCCCCAAAGAGGAGGAAGTCAAACTATTCTTCAAGGCACCTGAGGGTAGAACAAGAAGCAATGGGTGGAAACTAATCAAGGAGAGAAGCAACTTAGAACTGAGGAGAAATTTCCTGACAGTTAGAACAATTAATCAGTGGAACAGCTTGACTCCAGAAGTTGTGAATTCCCCAACACTGGAAGTCTTTAAGAAGATGTTGGATAACCATTTGTCTGAAATGGTATAGGGTTTCCTGCCTAGGCAGGGGGTTGGACTAGAAGACCTCCAAGGTCCCTTCCAACTCTGCTATTGTATTATTGTATAAATTATCTTTAATAGCAAGTTTTTAATGGTCATATAGCAAAACTGGCCATATGCTAACATTTCAGCAGCCACATCCAGCCCTGAAACCCCAGGTTTGTCTACCCTCATAAGATAGATCTGTATTCTTATCTATTCTCAGGGTTCCAAGTAACAGCCCCATAGAAAGCAGAAGTCAGAGGCAAGTAGATTCCTGAAAGAACAGCTTTATTGGAGATATCATATTGGCACAAACTGCTGAAAACCGACTCTGAAAGTTCCTGCGGCTTTCACCTAATTAAAAAGTGAAAGTTCCCCCTTCTCCCAAACAATCAGTCACATTGTCCAATCAAGGTGCTGGCAGGTTGCCTGGTTACTTCACCCCTCCTTCTCCATCCACCTGTTGGAATGTCCTTGGTTCCCACAGGAAACTATTTTGTTTTGGATACAAAACCCCCATCTAAATATGCTCCCTATCCCTTCTTCGCATTGTGGCAAACCTGAAGCCTCCAAAATGGCCCTAGCCAGGTACGCTTCAGAGTTGACATCTGTTATAGTGCAATGGAGGACTGAGACTGAAAGAGTATGGATACCAGATTCATGAGCAGAAATGAGATTTTAATTGGAACATAGGGGGCATTACAACGTGAGCCCCAACTATCCTTGAATGGAAGCTCCTTACTGATGTTTCCTTTCCATTATGCTTTGTCCTTTCTCTCACCCCGCAGAGACAAATTGCAGCAACGAATGGTATTGAAGACCCAATTGTATTTCAGTCTGGTGGCACAACTACATCTTCAGTGCTGCCAGTAAAAAGACTTCAGTCCATCTGACAAAAGTCAGGAGAAAGGCAGTGCGTAAAGGTGTCTTATCTCCTTAAATTATGAAAGGTGTCTTATCTCCTTTAATTATGTTATAATTGCATGGTCCCAAATTATGCTGTAATTGCATAATCCCAAATTATGCTATAATTGCATAATCCCAAATTGAACATGGAGTTCATTTACTATAGTGTTGAGATTTTTCACAGCATTGTTAGTTTATCATTTTCTTAAGGCTGATTTCATACAAATTCATGAAACAAAGAAAATAAAATGCACGTACAGAAATAGACACACCTTAGTGAAACCAAGAAGCATTTCCATATTTAATAATTCGAGTTTGGAGCCAAGTCATATCAAAGAGCAAAATATTCAATATTGTTAATTCAGTTTTGCAAAATATATTCTTAATTTAAAAATGATTTTGCTCCGAGTATAGTGTAGTAATAAAGCAGTTATTGACCAGCTCTTATTGATTGTGCAGCCCCCGGGCAAAGAACACTGACCTTGCTCACTCTCTTATTGCTTACACTTTCCCTGGCCTTCTTCATCTATGCCCGCTCAATAATATTATTATGAATGTATATTTTTAGCAAAAACTCTCTGTTACGAGGTTAAGGCTTCCTAGTGATTTTCCTTTTCTTTTTGTCATTTTCTGTAGTCAAGAGCAAAACTACTGGAAAAAGGTTACTGGACCATGGCACAGAGTCTATAAGCAGAATCCAGCCATTTCAGCAGAATCCAGAGGACTTTTAATTTCAACACAGCTGCAAGGAATGAAGGAAGGACAGAATTCTTGTTACCTTTACTTGAATTTCATTCCTTCCTTGCCATCACTCCCAATAAATTAATGTTTTCTTAAACACCTCTACCCATTTTCTTTTATTGTCCCTTGTACTTGGAACTACTTCCAGGAGTACCAAGGACTGGATGATGATGATGATGATGATGATGATGATGATGATGATGATGATGATGATGATGATGATATTATGATTGATTGATTGATTGATTGATTGAAGATTGGTTGGTTTCATCATCCTTTGATGATGAAAAGAGCCAAGGTAGCGCAGTGGTTAAATGCAGCACTGCAGGCTACTGCTAGATCAGCAGTTCAGCGGTTCAAATCTCACCGGCTCAGGGTTGACTCAGCCTTCCATCCTTCCGAGGTGGGTAAAATGAGGACCCAGATTGTTGGGGGCAATATGCTGACTCTCTGTAAACCGCTTAGAGAGGGCTGAAAGCCCTATGAAGCGGTATATAAGTCTACTGCTATTGCTATCCTTTGCTACTATTATAGGTTAGGTTTAGGTTAGGTTAGGTTTATTGGTTTTGTATGCCGCCCACTCCCGAAGGACTCCGGGCGGCTCACAATAAACAGGGGAGGGAATAAATAAGACAATACAAACAATTTTAAAATCCACAACAGTCACAATTAAGACAGGGCTGGGTGCTTTAACAGCCCCCAGCCAGCCGGAACAGCCAGGACTTAGTAGCTTTACAGAAGGCCGGGAGGGTAGTAAGGGTCCGGATCTCCACGGGGAGCTCGTTCCAGAGGGCCGGAGCAGCAACAGAGAAGGCTCTCCCCCGGGGGGTCGCCAGCCGGCATTGGCTGGCAGATGGAACCCAGAGAAGGCCAAGCCTGTGCAATAGGACCTTTCAGTGCCTGGCAAGGCCAAACCAAGAGGTAGACAGTGAGCGTCCAGGAAAGGGAGAAATCATTGGAAATCTACTTCTTCCTTGAAGGATATTTGGGGGGCAAAGGCCAAGGGAGACATCTCTGCCATGACCATTCACTTGTCTATCCACAAATTACTTTGGTAATTTTCTGTCCACTATTTACTTTTCCCACAGTTTTCTGCACTGGTGCTAAATTTTAAGCACTAAATCATCACGGGGAAGTTAAAATAAAAGGTGGTTTACCAGGAATGTCACTGACACCATAAATCTCCATTTTTTTTAAAAAAAATCCAAATGTCATTGGTCCTGCCAGAGTATTTGGCACCAGCAACTGCATGATCTATAGGACTGATACATCAAAGACTATTATAGACCTGTTTTCAACTACTTTCTTATTTGCTGCATTCTCCTGTGGTTATTTGTGGTATTTAATATGGCTAGAAATGCATTCTTGCTAACAAACTTCTTTTCAGGTATCCCTCCAACGTAAGGTCTGTGCAATATCTTGCAAAATACAATGCATTGGTATTTACTAGTTTCAGTATCATCTAGTGTTTTGTATGGAAAGCCATAACAATTGCGGAATTCTCATAGATGATTTTGCATGAGTTCTTCTCTAATGATAGTGTATTGCATTGTTATTTCTGGCCACTAAAGGATTATGGCTGATACTGCTTGTTGAATAAATACAGTGTTAGATCTGATTGCATCTCTTGAGTAGCAGAATCTGTAATAAGTCGCAATGTCTTCAAAATTAAGATATGTGCAAGATGACATCACCATGCAAACTCTTCAATTATTTGCATCATAAGTTCTGATGTCATCAAGATACAGCATTATTTCCCCTTTTCCGCTCCATGATTGCTCTTGCTTTTGAGTCCTGTCTTTTGTTGTGTCTTCAGCTGGCTGAAGATAAAAGCTTGTATGTGTTTAGCAGACATTTTAATCCTCCCTTTCTGGCTCACTCTCAGAGCTCTTACAGACAATCAGCCTTTCTGTCTCCCAACTCTTCTGAAACCAGTTTAAAATGCATCTGTGATTAATCTGAGTGGTTTTTATTATTTTTAGATCTTTTCAGACATCAGGAGTCTTGAGCACACTTTAAAGTTTGCAAGCCTAGAGCTTAGACAGGACTGCCAACCAATCAGTGTTCACTCAATGTCTCATAAGTAACTGCAGTGAGAGCTCACAGTGTCCATTCATATAGCACAGAGAACTAACAACCAATCAAAGCTAACCCGCTGGCCAATCACTGAGTATCTTGTCCCATTCCATAGATCTCTGGCTAAATTCACAACTATTCACTTTTTTCACAAAAATAAGATTGGTAATATTCCCTCATTTTCTGAACACATTTCCATTCTCTTTCCAATTCTAATCCTGGTATGCTTTTAGCATTTAATTAATTAACCATGATAACACATGGTTATCATGACACAGATAACCATTATAATACAGACCATTCCTTCAAGACAACAAAACATTATAATTTCTGAACAGTATTTCTCTTTCCAGTGATATTATATCTGTGGCTTAGGGATATATCAAAATTGTTCACCACTACAAACCTGTGGTTACAATAATGTGTAATAATGGTGGGACTAATCTGGCCTTATTATGCCTTTATCTAGAACACATTTAAATCATTTCCTAAACAAAAATGGAGAGACAATGCTGAAACGGTAGCCTGAAGACCAAGCCACCGGGTCAATTTAAATCTGTGGCTTTAACTCGTGACCCAAGATATTTATCAGAGACCATAATAGCAAGTGAAAACATTTTTTTTTTACTGCCGGTGAGAAAAGGTATGCTCCACATACTATTTCAGAACTAATGTAGATATTATTCTAGGTGAGTGTTAGATAAATATGGGAACAAAACTTTGATTATTCAAGATTGCATGTACAATAATGAGAGATAATTATTTAACAGTTTCTCTTATGTACAAACAAAGTCTGCTTACAGCAATCTAGAGTCGTGGTTGTGCACAATGACAAGTCTTATTTCATTTGTCTGAGGTTTGTCCACTTTTAGATGACTTTGCCCACACCCAAATGAATCTGGAAAGCACAAAGAGTTTCCTCAATAAACAAATTGTGCTTGCTTGTTTGCTTGCACTCTGTCTCTCCTAGTGTGAAGCTGAAGTCGTAGCTCTAAAACCACAGTGATTCCCCTCTTCCCTAAACTATTCTGGTGAGGATTAAAAGAAAGCCTTTTAAATGACACTTGAAAGACTGCATCCAATTCATCATGGAGGACCATTTCACCTATCATGTTCTCAAAATCCATCTCTTCTGAGCTGTGATTTCAGACAGATTTGTTAATTACTTTTGGAGGTGGAACTTCTTTAAGTGAGTGATAAATAAGAATTTTGGGGCCAGGATGAGTTTAACTTAAGGGCAAGGTAGCCTATGTCTTTGAATATTGGGTATGTTTTTGTTATGATTCCTTTTGTAATTTGAGCCCTATGTAAATTTTTAAGTGGTAGTTTGTGGTATTTTCAAGTTTCTTTCGCCAGTTATTCTATAGTTGCCAAACTTGAATTGGATGAAAGTGATCAAACTATAAAGATTTCTTTGGAAGAAATAATCTAAGAGCTAAGAATCACAGAGACGAAAATAGCAAACAGGAAATAGGATTTATTTAGCTGCGTGCATATCGGGGTGGGTTGCTGCCGGTTTTACTACTGGTTCGCAACCCGCATGCATGTGCGCTGTTTAATGTAAATTGTTATTTGTGCATGCACAGAACAATGTACAATGAGCTGCGCACATGCAGTCACTATAAACCAAAATGGTGGTGGCCCAGCGGCGGCAAGGGAACTTGTTCAGGGGCATGGCAGGCCTGAGTCACTGCCGGTTCAGTGACCCAGGCCTGAATTCCACTACTGGTTCAGCTGAAGTGGGCCAAACCAGGAGCAACCCACCTCTGGTGTGTATGTATGTATGGAAATTTATATGGCCTCCGAACTCACTCTGGATGACTGTGGCTTACAAGGATAAAACCCCAATAGAAAAACCAATCACCCTCCACCTGCCTGGAGATAACAAGCCACTTGATGGGTTCCATATCAGTGGGCCCTCAGGCCCATTGGCAGAACCATGTCTTCAGGCCCTTAAGAAAGAGTGTCAAAGTGGGAGGGGGATAACTTATCTCTGCAGAGGTGGTGTTCCACAAGGAGAGAACCATCATGAAAAAAGCCTTTCTTCTTGGTCCCACTAGATCAGGGATACCAAACTGGTGGCCCACAGGCTGGATGTGTCACATGCAGGCCACACCCACCCCAGGGAAAAACATTGTGATACGTCAAGTGACAGCAAAGTGATGCCACAAGTTTGATACCCGTGCACTAGATAGACCTCCTTAGGAGAGGGGATCTATAGCATATTGTGTCACTTATGGTCTGACATATACAGCTGGGATGATTTCACTCAGTGGCTTCATGTAACTGTTAAATAGAAGCGGAGAAAGTACTGAGCCCAACAGGCCCTTGCAAAGCCTACCTTGCAAAGCCTGCCTTGCAAAGGGACAAGGGTCATGCCTCTCACTTCTTGTCAGCACTGACTGTGAGCAATCAGAGAGGAAGAAAATGAACCAACAAAAACAATGATTCCCCCCATTCTCAACTCCCAAAGTCACAACAGAAGGATGCCATGGTCAATGAACATGCTCTGACATTTAAAAGCAGCAGCCTAAAACCTAGACCACCATAGACCTGTGACCAGGTAAATGAAGGGGGTGCAAGAGAGCAGAACATGTTCTGAGACCAATGCTAAATACTGAGATGGTGTTCCCATGAGTGTCCTCCTCCTTGCCTCCTGCCATTTTCTGTTACCCAACACCACTGAAATACACTTCCCTGATTGTTTTCCTCACCAGTCCTTTCATTCCCCATCCTAATATTCTTTTATTCTATCTAAAAGGAGAACCTCCTGCAAACTGTCAAGAGGAGGTTGTCCAGCAGTTTCAATCCACCACCCCTATCCTCACTTCAGAAGAGAGGTCACATCCGACATCCCCTTATCCCCCAACACACTCACTCTCCATCCACTCAACAAACAGCACCCTGCCCAGTTGCTCTCACTCACCAAGCAAGGAGGCATTTTCCACACCCCCAACTCTCAACCAGGGGAAAGCGACAACCATATACTCACCTCATTCTTACCCAACTTTTACTATTACAGAATATGTGGAGGGGGGGAGCTAGGAAAGTTTTTTGTTTTAGTTTGTTACACACATGATGTACAATTTGTTAAAGACTAATTATAAAATAAGCAAATCAAGAACTCCAGGGCTTGTTTTTGAATAAAACTGCACCACGGGGTTTTAAACCTCTAAGGAACAATGTTGTGCAAAAGCAAATGAGCTCTGATACAAACTTTCTTCTTTCTGTAGACCTTGACCTAGGGACAAAATGATCCAAATATTTGAAAGAAAATGCAGATGTATATATTTCTTTTTATCCTGCACTCTACCCTTTCCCAAACTAATATTCCTTTTTCTACTCTCATGTTTTCAAAAAAAAAAAAAAGGAAGAAAGGCATCCTTTTAAGTTGATCATTTTACTGTTTTAACAAGGGAAAGGATGGATGATTCAATTCCAGTGGTTTGATTGTCATAGAATCATGACAATGGAAGGTACTTTGAAGACCATCTACTGCAACCAATATTCTATGAAGTGTTTTTAATGCTGGTGGATGCACAGTGGTAAAACAAAATGGGCTGAACAAGGTTAAAAGTCAATGTAAGGCCACATTTCCATACTACAATTTAGGATTCTAATTTTGAGAACTAGTTTATAAGCAGAAATCTTTCCAATTTTTGAACATTTAATTGATGTAAGATAATATACAATAGAACTTGATCTGTTGTCAACAGATCTAGAAAAGACATACAGTAGTAAACCTGTTCTGAGCATAGAAACAGGAGGCTAATATGACATGTCGCACGGCACATAGTTGGAAGCAAAACAGTTCTTCCTTATTCAGTACAACCATTCTCATTTGGAACAGAGAAATCTCACTTAGTGTCTCTAGCAGGGAGTGACTGTAGCAATTATACCAGATGGAGATGTCCAACAGTGTTAGCTATCTCTGGCAGAGAATGATTTGAATTATACAAGGCTTGAGCACTGAATCAGTTTGAGAAACCTAGCAGGTGCTGTAGAGGACTTTTGAGCACCAAAGGAGCCAGAATATGATGAAATGGGCCAGAATCAAATCAAAACAAGAAGAGGTGTTTAAGACCAGCAGACACTAGTAAATAACTAATGCATTGTTAAAATCAGCCAAAGCCTCCTAGGTTTAAGCTATTTTGTCTATAAATGCCACAAATAATGTAAAACCAGGACGTTTGGACCAATGGTGGGCTTCAAAAATTGTTAGAACCTCTTCTGTAGGTATGGCCTGCTTTGTGGTAGTGGCTTGCCGACCATGTGACTGGGTGGGAGTGACCAACTTGTAAAATGTGGTGAAACAACGCTCTTGCTTAGCAACCAAAATATTGTCTCAGAAACTCTGGCATTGAAGTGTGCAAGTCTTAAAGCTGTCAAGTTGCAAGACCCTTGCACCCCTAACCCTTTAGAAAAAAACCCAGGGGTGTTCAAACTTGACAGCTTTAAGACTTGTGGACTTCAACTCCCAGAATTCCTCCTCTCACTCTTAATCTTGATGATGTGTGGATGGGTGGGGGGAGGGAGCTGGAACCGGTTCTAAACAGAACTGTAGATTTGTAGAACAATAGTAATAGCAATAGCAGTTAGACTTATATACCGCTTCATAGGGCTTTCAGCCCTCTCTAAGCGGTTTACAGAGTCAGCATATCACCCCCACAGTCTGGGTCCTCATTTCACCCACCTCGGAAGGATGGAAGGCTGAGTCAACCTTGAGCCGGTGAGATTTGAACAGCCGAACTGCAACTAGCAGTCAGCTGAAGTGGCCTGCAGTACTGCACTCTAACCACTGTGCCACCTTGGCTCTATAGAAGAGGTTAGAATTGGCAGGAACCCACCCCTGGTTTGGACCCTAGCCTCCAATGGCATCACCATTGTGCCTTTAGAAACCTTGGTTTTTTTTCTTTGCATGAATCCCTCAGCCATAAAAGGATTCCCTACCTTTCCTCTTCCATTTCTGATCAGTTGACTAAGCACTCAAGAAAGATTGGGAATATGGTTTAGCTAGCATTCTCAATGCCAAAGAGTCATTTCATCAAAAGCCTGCAGCACAACAGAAGTACAGGTAAAGTGCTATAGTCTCATGGCTAGATGCCACATCTTACGACCACCCATAATCCCAATTATTTCACGAGTAGCTCACGGATTGTGCAAAGCCGTTCATTGGTAATGCACTAATCAGGACATATATCAGGATTTATGAACTCATCTCCGTAACACATAGCAATATACAAATCCAGTTGGCATTTGGAAATCCACATATTCCACATTTTGGAATGTTTGTATTTTTAATTCCATTTTGATTTTAATTTATTCATCTCATCTGTGTTCACCTTTTCTTCCTTTCCTTCTAAGGAGGCAGAAGCACACTTGTTGGAAAAGTCCCATTTGGAGTTACCAGTATATGTTTGTGAGTCTACGTATATTGGTTTGTTTGTTTTTTGATAAATTCTTTTAAAACCTGTTTTCTGTTTTCAGTGAGTAAGGGTAGAAATAGCCTTTAGCAGCTATGTCAGTTTAGTTCATATTATTATGTCCAGATGTGCCAGCTGCAACTGAGCATTATCTGTCTGATAGTGCTAAGCACTTTGCAGTAGGTCGCAGAGGTACAGCTTTCAACCAATAGATCTAATTGCAATCCTTTTATGTTCACGGTGATTGCAGGCTTTCCCTACATTGCAAACAAATAGTAATCAACTAAATCTGCTACTTCTAGGCAGGGATATTAAGCTATGAAATATTAACTATACTGTAATTATGGTTTTTAATTTTTTATTATTATTTTTGTTCCTGGAGGTGTGCATGTGTGGCTATGCATATGTGTATATGTACTGTTTTAATGACTATAGGATGGGGTTCATGACTGCTCAGCAACAAAGACAATCTTCCAGTTCTCTTTTGTGTAATGAAAAACCGTGTTTGTGCATGACATAGTTTATGTGGTCAAATGCAGTGTAAATACTGTGCACCTCTTCTGCTAGAGCAATACTGTATTAGCCACGTCTCCAATAATTTCCACCTCCAAATCTACATTTTTATGATACCATTATGCTAATACAAACCCAACGTATATCACACCCTGTGTCTAATCCACCCTGCAAATTAACCAATTTGTATTCCAGGGACTCTTAACAAGCATTCTCTCTCTTGCACAGAAATACACATATATACCATCATCCCCATAATATTCCTCAAATAAAGAAATACAAGAGGAAAGAATCCTAAATATTGTATGGAAAAGATACAGTAAATCTGAAAACAAATAAAAAGGGAAGATTCAAGGACAGAAGCAGCCCACCTGTAGGCAAATACAAAATGGGGCTTTTCAGATTGAAGATTTTGGATAATTTTCCGTTAAATATTCTCGGCACTAACATGTGCAGTGCATCACATCAATACGCAAGAAAGCTTGCACTTATATGTAAGTATCAAAAACAAAGGGAAGGTCCTACATGCTTTCTGAAGAACAAGGTGGCATCATAAAAAGTTCCACTAATCCTATAGAAGAATGTTCCCTGCCCTGTGGAATCTTTTTCCTCGCCAAAGATGAGGTAGGCCACCACTCTCCTGGTGTTCCTGAAAGGTATAAAAACGAGGTTCTTCTGCCTTGTTCAGGTGCACAAAGGAGCATACAGCCATGGGGTTGGTTAGTGCCCTGAAAGCCCTCACCCTTCCTTTTAATTAAATTTTAATATTGCTTCCCTCTTTTTAAATTTTATATACTATTTTTTTTATTTTTTGCTATTTTAATTGTACATCGCCGGAATAGCAATAGCAATAGCACTTAGACATATATATTGCTTCACAGTGCTTTATAGCCCTCTCTAAGTGGTTTACAGAGTCAGCCTATTGCCCCCAACAATCTGGGTTCTCATTTTACCCACTTCAGAAGGATGGAAGGCTGAGTCAAACTTGACCCTGGTGAGATTTGAATTGTCAAATTGCAGGCAGCCGGCAGGCAGCAGAAGTAGCTTGCAGTACTGCATTCTAACCACTGCGCCACTAGAATCCCTCTGTGAAGGAGATAAATGGTTTTAAAATTTGATAAATAAATAAACACTTAATTGTATGTGAACCATACAAATGCTCTGCAAGCAGAAGAAACTATTCCCCCATCCCCTCTAAGTATTTACATCTACACCTAAAGCAGTGGTGGATTCCTAACTGGTTTACTACCAGTTCGCTGAGAGACGGTGTTTTGCCCGCACACAAAAAATGGTCCATACCAGTAGGAACCCACCACTGACCTAAAGGAACACTCCATCAGTTCAGCAGCATCATTTTCAAGGAGGCTTTGTGCTTCAGTTCCTTATCCACATTAAATACTGGTAGTCCTTGATTAGTGATCAAAATTGGAACCAGTAACTCTGCAGCTAAGTGCTGTGGCCACCGAGCAAAATCGCATGATTGTGACTTATGGTTCTACTTCTGCTTTCTCTATTAAGTCTGCTTGTTGCAAGCCATTTGCAAAGTACCCAAATGATGGTAACGATACACTCCTGTAGTAATAAATGTAAGATGGGTCAAAAAGGTTGTGTTAGCAATGCCAGTGGAAGGGAAGCAAGGTGAAGAAGACAATTGAAGTCAGCTGGGGATGACACAGGTAAGCAGTGGAGCAGATTGTTACAACCTCTTCATTTGATCATGTTGTACAGGGCAGCCAAAAGGGCGGAGAAGACAGAAAGGATGTGAGTTGAAATGGAGGCAAGCAGGAGACACATCATATCATCAACTAATCTCTACAACAGGCTGGCAGATTTGCCATCACTAAGTGGTGCAGTCACATGATGTTTTGCTTAACAACTATTTTCACTTAACAATGGAATTTCTTATCCTAGTTAGAATCATTACAGAGTTACTGTAAAATCCACTTGTGATGCCCAGATACCTTACATGAGGATACATCCATACATTTTCAAGGCTCAGGTTTTGTCTGGTTGCATCATTAAGAGCTCTGTACAGTAAAGCCAAAATAAGGTATTAGACAAACAGAATAACAGAATAAGAGTTGGAAGGGACATTGAAGGCCTCCTAGCCCAACCCCTGGCTCAAGCAAGAAATGCTATACCTGGTGGTTGTTCAGTCTTTTTTTAAGCACCCACAACTTCTGAAGGCAACCTCTCCCACTGGTTAATTGTTCTCACTCTTAGGAAATTTCTCCTTAGTTCTAGGTTGCTTCTTTCCTGGATTAGTTTTCATCTGTTGTTTTTTGCCCTTTTTTGCTTTGAAAAATAGGTTGACACCCCTCTTCTTTGTGGCAGCCCCTCAAATATTGGAATGCTGCCATCATGTCACCCCCAGTCCTTCTTTTCAATAGACTAGACAAATTCCGCAACTGTTCTTTGTATGTTTTAGCTTCTAGCGCCCCAAACATCTTTGTTGTTATTTTTTCACTCTTTCCAGAATTTCAAAATCTTTTTATAATATGGTGACCAAAACTGGATGCAGTTTCTAAGTGTAATCTTATTAAAGCTTTATAAAGTGGTACTAATAGGTCCTATGACCTTGATTCTATCCCTCTGTTAAGGCAAAGTAGGATTGCTTTGGCTTTTTTGGCCGCTGCTGCACACTGCTGACTCATAGCCTTTTTCCCTGAAAATAAGACCTCCCCAGATAATAAGCCCAATCAGACTTTTGAGCGCATGTGCTAAAATAAGCCCTCCCCTGAAAATAGGCCCTCCCTGAAAATATTGCAACACAGCAGCAGCCATGAGGTGACCATGATCGCCGCCTCCTGCACCTCAAAAATAATAAGACCAAGTGCTTATTTCAGGGGTTAAAAGAAAATAAGACCCTGTCTTATTTTTGGGGAAACCAGTATTCAAGTGATTGTCCACTAGGAAATCAAGATCCATGTCACATTTCTATTGAGTCAGTAAATGTAAGATTTAATTTGTACCTGTACATTTGATTTTTCTCGCCTAAATATAAAACCTTACACTTAGAAACAAGTACAAAGAAAGCCAAAAAATTGCTCGTCTTTTTCTTTCCTATTACATTCATAAGACCTTCTGAGTATCTGTTCTATAGTAGCTCAAATCATTGTTTCTGAACTTGGGCAACTTCCAGAATTCTTATCTGTGACCATACTGGCAGAAGAATTCTATATATGAAATTTACATATCTAGAAGTTGTTAATGTTGGAAAGCACTGGTCTAAAGGAAATAAGAAAATGTAGATAAACTGTGTGACAACTCTTGCTTGGAATCCTTGGCCATTTAACGATTTCTGTATTACCTTTCAACTCTTCCCTTCCCAAAAATACATTTATAGAATGCACTATAATATATTTGGGATCCATGGAACTAGAGTTAGACTATGAGCTTTTGAATTTCTTCCCCAAATTTGTAAACTGAGAAATTGGTTACATAATTTATTCAGGGGAAAGAGAAAGTCCTAAAGTATCTAAAACATTTTTGCTGTGGGGTCCAATGCACGGTCCTTTGGAGGCTCCATCATTTTCACAGATGAGGTAGATAAAGAAAAGTAACAGATCCTTTTTCCAAAACTCAAGTTATTGCCTTTCTGGGTTCAGAGTAGATACAGGAGTATCTCCATCTACTTCATTGGAAATGGGTTATTACTATGCTCCAGGCCAAGTATTAAAAGAGGACTATGTTTCTCAGATGAGCAGATGGCTTTTATGTAACAGTATCCTATGGCAGCTGTCAGAGAGCAGTATTGTATACACATTCATTGTGATATCTGTCTTGGGGTTCCTTTGCATTTTTCTTTGCTTTGGGCTGTCAGATTTAACACCAAAAACAGCAGTAAATCTTGTCTGTCCAAGATCTCAGCTTTGCATTCAGTAACAACAGTAGCTTCAGAGTTCACAGTGGTATCCACAGGGAGTGTTAAAACAGGCAAGGGGGAGTTCATATCAGCACAATCCAAGTCCCACCCTTTTTGTACATATTTCAATGACATACCAACATAAAAAGAAATGGGGCTTTGATCATGCTGGTCATCTTACCTATCCTGCCCTCCTGTAGATACTGTTGCAGAATTACAATAAGTTGCTTTATTGCAGCACATCACATACATGTAATACACACCAATGTATGACTAAGTTCCAGAATTTCAATCCCAGACATTTTCTTCTCACTTTTCCAAGTCAATGGATATTTTGCCATTTGCTTCAAGATCATGAAAGACAGCTGCAGGTGGGTTACATTGATATAACATAACATATAATAATAGGGTTTCTAAGAAGTTGGAGATCTTCTACTCCAACCCCCTGCTCAAGCGGGAGACTCTATACCATTCAGGACAAATGGATGTCCAGTCTCTTCTTGAAAACCTCCAATGATGAAACACCCATAACTTTCAAAAGTAAACTTTTCTACTGGTGAATTGCTCTCACTACCAGGAAATTTGTTAATTCTAAGTTGGATTCTAGAGATACAGTGGCTCAGTGGCTAAGATGCTACATTTGTTGATCAGAAAGAGAGAGCTCCTGTTACTTGTCCCAGCTTCTGCCAACCTAGCAGTTTGAAAGCATATAAAAATGCAAGTAGAAAAATAGGAACCACCTTTGGTGGGAAGGTAACAGCATTCCGTGTGCTTTCGGTGTTTAGTCATGCCAGCCACATGACCACGGAGACGTCTTCAGACAGTGCTGGCTCTTTGGCTTTGAAATGGAGATAAGCACCACCCCCTAGAGTCAGGAATGACTAGCACATATGTGCAAGGGGAACCTTTACCTTTAAGTTGGATCTCTCTTTAATGATCTTCCACTCCTTACTTGTCCTGCCTTCCAGTGCTTTGCAGAATAGATCAACATCCTAATCTCTATGACAGTCCCTCAAATATTAGAAGATTGTTATCATATCACACCTAATCCTCTTCGTTAGACTTGATATACCCAATTCCCTCAATTTTTCATTATATGATTTAGTCTCCAGACTTCTTACCATCTTTGTTGCTCTTCTCTTCACTCTTTCTAGGGTCTCAAAATCATTTTGTATTTTAGTGACCAAAATTGTATGCAGTATTCCAAGTGTGATATAATTTCTCTTTTTTGGCATGAGGCTTGTTAGTTACCACCTTGCCAGCTTTATGCCAACCTTTCATCTGAGTTGTATAAGGTAGACTTTTAATTTCCACAGTCTAATATTTCACAGTATTATTTCAGATTAAAAGAATGACTAGACCCAGAGCACTGTCAACACTTTTACCCAAGGTCATTCCAGCACAACATAAATTATAAACATAGCCCAATATATAACCTTACATAAATATTTTAATTTAGTTAGGGTGAAGGGCTATTAAATCTGTATGTTGGAGTATGAATGGGGGGGGGGGGGATGTTTAAAGTGATGTAGTTCAGAAATGTATTTCCACAGAACTTAGCCAGATGTGATGTTAGGAGATCTGTGAATGAATTATTTTTAATATTTCATCTTTTGACAGAAAGTCAGAGGGATGGAAAAGACTGAGGTGGGTGGTCATTAATACTTTTCCACAATTATGTTTTTACAACCCGGACTGCTATATGCTGTTAGTTCCATGAAATAGCTCAAGGGTCTTATTTGGCGTAATATATGGAACAGTTCTTAACTTGATTAAGCTTTGCATTGTGATTCAAATTCTTTGAAAACTCCAAACCTGAGGTTTATCTAGCGAGACATCTAAAAAAATGTTTGATAAGTCTCAGAGTAATTCATTCAAGTGAAGCTAAAACTATAGAACTGATGTGTAAGCAATCCAGGGAAGACAAGCCCTGTGAGTTGAATTGGCAGAGGAAGTGACTGTGGGAAAATTACATTACCCCACTAAGTTATATCACACAACTGGGCTTCTACCTAATATCTCCAATTTAAACAGATTATTTTAAAGAGGTAACTATGAAATTGCAACTAAAATAAACAGCAAACTAAAGGAAATAAGAGAAACAGATAAGGAGCAGATAGGTCTCTATATGTGATCAATGAGACTGATAAATATGCACATATTGCTGGACAGTATAGAATTCAATGGATAGTCAAAATCATCCCATTAATGTCATCCCCACTCAGAGGTGAGCTGCTACAGGTTCACCCGGATTCGGGAGAACCCGTATCTAACGTTATGGCCAGTTCGGAGAACCTCCAAATCCCACCCCTGGCTAGCCCCACCCACCCTGCACTGCCCCTCCCAGAATAAATGCAGGGCCTGCATGGAGGCTCTCGAAGGGGAGAAAACAGGCTTCCTGGAATGCCAGAAATGGGCCCGTTTCCAGCCTCCAGAGGATCTCCAGAGCCCAGGGGAGGCAATTTTCATCCTCCCAGAGGCTTGAGGAAAGCCTCCAGAGTCTGGGGAAGGTGAAAATGCCCACACACACACACACAGATGGTGCAGGAAGCCATCTAGTCCATGCCCACCATGGCCATGCCCATCCAGCAACAAGGCAGAGAACCCATTGCTGAAATTTTTGAAGCCCACTCCTGTTCCCATTAGCTATATTCCTTTAACATTTTACCATGGGAATGGGAAAGTTTTGTAACTCTCCTATCCTCACATCAAAGATTGCTTAGAGATATCTTATGTCTTCAGAGAAGTACAACAGGAGGAAAGGAAGACTGGATTGCAAAAATAAAATCTCACCGGCCTCATATAGTTAAGAAATGTTGCTGGGTGACCATTTATGTGAAGCTGATTGCTTGCAAATCATCTGAAATGATTACCTGTAATTTCCTCAGTAGATCCAGGATATGACACAGATATAATGGTGGCCTCAGATGACGAACTTGCTCAATGTTAAGGAGAAAAAGAGAAATCAGTTTGAGTGAGTTGGCCATTTGAATACAGAGGAAAAAGAAATAAGAAGAGCTGAAAGTTTAAAGAGAAGCAAGCACCCATTAAACTCATGTTCTTCCTCTTTCCTTCTTTTCCTCACTCAACTCTGAAACCAAATTAGCAATTTTATTCAGTGATTATGTAGCAACTGATTTGTCCCAGTTAACTTTGCAAATCAGCAAGCAAATATTCTGGTTGCCACCATATATCTGCAGAGTTCTCTTGCCCAATGGAAAGAAAATGCATTGTGTTACTTTTGCAACTTTTCACCTCTCAGAAGTTGGAAGGACATCACAATACGAAGTTGAACATCAATTTTGTTATTTAGTTGAGAGTTGGGAGGACTTTGCCATATAAGAATGATATTTCAGCAATGATCGAAGAGCTAAGGATTCAAGTTTTGCCTTCAGTAATTTGTCCAGTTAACACAATATTTTTAAAAAGTGAAGGAATGTTGTTGCTTGTATCAAACAGAAAACTGGACTTCTAAAATTATTATTAATTCCATTGGCAAGCTGGACCGTATGTTACTTGCCACTGAGCATTTTTAGAAGAGTCTGACTGTCTGGGTTAATTGTTTAATGCTTTTAGTTAGAATTAAACTTTGCACCTGCTCTGACAGTGATAAATTAAATGTGCTCTTTTTCCAATACCGCTGCCCTCTTTAAGTAGAGACCAAAGAGTGTATCTTTTGCTTTTTTCCTCCCAGCATTTAAATTTTTGCTATACTGGAGTGTAAACTGGCATAATCTGTCACCAGAGCTTGCACCAATTAAATTGATTGCTCTGGACTGAACTTCAAGACCTCCAATGTAAGCACTAAGGGGGAAAATGGGCTGTTTTCAGCCCATTTCCCCATGTGGCTCTTAGACACAGCTCAACAGTGGAAGGCTTTCAAGGTTCAAAAGAGTTTTATTTTCAAAAGAAAATGGGCATTGATCACTCACATTTAAAGGCAAAGATAATTCCCAAGCTTGAAGGGTTGGTTTCTGTGTTTAAGGTCTAAATCTCTTTGGCTCTTGGGGTGGGGGGGGCAGTGTAACATAAAAGAAACAAAGAGATTAAGATTACAAAGGAGTTGCAAGCATCAAAGATGCAGTAGCATCCTTTAAGCAAGTCACAGGCCAATAGACAACACTACAACATTCCAATGAGTCCTTGATGCATTGGTTTTACCACCTGTAACAACAACATACCCTATGTTTGTGTAGCGCTATGGTATTATCCCAAATCTTTAAGGTGAAAGCATTCGAATGAAGTGTCATTTTGTTTAACCAGATGGGAGACCACCATACTGACTGGAAAGTCAACACTTGAAAGATCAAAACAGCAGTAACAATATAGGAAACCTCTTTCTCTACCAGCACAGCATGATCCACACTGATTGATCCACCTGCCATGGTGATTGTCTAGGTCAGAACTTGTAGTATTTCTTATGCAGACCGGGGCCTCCATTCACTTTGCAAGCCATCACTGTTCTGGTTGAAAATTTGCTTTAAATTATTCCTCTTTTGTACTCTCCACATTTAGAGATGCATCCTTAAAAAAACAAAAGGAGTATTAACTGAAACAACAAAGTACAAATATTTGGGCAACTACTGAACCACTTATTTAATGTCTTCCAGCTTATTTTTTTGCATTTCTTAAAGTAATTTAGCAGAGGAGGGCTTAAATTTATGTAATTTTGCATTCAAAGTTAACTTTAAAACAAAGAGAACAATGTAAATAATTATTAAAGTGAATTTTCAGTATATTAAAATATTTAATGACTAAATTTTAAAATAGAATGAAACAAAAATGATTGAATATAAGAAGGGATGAAGATAGATGGTGCTTCAAACCTAAGTTCAGTAAAACAAAAAGGCACTATGTAAAATGATCCAAAGTGGAAGTTTCTCAATTTACCATCACTAAAGAAGTCCTTTCTTCAGTAACCCACATTTTGAACTTCAAGGGCTTTTAGAGAAAGACTTCTAACATCTTGGTTGGTAGGCAAGTTCTTAAAGAAAGAACAGCTCTCCATTGTCACACCTGTGGCTTCCATCCAAGGCAGTATATTCCCCATTCTACTTCTCTCTCCCTTTCTGACATCATCCAAAATAATGTAAATGTATTGCATAACACTATCATATTTCAGTTCCCCTATTCGTGTCATTGTTCATCGCTTGCATGGATAAGAAAAACTCATGGTGTCTCATGCACTGAGTCCAAATAGAAAGGTATGCTTGAGTGTTCATTCAGAGGGATAAAATCAGAGGTGGGTTCCTACGGGTTTGCACCCGTTTGGTGCAACCAGTAGTGGGAATGGTGACTGGGTCTCCAAACCAGTAGGGACAGCGTGCTCACGACATCCCCGAACTGGTTCCCGGTTCACTACCACATTGTGTTTTTTTACCTTTTTAAATGTTCTGTGCATATGCAGATCTATTTACAGGCAATTGCGCACATGTGCAGAGCATAATTGTGTGTGCGCTGAACCGGCAGTAATGCCAGTAGAAACCCACCCCTGGATAAAATGCCACAAAATTGGAGCAGCATACTTGTTATGACCAAATTAGATTTTTCATGTTATTCCTAGCTGTTAAATGCCGTGTTTTCCCCAAAATCCATTTAGGAATTTCATCATTTTGTATTATACATTGTTTTCATCAAATGACTGGTTGTTGGGGTGGGAAATAATCGCCGTTTATTATCCTACTGTTAATCTGTCTATGGCAATGAAATCCTGAAAAAATGAAAGAGTCAGAAGTGGCATTCCAGGAAAGAGAAAGATTATACAATTGTAGGTGTTAACCAGTGCTAATGACCGGTCGGAGACTTGCTCCCATAAAAATCTGCTTCTTCAATATATGCACTGTACTATCACAACCGTTCTAATTTTCAATTAACCAGAAACATGGCAGCTTCCTTTTTGTATTTTCCTTATAGGAAAAAAGTACAATTTTTCTTATTTTAAGTTTAGCATACCAAAGAAGTTTAAATAAGAAGCTGTAGAAACAAAGCAGAATCAGACCAGGGGTATTGCCAACACTTGTATCCTAAATATATGATCTGATGTTATTGAATAGGCTGTCAATCAATGTACCATTGTTCATGTTTTCAGAATGAATTGAGGTTGTGCAAAGGGTGCATCAACTGCAAAAAAGAGGATTCTCCTGAGACAATGTTGTTTCACCCAAAGTGTTGCACTGTGTGCAACATGCAAATGGGATTTATTTGCACTCTACCTTCCTCTTTCCCAGCAGGTTCTGTCTATGAAGTGCTGAAGGGAGAGCTGTTGCAGAATAAAAATTTCACTAACAGTGAACTGCAGTAGCCTCAATTACCCCAAAATACACCAGCCTCAAAATATATCTAAGAAATGAATGAGAGTTAGACAATGCAAAAGATAATTTTATTAATAAAGGAAAATATTTATAGCTCAGGGTTGAAATAGCAATAGCACATAGACTTATACACTGCTTTACAGTGCTCTGCAGCCCTGTCTAAGTGGTTTACAAAGTCAGCATATTGCCCCAAACAATTTGGGTCCTCATGAGGGGCCCTTGATACTTTCTGAGCTTGGTTGTTTTCTTGCAGACATTTCATTACTCAAACTAGATAATATCATCAGTGCTAGCACTGGTAGGACTAGCACTGTTGATGTTACCTAATTCAGGTAATGAAACTTTTGCAACAAAACATTCAAGCTTAGAGAGCACCAAGGTCCCAACATAATTCAATTGCTTTATTATTGGTTCTTCAGCTCAACCCAAAACATATAGCCATGAAATATTGCTGCTGAGGCTTAAGCAGGATATTTCAATCCTACCTTTAATCCTACTATGAATGTTTAACATTGTGCTTAAAACTGTTGTTATGCTATTGTTACTAATGGAAAGCCCTTTCTTTTCTTTAAAAAAATATTTTTATTTTACAGTTTTCTTCATTTTACATCACAGTTTCAGGTTTGCAACCACTCAATACCGGTTTATATCCACAGTTTTTTTACATTTATATATGCATTGTATATAGGTTATATAGTTATCATTCTAAATATTTTTTTTACATTTTTGTAACATCTTATTGCAATCTAATATTGTATATAATAAATATTCTTTGTCTTTCATTATCCTTATACTTATTTCTGATTTCTATTTCATTGATCGTCTTTCATTGTTAGTTTTCTAATCTTTGCATCTACTATCAAACTAATTATACTATACATCCCAAATTAAATAATATTCTGTTTCTCCTTTGTCCTTTCATATTATATCTTTATACAAGTTTAATAAATCATAATTAATGTATAATACATTTTAGCATGTATAATGCTAAGATGTAAACCATAGTTTAAACATCATAAAGGCTAGATGTATTTATCATATTAATTAAGCCACTTGCTAGATTAGTGTGATGTGTGAGGCTTGCCACTAACTACTTGACCAGCTAGCTGTTTAGCATGATTTTACAGTGAAGTTGCACAATAGCAGAGATTATGTGATACAGATTTCATATTTTAGCAGAATTCAAACTTAGGTTTAACCAGTTACCCCTTAGACACATTCCTAATTGTCACCCATCCCATCAAATTCCCATGCTTGTAGTAAAGAAATAGAGAGAAGGGAATAGAGAGAGGTGAAGATGTCAGGCCAGTGCATACCATATTTTTCAGAGTAAAAGACGCACCGAAGTATAAGACGCACCAAGGTTTTGAAGAGGCAATTTTTTTTAAGAAAGTAGGAAGGTAGATAGAGGGATAGAAAGAGAGAGAAATACAGCCGGTAGGGAGGGAAGGAGGGAGAGTAGTTAGGCAGGTAGGTAGATAAAGGGATATATATAGAGAGAGAAATAGAGAGAGAGAGAGAGAGAAATACAGTAGGTAGGGGGAGAGAAAGAGGGTAGGTAGGTAGGTAGGTAGGTAGGTAGGTAGGTAGGTAGGTGGATAGAGAGAGAAATAGAAAGAGATAGAGAAATACAGTAGATAGGTAGGGAGAGAGAGACAGTAGGTAGGTTGGTAGGTAGAGGGATAGAGAGAGAGAAAGAGAGAGAGAAATACAGTAGGTAGGTAGGTAGGTAGGTAGGTAGGTAGGTAGGTAGGTAGAGAGAGAGAGAGAGAGAGAGAGAGAAAAATAGAGAGAGAAATACAGTAGATAGAAAGAGAGAGAATAGGTAGCTTGGTAGGTAGAGGGAGAGAGAGAGAAATACAGTAGATAGGTAGGGAGAGTAGGTAGGTACGTAGGTAGATAGAGGGAGACAGAGAGAGAGAGAAATACAGTAGGTAGGTAGGGAGAGAGAGAGAGAATAAGTAGGTAGGTAGATGTTTTCAGGTGTATTTATTCATGTGCTGGAGGAAGAAATCACTGACAAGCTGGAGCACCTAAGATTTTCTTTCTGCTGGCACAGCACTTGACCAGTGTAATTCTCATCAATCAGTTAAAGAGCTTTCCAAAAGGAAAAAAAAAACTTTTTGCCCTCTGGAAACCTCCCCAAAACGGCCCATTTTTTGCAAAAACGGGCCCGTTTTTTTCAAACAAAAGACATGAATAGGCTTGGGGGGTTTGCAGAGTGCTCCAGGTGCGGGAAAAACAGGCAAAAAATGGCCCATTTTTTGTCAAACAAATTGCATGCATACCCTTATGGAGGTTTATAGAGTGCTGCTGGGGGTTGGGGGGCAATAAATGGGCCCAGCTAATTCAATTTATGTTATGCAAGCAATTGGACTCATTTCTAAACATTTGCAGAAGAAGGGATGATTTTAGACCAGTGTTTCTCAACCTAGCATCCTTAAGATCAGAGGTGGTATTCAGTCAGTTCTGACAGGTTCTGGAGAACCGGAAGCAGAGATTTTGAGTAATTTGGAGAATCAGCAAACAGGCTGGCCCTGCCCCTGCTGCCTCCCCGCCTCCCAGCTGATCTTCTTTTGTTGCCCTGAACAGGAGAAAGGAGCTGGAAAGTAAGTTAGTGGGGTGGGGAGGGAATGGGCATTTTGCAGTATTCTTCCCCTGCCATGGCCACAAAGCCACACCACATACACAAAGCCACGGCCACAGCAGTGGTAGTAAAAAGTTTAGAATCCCACCACTGCTTAAGATGTGTGGGCTTCAACTCCCAGAATTCCCCCAGACAGCACAGGTAATCTTAAATCTTAAAGTGGATCAAGTTGAAAAACAGTTTTAGACTGTGAATAGCATTTAATGAGAAAGTGGGGAGACGGTTTTCTACATATGAAGTTCTTCCTTCAACTGCATATTCAGTGTCTCCAATTTTGTTTCATGGACAAAGCTATTCATATATTTGCACAGCATGTATGTAAAATTCATTTTCTTCCAGAGGCATAAAATATGGTATAATAGCTTCACCCAGTTTTACATGGCTAATAAACTTAATACCTTCTGAAAGGATTTTGGCAAATCAAAGGATTTTCTCTTACCAGAATCTTCATAGTTGAAGCCAAGAAATTCTTTCAAGGCTCTGCCAGGTCCATTTGGCTATTCAAGATGTCATCTTCTAATATATTTTTAGAAAAGAACTTTACAAGTAATAAAAAAAATGTTAGATGCTATTTTAATTCTCAGTTCAAATAAATCAATATTTCTTTCTTTTAAAAGAAAGAATCTCCTAACAAAATGAAATAAACTCCAATTACTGTCTAAAAAAAGAGAATGCATCAGCTGAAACCTACGCTTTCGCTTATATATTCATATATACTCAAAACAAAAATCTGGCCATACATCCAGAAAAACAGTTTTACTCCACATGGCTGTTGATTTTCAGCACAAGCCAACTTCATTTGCAAGGTATAGCACAGATCGCATGTGGCAGCTGTGTGGACAGAGGACAGATTTATGCAGGGTGATATTAATGGGCACAGGGAAAGTGTCCAGTTTTTAATTAGAAAAGGGCACTGTGCAGGCATTGGCTAGGGATGAAATATACAGGGAGAGAGGTATGCCAAACTCTGCCTTATTGATTCATGGACCAAAGGGGGGGAGGTAGAATCAACCTGCTAATGCCTTCTGCAGATAAAGCCAAGGGCCAAGATTTTTTTTTAATTAAAAGCCTTCAGACTGCTGTATATGACGGTGTTTGAGAGGCAAGATGAATGGATTTAAGAGTCTATAGAAAAGTCTTTGGGAAAGGCCTCCAACTAAAAACAAGTTGAGGCATGGGGTGCTTCTAGTATGTTGCCAGCACCTTCTGGCAAACTGTTTCTTCATAGTAGCCCTCGTATGCCCATATAAATGAATGGCCGGGCCATGACAATATTCATGTAAGATCTGAATTTGATATTTCTGATAGGGAAAATAAATTAGTGCTGGTGGCAGAAGGGAGGATGACTTACAGTTTAAGTCTAGGTCTTTTTTTTTTTAGGCAGATAAGTAATCTGAAGCATATAGAGCCCAATATTTGACTAAGGCAACAGCCTATTACTATAAAAAGTGCTCCAAAACCTGTTGTTTTCCAGAGTTGTTGTTCTTTCATGCAAGACCAGTAGGATACCCAATATTGTATTCTGCTGCAGTAAGGAATTTGGAGTACTTAATGTAATGGGAAAGCTCAGTTCGTCTTAGTGAGGGCTACTTTGTCCCCGGATTAATAAGCAATAACACAAATGGGCCAGTCCAAGAGATGCCCTGTAGACAGACTCTTGTTGTGTGTGACTCATTGGCGAATCCTAAATTTCAAATCTTGAGAGCCTAAATTTACTCTCAGGAAATCCACTGGCAATGACAATGTAATTCAGCTGGCTTTGAAACATCCAAATGTCTGTGTCTTGTTATTTATAGGTGGCATACTAGCAAATAATAAACTGACCATATTATTTATTTCATTAATAGATGTCTAAATCACGCCGTGGAAAGAGTGAGTATGGAAACGCAGCATATGCTCTTGAAAACCACAAATCTCAAAAGAACTATGAGGAGAGACACTTAGCCAAATAAAAAAGCATTATTTAATACAGTAAATGCAAACAAACTGAATCACCATATCTTGATGCCTGGTTTAGTGACAATGAAGAGCCACAGCTTCCCTTGCAGCAAATGTGATGGACATTAATGACAAATACAAAACTGCATTCATCTTCTGCAGTCTATCACATTCTTTGCTCACCAAGCACTATGGTCTGAGCTCAAGCAGCTCCATTGAAGGCTAGCTACCTTCCTATTTTGTGGTTAGATGGGTTGATGGATGATGAGATAGATTCAATCCTTCGAATCTTGGACCATATGCTGACTTCTGGACTCATTACAGGGAAACCCTCTTTCCCTGTAACCTCTGTTAAACTAGATAAGGAATGTATTTGGGGTTGCCCAAGGAATTTTAGGTGTTCCTTTGTGGGAACAAACATTCTGTAATACTAGGGCATTTAACTTATCAAAAACACAGATGCCTTGCTAATTGCCTTTTGTTGTTATTTTAACAGTTTGACCCTCATCCCACCTCGAACAGGGGAAGCTCTAAATGCATTCATTATCTGCATCCTTGAAGAGATTACAGTTGTGAAGACATGCATTTTCTAAATCAAAGGCAGTCACAATTCAGGGAGGATATATGCCTAAGGGAGTTAATGTGGAATGTACAGAAAGAGATTGCGGCAATTAAGCCCACTAGGGCTGACCTCATATCAAACATAGACAGGAGACAGAAATAAATTCAGAGGTTAAATTAATATAAGTTATTGAACTAATACATGCATACAATTATAAGATGGACCAAATTATAAAGTCACAAGAGGATCAACTTTTTCTCCACAGGTTTCCTCCTGTGCATCCTCCATTGCCTATTGTTGTACATGGTAAGCCAGAAGATGAAGTAGTTTGTGACCTGAGCCATCAATTTAGCCATCTATAATAAAGATAGAAAGGTCATGGTCAGAGGCATGGCTTGTGAAACATTGCCCATGCCCAGCTGATTTAATGTCTTCTCAAAAAGTCGAAGCCTTTGCCCTGGGGGGAGAAATAGTTTCATACCCATTGTGGACTTAAAATATTTGAATGCCAAAAAGCCTGCTTCAGATATGACTAACGAATGTCAGCCTGTAGGAATTGGCAAGCAGTCAAGTCTCCAGGACTGACTACACAAGCAATCCACAGAGCAGCTGAACTCAAAACAAGCAACCACTTAGTCCCAAGTTGTGTCCTACACCTTAGACAACAGAATAGAGGTCTCACCAAACTTTCTTGTCAGGCAAGTGTAGTATTGGCCTTATCTGTTTCTATCCAGAAACATGATCTTATAAAATCAAAATGGTTGCCAACTAACACCTCTCCGTGAGGAACACCCCGTATTCTTTACCCTCAAGATTCTGTATTCAGAAGCTCTCTCATTTAACCCAAATTGACAATTAACCTCATTTAACCCTTAAACTGACAATAGGCAACTGACAATTAATTCTTATCAATGCCTTGATATGGATTCATTGCAGGCTATTCATTGCAGGCTATTGCTGTAGCTGTTGCTGAAGCAGAGATGGGTTGCTCCTGGTTCAACTAAACTGGTAGTGGAATTCAGGCCCAGGTCGCAGAACCAGCAGTGACCCAGGCCTCCCATGCCCACAAACTGGTTCCTTTGCTGCAGTTGGGCCCCTGCCATTTTGGATTTTAGCAACTGTAAATTGTTCTGCACATGCGCAAAGAACAATTTACATTCAATAGTGGACAACATGCAGCATGCATCAGGCATGCAGGAGTTGCAAACCAATAGTAAAACCGGCAGCAACCCACCCCTGTGCACTGCACACCAACTGCACACATGTTTATGCTGCGGGTGGCTTCATTTCCATAAGTGTGTTTAGCCTGAAACTGGACAATTGGTAAGGGCTATAATGAAAACCCTGCCAATAAAAACTGGCAACTAAAACGTTTAATACTATTGTATAGATCAGTGAACTTTCAGTAAGCAACCCAGCCTATTAGATAAGTAAGACTGAAGTGTGACTGAAGAGAAGGTTGACCAGGGACCACAAGAGGAGGTACTGTATGTCAACATTCTAAAGCATAACATATTTTAAACAATTTACATCCATCACTAAATGTTTTGTGGAGAATATTAATTCAACACCAGCAGAGCAAAAGATAACTTTGGTAGGTCTAGAAGTAGAAGGTGAAATCAAGACAATACCATAGGCCAATGGCAGAAAAATTATATTCCCCTTGGTATATTTCTACAATGTTTAGGTTCAGTTAGGGACATAGCTATCGTTTCATCATCTTTTTTTTCAGTTAGCAGTTCTCAGCCTGACTCTAAAGATTGGCTTCCAGAAAATTTCAGAAAAATAAAATTAAAACATATCGAATTTACCCATTTTTTTTGACAGCTTGCGTGGCAGGTTAAAAGGCAGCACATAAAATCAGTTTACAAGATCAAGTAGTAGATTTTAGTTCCTTTTTAATTTCACGTCTGTCTTTCACTAAAAACATGCTGTTTGGTTCTTGTAAGAATAAATAGATGATCATAGCAAATACAAACAAATACTGCTGTCCCAGGCTGAACCAGGAGGCACAAACAAAGTCCTATTTACATTTTAAAACTTCAGCATGACAAACATGAAAGTTATCTTGAACACACAGAATCTTTGCTCAAAAATGCACCTTCGACACAAGAGAAGAAGAAAAAACTCAGCAGCCCAAGCCCACATGCATTTGCAAAAACTGCACTCAGCGATTCAACCAAACCAACATTTTGTATCTTTTTTCCTGGTAATGTATTAAACAAACTTTGGAGAAGTTTGTCCTGGTTGGACTCATCAAATTGAATCCTATGCTGCTGGAAACATGTGCACCCTTCACCTGGATGGAGACACATCACCTTTCTTTCATATAAACCACTTTCACAAGCAAGAGCTTTCTCTGCAACGCAGCCCATCATCACAGATAATTTTCTCCTTCCTGTTCAAATCATATAATCTGGTAACCATGAATGGAAGAGGCATTAAGTCCAGCATCCTTACATTAAAAAGCAACATTTAATGCCGCACTAGCATTAGGTTTGATGCATCTGGATTACTCTGTCATCAGCTGCACAGACATTTTGCTCTTTGGGAGCAGGGACTTTGCCATCAAGTGGTGGCTTTATTCTCAAGCAATGAGGAAAAGGTATGGATGCTACTTAAGCAAATATTTAATCTTAAGGTGCTTTGTTTCTTTCTATTGATGACCCAGTGTATATAGTGTTAGGAAGGACAGTATGAGTCCCCTAGTTCAAACGTGTATGTTTCATTGTCTTTAAGTCAACCGTGTGCCCAGAGTGCTGCTTGGTTGTCTACTGATTCCTTAGACTCATCACCACCATCATTTGTGCACTTGGATTCAGGAGGCTCCTCCTGTTCCTCAGCCCTCAATGAATGAGAGTAGGTTGATTGTGACTCACCAATTCCACTTGGGTGAGAAGGAAGAGTCCTTCCCCAAGCACTGGGACCTGCATCAGTTTCACCCCTGTTCCACAGTACCAGGCGATACCATAGTTGCCAGAAAAGTAACATAGTTCCAAAATCAAGAGTCCTTGCATCTGTTACCAAGTTATATTTAGAGGATCAAAGATAGTAGCAGCCAAATTTAACATTTGAGGTGTTTTTAAAATATTTGGCCAGCTTCTTATTTCACACATTTCATGCTTAAAACATATTACTGTTTGTAGTCAGTGAGTCAGGTATATTATTTTTAAATGTTATTAATATAACTTAATTTTCTTGCATTGTCATTTATTTAGACTTTCTCACTTAAGATCTTAATATGGTCCTGGTTCTTCAAGGGTAAAAATTCCAAACTGACAACTAATTACAGTGTTCAAAAATATGAAGGACTGGGGGTTAAAATATAGAGCATGTAATGCCAAATTCCACTGTCAGATTACTCCCTCAGACACATCCATATCCACACACTGCTTAGTTTATTGACAGAAGTTTTTGCTCCTCAACCAATTTCGTTGTATTTAAGTACAATGACAATAAAGATTATACTCCTTCCCTATTCTCTGCTGGAATCTGTTTTTCCATTGGAAATTCCAGATCAAAGACTACGGAGCTACAGACGCAATCTCTTACCGATAAATATAAAGTCTTGCTCAGCAAGAGCTGACCCCTAATAGGTATTTCAAATTTTCTTAAGTCACAACATATCAGCCTAAGGAGAAGCATTTTGCTCATGTGAAATGATGTTCTCAAATCATCATTAAAAAAATATATAGATCATCATGCAGCTTCATACTTTGAATACAAATGAGCCAAAACTGTATCCTTATAAGAAGAGTTTTCAAATTGTTGATGCTGGTAGCTGTAGAAAAATTATGCTGCTTCCTATCAGGGGCTCTGCTTTCAGTTAAATGACAAATCAGATCAAAGATTAGGACAGGAACAAATTCATTCAAGCCAGGTATTTAAAATGGGGAGGAGGGCCTTTGCCTATATCAGTGTTTCTCAACCTTGACAAATCTAAGATGTATGACCCAGAATTCTCCAGTATGCTAAAACCAATCTTACTCCCTATTAAGAAAAGTTAGGTATGTTCCCTTGGTTAATTCTAATTTCTTACTTTCCTTAGGTAACTCTGCTCCTGCCCACCAGTCATTTCTTTGTTTGTTTGTTCGTTCATTCATTCATTCATTCATTCATTCATTCATTCATTCATTCATTCATTCATATTTCTTAACCACCCATTTCCCTCAGAGAGAGGCTCTGGGTGGTGTTTTATGAGTGGGTAACACCATTTCAGTGATTAAATCCACATTTAATGGATATTAGATAACCCATGACCCCAACCCATCATAGTTACAGATATATTTCATTATCAGATTCCACAATGCCTTTAGCAATAGCAGAGCATCTAATGTACAGGAAAAGTTCTTCAACATTGAGGAAGATATTCAGAGATGTATACAGTAGTGGAATTCAAATAATTTAACAACCGGTTCTCTGCGCTAATGACTAGCTGGGTAGGCAGGACTCAGTGGTCATGTGACTGGATGGCTGTGGCCAACTCAATGTCACTCATGTCGATGGGCACTTCACCTTTGCTGTTACAATGGAGAGGCAGTTTCTGTAAGCAGGGCAATAAAGATTAGAAACAACACCATAATGTTTCCTTCCTGCCTTTTTTTACAGGATTAGCCCTGTAAAGTGGAGAAAAACAAAATGAGATTTCTTCCAACAACCAATTCTCTGAACTGCTTAGAAAGTTAACAGGTGTGAACTGGCTGAATCCCACCACTGGATCATGTCTGTTATCTGTCTATAGCCCATGTTGAACTATACACACAGTCAAACATCAGAAGTTGACCACAGAAAATGTGGTATTATGTCATAAAATGCTTTATGATAATTTTAGGTCATAAAATGTGTTATAACATTTGCCAAATTTCAATTTTGTGGGAGCCATTGGTTCTGGATTTTGGATGCATTCCATAAGTTAGTCTATTTGAGGTATCTTGGTTGGAAAAGTGTTGTCCTAGAATGCACTGTTCCAGCCAATTAAAGGTTGCAGACTACAAGGGTTTTAATGGTGAGTAAGGTAAGTAGGTTGATAGCAAAATGTAATGGAGTGGCATTATCTTTGTGGGCTGTGGAACAGTCAAGGGCACTGCTGTTGTTTTATACTACAAGCCTACATTTTGACACTATATTTGGAACACAATGTTCTATCTCCAAATGGCAGGAAAGTGAAACCCAGCAGTGCCCTTGAAAGCAGTTCTGGAAGCCACCAAAAAGGCTGGAGAATATCTGAGGCTCCAAGGCTTTCTGGGGGTTGCCCAGATCAGATCTCCAATGTAAAGAGAACAGCTTTGAACCAACAGGACTTGTGTTAAGATGTATTTGGAGCATTTCAAAAGCCTTGTTTTTTTTATTACAAAACTGGGCCAGACACTTTCCCTCACACATGGCTACCTGCTTGTTCTCCCCTTTTGGCCCTATTAGAGTGGTGCTCAGTTTTGCATGCATATAAGCAAATTAATATATGCAAATCATCAGTGGTCTTTCTCCCTTTGTTTCTTTCATCCCGTCTTCTGGAGAGAGACAACCTTATCTGGAGCATCTGTGATAGCCCATGTGGTGCATATTACGAATGGAGTTAGGTTACCGTCTTGCTGCCAAATCCAGCTTTGCTAATAATTCCCAGAACTGACAGCCACTTATTTTCACCAAACATTATGTTTGAACCATCTCTTATTTCCTTCTCAAGTTTTTAGAGAGCAAAAAAGATTTATTCAGAATGAGAGGAGGAGGAGGAGGAGGAGGAGTAAGAAGAAGAAGAAGAAGAAGAAGAAGAAGAAGAAGAAGAAGAAGAAGAAGAAGAAGAAGAAGAAGTAGTAGTAGTAGTAGTAGTAGTAGTAGTAGTAGTAGTAGTAGTAGTAGTTGTTGTTGTTGTTGTTGTTGTTGTTGTTGTTAAAGTAGTGGAAAAAATTCCACATACTGTTACTTAGCATGAGGATCCTTTAAGACAGTGGTGGATAACCTTTTTGCCATCACGTGTCAAAAGCAGGGGGAACACAGGGGGGTCATGCGTGGGTGTGCCCATACCCATAATTCTATGCACACAACCCCCCATGCATGTATGCAAAAACCCCACTCTTCCCCCACTTTTTGCACGTAATGGACCTGCTTTTCGCCCTCCCCAGGCTCCAGAGGCTTTTTAGGAGTCTGGTGAGGGCAAAAACGGCCATTCTTAAACTTCCAGATTGCCCATAGGGCTGCTTTTCGCCCTCTGGAGGCTTCAGGAGGCTTCCCTGAAACCTCTGGAGTATGAAAAATGTCCCAATGAGCAAACCGGAGGTCAGTTCCTGAAATTCTGGTTTGCCCTTAGGGCCATTTTTTGCCCTCCAGAGGCTTTAGGGAAGCCTCTGGACGGCAAAAGATGGCCAAAAAGGAAGACCAGCATGTGCGCTGGAGCTGACAGTACAACAGTTCGCATGCCCTAGCAAATGTCTCTGTGTGCCACCTGTGGCATGCATGCCATAGGTTCTACATCACAGCTTTAAGAGATCCACTGAAAGAAACTATCTTTACAAACTGAATCAATTCAGATAGCACAGGCCTAAACATCGACAATTGTGCTCACAAAAGATGCTGTGCTCAAACAAATCATTATATTATGGCTTCATATGATGGTCTTGTGTTTACATTTCAATAGATAAAAGTTGCAACAATATGCTGCTATCTAAACACATTTTAATCTATTTTAGTATTTTCTGCAAACCCAGCCCTTAGGAGTAAAGGGGAATTTATAGCTGTATATAATGAAGTTGCACTTATCAAATGAACAGTCATTTGACATTAAATATAACAAATGAGATTCTCACAAAAACTTTTCACGTACCTATAGGTGACTGTAGAAGCCATGGTCAGATCAACATTAGGTCATATGTGACTTCCTGGGAGGAGCCTGCTGGTGGTGGCAGCAAAAAATCAGCTGCCTCCGAATTCCTGGCTACGTACCTGTTTAGAGGATCTTCCATCTGACGTCTTATCAGGTTTTCTTATCCTTCAGGCAAGAAGGAAAGAAGAAACTGTTTTGCTGGCAAATGCTCTTCGATTTTTGCAGCTTTTGTGCTTGCAAGGAAAGGGGGGCTAGCCCAAGGCAGAACGGCTGTCCGTGCTGGGAACTTCAAACTGCCTTGTGCAGGACAAAGTAGGTCTCCCCCACTCTGCTCAAAGTTTTGTTTGATTTAATCTTATCACGAGCTGAATCCGTTTACTGCGTGGACAATAATTGTTTATCAACATTTTAGCTTCTTTTCTTTTTCTTCTCCGAAAAATTATTTACTTAGAGGCTTTTAAAATGGCGCCGAGCAGGCTGGTTTCTCCGGTAATAACGAACACTTTTTGCTAATCCTCACAAGAATTCAAAACAAAAGAGATTGCTTATCATATGTTTTGGTTTCACAATAGAAGAATTTTACTCCTTCATTAACCTTGCTTATCTGGAAGTTAAATGGTGATGAATCTGCTGAACGGTCTTGTTACAATGTTTACTCACTGAAAGTTTTGCCAAGCCTTAAACTTCAAAATAAAAGCCTCTTTACTTAAAGCTGCATATTCAGGCAATAGAGTTTTATTAACTGCAGGCAGATAAATTTTGAAATGGCCTCAAAACCAAATATTAACTTGAAGTCGTCACCCTCTACTTCCAGGGGCACATCCTCAGTGCCTGGCACAAAGCTGCAGCCTCCGCTTCCTACGCCCCCTGCTGGGGATGTGTTAACGAAAGAATTTTTCCTGAGTAATCTAAGCGAGGCTCTTAATGCACAGACAATTAAAATGGAAGATAAGTTTAGAGATAATAGAGAGGAGAGAAAAGAGGAAATAAAAGAAATGAAAGAAGAAATTAAAAGTGAAATAAAAGGACTTAAACAGGAGCTGTATGAGAAATTTGACGCCAAGGTTGATAAAATTAGAGACGACATGCTGAGTCTTGTAACTGTATTAACAGAACATATTTCTGGAATGGAAGATACTCTAGAGGTTCTTAATGATGCCAATGCTAACTTGACATTGAAAACAGAGGTGGTGGAACAAAAAGTGGAAAATGCTGAAAAAGAAATTATTATGATACAGTACCGACAAATGGAGTTCGCATTAAGAGTAAGGGGGCTGCGTGAGGAGAAACAGGAGAACCTGAAACAGATCCTATCGGAAGCTTTTGACCGCCTGATGGGAAGACCAGGGACCAACCAAGACTGGCAAATTGACAAAGCTTACCGCGTTAACTCCTGGCTGGCAAAGCAGAAGCAGCTTCCTCGAGACATCGTTATATATTTTACTACAAGAGAGCTTAGAAATATGGTACTGCAAGCGTCTTATAACACTAAGCTTCAAATTGGCGGTCAAGACCTGGCTGTTTTGAAAGAGATACCACCTCAAATGTTAAGAGCCAGGAGAGACTACGCTTTTTTGGTCGAAGAACTCAGAAATCGTCAGATACAGTATAGATGGGATGCGCCATTTGGCATCATATTTACATTTGATAAGCAAAGGTACCGCCTCAACTCTGTATGGAAAGCCCGAGATTTTTATTATAATATATTGAAGGCCGGACACCCTGCACCATCTGGACCTAGAGAAAGACCACAAGAAGGACAGGATAGACAGCAAACTACACAACCATCAGACAAGATGGAGCATCTCTCTTCTCTAGAAGTGCAAGGTGCTATGGAACCAAGACCTAGCCGCATGACTACTAGACGTATGGAGAAACAAGCTAAAAAGCAACAGCATCAACAATCATCGGCCATCGATCAAGGAACTACAATAACAAATCTGGAAGCAGTGGGAGGAGCTAGACCTAAGGTTAAACAGGCCGTGCAGGAAGCTCTAAAAATGCTTCAACCAACCAAAGATGACAACTAAGATTTTAACATGGAATGTCAATGGACTGAATTCTCCACAGAAGAGGAAGAAAATATTTCATTATCTCAAACAGTTTAAGAACGATGTAATTTGTTTGCAAGAAACTCATATCAAGTCAACTGATCAAAAATATTTGATCAACTCAAAACTTGGTCAACATTTTGCAGCTTCTGCTATGGAAAAGAAGAATGGTATAGTTGTATACTTAAGAAAAGATATGAAAGCTGAATTAATAGAAGCAGATCCCTTCAGAAGATATATTGCTTTAGACTTAATCTTAGAAGGGAAAAAGACATTACTTTTGGGAATTTATGCTCCCAATCAACAACAAGATAGATTCTATAGAAATCTTCATGCTAAATTAGTACAGTGGGACTATAGTTCCTGTATACTATTGGGTGACTGGAATGGAGTGATAGACACTAAAAGAGATAAGAAGATTTCCCGCCTAAATACTAAGATGCGAGCAAAGTTACCCAAACCTTTCTTTGACATTATGGATGATTTTGAATTGAGAGATATTTGGCGAGAAAGAAATGCAGAGGAATATGACTTCACTTTCTTCTCGGACAGGCATCAATCCCTTTCAAGGATTGATTTTATTCTAACCACTAATGATTTGCTTTCTAGGGTCAAGAAAACAAAGATTGCGGCTAGGGTCCTTTCGGACCATAACCCAGTTTGGATGGAGTTGGGAAGGGTAGTGCAGGCAAGAAGGTCTTGGAGATTGAATGAAAACTTATTTAGATATGAAAAGTATATTAATGATTGTAAAAAATTACTATCTGAATATTTTGTTTTGAATATGAATAAGGGTACATCTATGGAATTTGTATGGGACGCAAGCAAAGCGTATATGAGAGGAGTTTTGATGAATATAAATAAACACATAGAAATAAGCAAGGGTTAAAACGAACAGAACTGGAAGAGGAAATTAAGAGAAAAGAGCTGGAGTTAACAATAAACCCAGATGATACAAAGGTTAAGGAAGCTATTAACATATTAAAATCTCAATTTGACATGTTGATCTCTGACCAGGTAGCTACTAATTTATTATATGCAAAACACAATACTTTTTGTAATGCAAACAAACCTGGCAGATGGTTAGCTTATCAGATTAGGAAAAAAAGGAAAACTCGAAATATATCTAAACTGATTTACAGAGGGAAGGAGGTGTTTCAACAGGAAGAGATTCAAAAGGCTTTCTGGGAATTTTTTACAGAACTGTATAAAGGGGATAAAATTAATGGTTTAGACATAGACAAATATTTAGACAAAGAGAAAATACCTTCAGTTAGAGAAGAACACAGGCAAAAATTGAATCAACCAATAACCTCGGGGGAAATCCTGCAGGTAATTAAGCAATTAAAGTCAGGGAAAGCACCAGGTACAGATGGCTTGACAGCGGTTTACTATAAAAACTTACAGTTAGAAATGGTAGAACCTCTTAGAGAATTATTTAATATGATTCAAACGGAAGGTAAAGTCCCTCCATCTTGGAAGACAGCGTTTATATCTTTGATACCCAAAGAAGATCAAGATACTACTCAACCCAAAAATTATAGACCTATTTCATTACTGAATGTAGATTATAAAATTTTTACTAAAATATTAGCAAATAGGTTAATGTTGGTCATTCAACAATTGATACATACGGACCAAACAGGTTTTATACAAGGGAGACAGATGAAAAGTAATGTTAGATTAATTATTAATGCATTAGAATATTTGGGAAAGAACAACCAGATCCCTGCTGCGTTTATATTTTTGGATGCTGAGAAGGCCTTTGATCGAGTTAACTGGCCATTTCTGCTGAAGATACTGCAAAAAATGCAGATAGGAGATAATTTTTTACAGTCAATTAAAGCAATATACCAACAGCAAACAGCACAAATCATAGTCAATGGAAGTTTAACAGACTCTTTTCAAATTGGAAAAGGTACAAGACAGGGCTGTCCTTTGTCCCCATTATTGTTTATTATAACTTTGGAAGTATTGTTGAATAAAATACGGGGCTTGGATGGTTTAAAAGGGATCAAGATTAGGCAGCAAGAATATAGAGTCCGCGCTTTTGCGGATGATTTGGTCATAATATTGGAACAACCGCAGGAATCCAGTATGGTTTTAATGAATACGATTAATCAATATGGTCAAGTGTCGGGCTTTAAAATAAACTTAGGAAAAACCAAAATATTAGCTATAAATATGAATATTAAACAAAAGGAAGAATTAGGAGTGATGCTAGGATGTGAGGTAGTTAAAAAAGTCAAATATCTTGGAGTTAACATTTTAACTTCAAATGGGAAATTATATAAGCATAATTATGAACCACTTTGGCATAGCATACAGACAGAGATGAAAAAATGGGAGAAATTGCACTTATCTTTGCTGGGTAGGATAGCGGCAGTGAAAATGAACATTTTACCAAAATTTTTATTTCTTTTCCAAATGTTACCTATACTTAAAAAAGATGCGAACCTTTTAGAATGGCAGAAGGGTATCAACAAATTTGTGTGGGCAGGAAAGAAGCCGAGGGTAAAGATGAAAATAATGCAAGATGTACGTGAGAGAGGAGGATTGAAACTACCTAATTTAAAACTATATTATGATGCAGTGGCATTATCTGTAATTAGTGATTGGACTCATTTAACCAATGATAGAATATTGAATATTGAGGGACACGATCTGGTATTTGGTTGGCATGCTTACCTGTTATTCAACAAAAAATTGGATAAGAATTTTAAAAGTCATATTTTAAGAAATGCTTTATTGCGGGTTTGGAAGAAATACCAATATAAATTAAATGACAAGATACCCATGTGGGCAATTCCTAGACACGCAATTGAAAATATGAATACAGCACAAAAACAGGACAAAATTACTTACAGACAGCTTCTTACCTCGGAAAGGGGGGTATTACAATTAAAATCTTTAGAGGTATTAAAAGAGGAGAAGGTAGTTCAAACATGGTTCCAGTATGGGCAATTACAGGCTAGGTGGAAAATAGATCAAAAAATTGGTTTTATCCAAGTTGAGGATAATCTGTTTAAACAAATAAGAGATCAAAGCTTAATGCATATAAAGAGGATATATAATGTATTAATACAGATGGATTCGGAAACAGAATTAGTTAAAGATTGTATGATAAAATGGGCTCAAAATATTGAGGAACCAATAATGTTGGATACATGGGAAAGAATCTGGGTAAGAAATGTGAAATTTACACAAGCTCAAAATCTGAGAGAAAATTTTTACAAGATGTTCTATAGATGGCATTTAGATCCTAAAAAGTTGGCTTCTATGTATCCGAATGTACAGCCTAAATGTTGGAGGTGTGGTTCTCTCGATGCTACATATTATCATATATGGTGGACCTGCCAAAAGGTTAAGGCATTTTGGATAAAAATATGGTGGGTCATGCAAAATGTTTTTAAAAGAAGGATAAAGTTTATTCCTCAGTTATTTTTACTAGGTATATGTACTGACTTTACAGTGGTAGAGACCAATTTGATTCTGCACCTGATAACTGCAGCAAGACTGTTGGTGGTGCAATATTGGAAGAAGGAAGACTTGCCTACAATCCAAGAATGGACATTGAAAGTAACAAACTTAGCCGAGATGGCTAAAATATCGGCATATCTCAAAGATCATTCAAATGAGATATATAAACGAGACTGGAAAAAATGGATTGACTATATACAAAATAAATACGGGACTAAGAAATTCCAGTTAGCTTCCGGGGAGTGGCCTGTCGCCGGTCGGCAGCTTAACAGAGCTGCCCCCAGAATTCAGGTTCGTTATCTACTCAATATCAAGAAGATAACTCTTTTTTCAGACAAGAAAAAAGCAGTGAGGAATCTCAGCTGGTAAGAATCTTCTTTGAAGTTCACAGTTTGTTTTTTTGTGAGCTGTGGACGGAGGGGGAGGATCAACCCAAAGCTGAGTCATTCAACTCCGACCTGAACTTCGCAGCTGTTATTCACAGCACTAGACAGGACCCCTCCCCCTTAGGACAATCTTTAGAAAAGAGACTATTAAAAATCAATACGAGCAAAGACCAACTTGTGAACCTTAAAACCTTTCTCTATCTGAAATACCAGCTTCAATGTTATAAAAACCTCTTTTGTTTAATTGTCTTCAAAATGGCGTTTACAGCTTCTGCATTTGTTATCTCCGGCTTCCTGCTACAGAATCAAAGAAACAATTTCTTATAATTTAATTAGAGCTACTCCCTTAAAGCTTTCAAGACTCTTTGTTGTTGATAAAGAGACATTCCAAACATTCCAAACGGACTTTCTCTTTTGAAATCCTCCGTAAAACCCCTTGGGAAAAAAAAAAAGAAGGAAAAAAAGGGGGGGGAGGAATTTCTTTTTCTCCACATAGCACAGTGGATTAGTAATTTAGAATAAATAATTAAAACCAAAATATAATGGCATCCAAATTAACCTCTGTCAAATTACCTCCGAAAACGTCTCCCATACCTGGTACAAAGTTGCAGCCCCCACCATCTATGCCCCCTAGTGGAGATGTACTAACAAAAGAATTTTTTCTGAAAATGTTCAAAGAATCCAGAGAACAGAACTTAGAAATGTTTAAAGAATTCAGAGAACAGAATCTAGAAATGCTTAAAGATTTCAAAGATGAAATAAGGAATGAGATGGAAGTTCTATATGACAAATTCGATACCAGGGTCACTAAAATGAATGATAATATGATATGGGAATTGTAAATGTGATAACAGAATATATTTCTGGAATGGAAGATAATTTAGAAACTCTCAATGAAGCTAAAACTAACCTGATATCCAAAACTGAAGTGGTGGAACAAAAAATTGATAATGCTGAAAAACAAATTATTATGATACAGTATAAGCAGATGGAGCTTGCATTAAGAGTGAGGGGGCTGCGTGAAGAAAAGCAGGAGAACTTAAAGCAAATGTTTTCTGAAGCTTTTGACCGTCTGGTGGGAAAACCGGGATCCAATTTTGATTGGCAGATTGACAGGATTTTTCGTGTTAACTCATGGGCGGCAAAACAAAGGCAACTTCCCCGAGACGTGGTAATATACTTTGTTACAAGAGAATCTAGAAATATAATACTACAAGAGTCTTACAATACTAAGCTTCAAATTGGTGGACAGGACCTGATTGTTTTGAAAGAAATACCACCTCAGATGCTAAGAGCCAGAAGAGATTATGCTTTTCTGGTGGAAGAGCTCAGAAAGCGTCAGATACAGTACAGATGGGATGCCCCATTCGGTATTATAGTTACAATGGACAAACAAAGATATCGTCTCAGCTCTGTATGGAAAGCTCGTGATTTCTATCATAGGATTCTGAAGATGGGATACCCTGAACCTTCGGGATATGGTGAAAAACCACGAGACGAACAAGATAAACAGCAAACCACACAACCATCAGATAAAATGTATCATCTCCCTCTTCCGGAAGGGCAAGGAGTCAAGGAAAAAAGATCCAACCGTAAGACCACCAGACAAACGGATAAACAAGCTACTATGCAACAATCTCAACAATCGTTGGCCATTGATCAAGGAGCTACTGCAACAAGCTCAGAAGCTGTGGGAGGAGCCAAACCAAAGGTGAGACAGGCCTTGCGGGAGGCTCTAAAAAAGCTTCAGGCAACCAAAAATGACAACTAAGATTTTGACATGGAATGTTAACGGACTGAACTCTCCACAGAAAAGAAAGAAAATATTTCATTATCTCAAACAGTTTAAGAATGACATAATTTGCTTGCAAGAAACTCATATCAAATCAACCGATCAAAAATATTTGTTTAACCCCAAACTGGGCCAACATTTTGCGACCTCAGCCATGGAAAAGAAAAATGGCATAGTAGTATATTTAAGAAAAGACATTAAAGCTGAGCTAATTGAAGCAGATCCCTTTGGAAGATATATTGCATTAGATTTAATCTTAGAAGGGAAAAAGACGTTACTTTTGGGAATTTATGCTCCTAATCAACAACAAGATGGATTTTATAGAAATCTTCACGCTAAATTAGTACAGTGGGACTTTGAGTCTTGTATATTGTTGGGTGACTGGAATGGCATGATCGACACCAAAAGAGATAAGAAGACAGATCGCCCGAACACCAAATTTCGAGCTAAGTTACCCAAACCCTTTTTTGACATGCTGGACAATTTTGAATTGCGAGACGCTTGGTGCGAGAGGCATGCAGAAGAATATGACTTTACCTTTTTTTCCAATAGACATCAATCTCTTTCAAGGATTGATTTTATACTAATTACAAATGATTTACTTTGTAGGGTGAAGAAGACAAAGATTATGGCGAGAGTTCTTTCAGACCATAATCCAGTCTGGATGGAATTGGGAAGGGTAGCCCAGGCAAGAAGGTCCTGGAGGTTGAATGAAAATTTATTTAGATATGAAAAGTATGTTAATGATTGTAAAAAATTGCTATCGGAATATTTTGTTCTCAATATGAACAAGGGTACATCTTTGGAATATGTATGGGATGCAAGCAAAGCGTATATGAGAGGAGTATTAATGAATATAAACAAAATACATAGACACAAACAAGGGCAAAAACGAAAAGAATTGGAAGAGGAAATTAAAGGGAAAGAGTCAGAATTAACATTGAATCCAGGAGATACAAAGATTAGGGAAACAATTGCTATATTAAAATCTCAGTTTGATATGCTGATCTCTGACCAGGTAGCTACTAGTTTATTATATGCTAAACATAATACTTTCTGCAATGCAAATAAACCCGGTAGGTGGTTGGCTTATCAGATTAGAAAAAAAAGGAAAGCTCGAAATGTATCCAAATTGTGTTACAGAGGGAAGGAAGTGTTTCAACAGGAAGAGATTCAAAAGGTATTTAGGGAATTTTTTACAGAGTTGTATAAAGGGGATAAAATTAAGGACGGAGATATAGACAAATACCTAGATAAAGAGAAAATCCCCCTAGTTAGAGAAGAACATAGGCATAAGCTGAATCAACCTATAACCTCTGGGGAAATTTTGCAGGCAATTAAACAATTAAAGTTAGGGAAAGCACCAGGCACAGATGGTTTAACAGCTGTTTATTATAAAAATCTACAGTTAGAAATGGTAGAACCCCTCAGAGAACTATTCAATAAAATTCAATTGGGAGGGAAAGTGCCTCCTTCGTGGAAGACTGCGTTCATATCGTTGATACCCAAAGAAGACCAAGACCTTACCCAACCAAAAAATTACAGACCTATTTCATTACTCAATGTAGATTATAAAATTTTTACTAAAATATTAGCAAATAGGCTAATGGGGGTAATTCAACAACTGATACATACCGATCAAACTGGTTTTATACAGGGCAGACAGATGAAGGACAACGTTAGATTAATTATCAACGCTTTAGAATACCTGGGAAAGAACAATCAAATCCCGGCCGCATTCATATTTTTGGATGCGGAGAAAGCCTTTGATCGAGTTAATTGGCAATTCCTGCTGAAGACATTGCAAAAAATGCAGATAGGAGATGGCTTTTTACGGTCAATTGGTGCAATATACCAGCAGCAAACAGCCCAGATCATTGTCAATGGAAGTTTGACAGACTCCTTTCAAATTGAAAAAGGTACAAGACAGGGCTGTCCTCTGTCCCCATTATTGTTTATTATAACTTTGGAAATACTGTTGAATAAGATACGGGGCCTAGGCGGTCTAAAAGGGATTAAAATTAGACAGCAAGAATATAGAGTCCGTGCATTTGCGGATGATCTGGTTATAATATTGGAACAACCGCAGGAAACTAGTAGGGTATTATTGAATACGATCAATCAATATGGTCAAGTCTCGGGATTTAAAATAAATCTAGGAAAAATCAAAATAATAGCTATAAATATGACTATCAAACAGAAGGAAGAACTGGGGGCGATGCTAAGATGTGAGGTAGTTAAAAAAGTTAAATATCTTGGAGTTAATATTTTAATCTCAAATGGGAAATTATACAAGTATAATTATGAATCACTTTGGCATAGTACACAGTTGGAGTTGAAAAGGTGGGAAAAACTGCATTTGTCCTTGCTGGGTAGAATAGTGGCAGTAAAAATGAACATTTTACCAAAATTTTTATTTCTTTTTCAAATGTTACCAATACTTAAAAGAGATGCGAATCTTTTAGAATGGCAGAAGGGTATCAACAAATTTGTGTGGGCAGGAAAGAAGCCGAGGGTAAAGATGAAAATAATGCAAGATGTACGTGAAAGAGGAGGATTGAAATTACCTAACTTAAAATTATACTATGACGCAGTGGCATTATCTGCAATTAGTGATTGGATTCATCTAACTAATGACAGAATTTTGAATATCGAGGGATATGACTTGTTATATGGTTGGCATGCTTACTTGTTATTTAACAAAAAAACGGATAAGAAATTTAAAAATCACATCTTAAGAAATGCTTTATTGCGGGTTTGGAAAAAATATCAACATAAATTAAATGATAAAGTGCCCATGTGGGCAATTCCTAGACATGCAATTGAAAATATGAATGTAGAACAAAAACACGATAGAACCACCTATAGACAACTTCTTATCTCAGAAAGAGGGGTGATGGAACTAAAATCTTTAGAGGTACTTAAAGAAGAGAAGGTAGTTCAAACGTGGTTTCAGTATGGTCAACTACAGGCTAGGTGGAAAACAGATCAAAAAATTGGCTTTGTAAAAGTTGAGGATAATTTGTTTAAACAAATAAGAGATCAAAGCTCAATGCATATAAAGAGGATATATAATGTATTAGTACAGATGGATTCTGAAACGGAACTGATTAAGGATTGTATGATAAAATGGGCTCAGAATATCGAGGAACCAATAATGCTTGAAATATGGGAAAGAATCTGGGTAAGAAATGTGAAATTTACACAAGCACAAAACTTGAGAGAAAATTTTTATAAGATGTTTTATAGATGGCACCTAGATCCTAAAAAGCTTGCCTCTATGTATCCAAATGTTCAACCTAAATGTTGGAGATGTGGTTCTTGTGATGCTACATATTTTCATATATGGTGGACATGTCGTAATGTCAAGGCATTTTGGATAAAAATATGGTGGATCCTGCAAAACATCTTTAAAAGAAGGATAAAATTTACCCCCCAGTTGTTTTTACTGGGTATATGTATTGATTTTACAGCAGCAGAGACTAATTTGGTTCTGTATTTAATAACGGCAGCAAGACTCTTGGTGGCGCAGTATTGGAAGAAGAAAGATTTACCTACAATTCAAGAATGGACTTTGAAAGTTATGAACTTAGCCGAAATGGCCAAAATCTCAGCATATCTCAAAGAACATTCAAACGAGAGATATAAACGAGACTGGAAAAAATGGATTGATTACATAAAAAGTAAATATGGGACTAAGAAACTCCAGATAGCTTATGCTTAGTATCAGTAATAATTTAAATTGTTTAAAATTTGGGTAACAGTAAGAAGCTGAGTTCAATGTAGAGATATTTTAGACTGTGATTGTTCAAAAGTTATACCACGTATGGTCTTTGGGAAGTCGGGGGGAGGGAAGGGAGGTGGGGATTTAGGGGGAGGGGGGAGGGGGGAAATACAATATGTGTTAAATTCCATGATTGTATTTGTATACTGTGGCTTTTCAATGTTAGTGCGAAAATAGAACAAACCGAATATACTGGAAGGTAATAGATACCGAAGGAAAGAGTCGAGTGAAAGAAGAAGGAGGGTGGAGAGGGTGAGAGAGAGGAGGAGGAGAAGGGAGGGAGGGAATGGAGAGGGAGTGATAGGGTTAAGGTTAGAAAGAAGGGGAGGGGAAGTAGGCGTAGAGGGGTGTGTGAGAAGGAAGAATGAAAGTTGGAGGGGGTTGAAAGAGGGTGTATGGCGGGCCAAGGTGGTATACTGGGTTTGTATTGTAGAGGGCATTTTCTATATTCAATGTTATATGCCCTGATTAAACACAGTGAATATGTGATTGTATAGAATGAAAACATAATAAAATATATATAAAGAAGAAATTCCAGTTAGCCTATGCTTAAGATCAGAAATGATTTAAACTGTTAAAAGTCAGTTCAGTAAGAAGAAGCTAAGGTCAATCTAGAATGTCATTAATTTCTTTATTTCTTTTTTCTCAATAGATTTTAGACTGTGTTAGTTAAAAATCCATACCGTGTACGGGTTCTGGGAAGTCGGGGGGGGGGAAGGAGGAGGGGGGGTGGGGGTGGAGGGAGGGAGGGGTACACACAACAAAAAAAATTGTACTTCAATGTCTTAATGATTGACAAATGATGACATATTTGTGTTTTTTTTAAAAGAAAAATAAAAAAGTTCTGTTTAAAAAAAAACATTAGGTCATATGTATTGTAATATACAATATATGTATATATTTTAATATGGTGCAATTATGTGTATAAATCACACCATTTAAATCCTTAGGTCATCTGTCAACATTTACAGCTTGCCATGACCTATTTACATATTCACTGAAAAACTTAATATGATCACAGCCAATTGATTATTTTAGCAACTATGTTCTACCTTGCTGTGACAAACTGCCACACATATCTTTGCTATATCTTCAGACTGAAGACAGACAGACAGATACAGACAGACAGATAGACAGAGTACTTCTATACGGTGAAGGACCCTCATTAGGCTGGAGTACTTTTTTCAGTTGGAGATACATTTTGAATATTGCTCATGCATGAATTCATGCAAATTATAGAATGATTAGCCTGCTGAGTGTTGTTACCAAATTATAGAACAGTTATATTTTTCTAGAAATTTATAGCTAGGCTAGAGCAACAGAACTGTATGGCTGATAGGTAAACCAGTTTAGGGATGGTCTGGCATCTGCATACAATTGTCTGAAAGTCATCACTGCTCAAGAAGCTTTAAATACAATACAATACAATACAATACAATACAATACAATACAATACAATACAATACCAGGGTTGGAAGGAACCTTGGAGGTCTTCTAGTCCAATCCCCTGCCTAGAGAGGAAACCCTATACTATTTCAGACAAATGGCTATCCAACATCTTTTTAAAGACTTGCAGTGTTGGAGCATTCACAACTTCTGAAGGCAAGATGTTCCACTGATTAATTGTTCTAACTGTCAGGAAATTTCTCCTCAGTTCTAAGTTGCTTCTCTCCTTGATTAGTTTCTACCCATTGCTTCTTTTCCTGCGCTCAGGTGCCTTGGATAATAGATTGACTCCCTCTTCTTTGTGTCGACCCCTGAGATATTGGAACACTGCTATCATGTCTCCCTAGTCCTTCTTTTCATTAAACTAGACATACCCAGTTCCTGCAAATGTTCTTCATATGTTTTAGTCTCCAGTCCCCTAATCATCTTTGTTGCTCTTCTCTGCACTCTTTCTAGAGTCTCCGTATCTTCTCTGCATCTGGCAACCAAAACTGAATGCAGTATTCCAAGTGTGGCCTTACCAAGGCACACAGTGGTATTAACACTTCACACGATCTTGATTCTATCCCTCTGTTTATGTAGCCTAAAACTGTGTTGGCTTTTTAGGCAGCTGCTACACACGGCTGGCTCATATTTAAATGGTTGTCCACTAGGACTCCAAGATCCCTCTCACAGTTACTACTGTACCTGTGTATTTCATTTTTCTTGCCTAAATGTAGAACCTTACTCTTTTCACCATTGAATTTCATTTTATTAGATAGTGCCCAATGTTCAAGTTTGTCAAGATCCTTCTGTATCTTATGCCTATCTTCTGGACTGTTGGCTATTCCTGCCAGCTTGGTGTCATCTGCAAATTTGATATTCCCCATTTATTCCCTCATCCAAATCATGTCCTTCTTTGATTCTAAAGTTGGCTTCAATTTGACACGCCATGAAAAACTACAGACATGAGTGCCCAGATGTCAAATAAGGGAGAGTAAAGGGGGGGGGGAGTGTTAGCCATAACAATACTAGCTCAGTCATCAGGCATGTGACTCATGATTCAGGTTGCACAAATAGCAATAGCATTTAGACTTGTATACCAATTCACAGTGCTTTACAGTCCTCTCTAAGTGATTTACAGAGTCAACATATTATCCCAACAATCTGGATCCTCATTTTACCCATCTTGGAAGGTTGGAAGGCTGAGTCACTATTGAGCTGGTGAGAATCAAACTCCTGATAGTTGGCTGGCAGTCAGCAGAGTTAGCCTGCAGTATTGCATTCTAACCATTGCGCCACCAGAAACTCCACAAAAGAGTGGATCTTGCTTACTTTGTCACTTTGGTAAAATCATTGGATATTTAGATGACAGTGCCCACATATTACTAATTATAAAAAAACAAAAATTCCAATCTTTGGAAAGAGACTCAATACAGAAAGTTGTCAACTATATAACAATCAAGTTGAAATCACAATCTCAACAATCAAATGAGATTATTTAAATAGATTCAAGTTATTTTCAGGTCAACAAACACAAAGTAAGGCAATAGAGTTCTGCTATCCATATCGAGTATGAGAAGTTTATCCTCACAGGCCTTAAAATTTTCAAAGTCAAAACAAGGACATAACCACTCTGTGCCGCTTTAGTCCCACTTTTAAATATTATGGTCCATTAAAGATTTTTCACTCTAAATTTCGCAAATCATTTTCAGTCTTCAGAGATATGAGCTTAAGGCTGCTTTGCTTTTAGAAACAAGTTTAGTTACTGACAATGGGGGCAAAACGTATTGATACTGGTAGGGGTTAAAACTGTTTTTTTCTCTAGCTGGCCTGACACCACCATTTTTTTCTGAAAATCAGCTTGTAATAAAGAGGATCCACTTATAAAAGCACCTTCCTTGAAGTCTTTCCTTGGATTTTATGATCTCCTGAAACTTAAGAATATGTGATATTAATATAAAAAAAGATTTAAATGTAAACTTGAAATACGTCCTTCCTCCTTATTAGATATTAGTAACAGTTTCAACATTTCTGCTTATTGTCATATAGCATCATTGAAATAGCAATGAGCCTTTCCTCTGCTCATATTAATAGCATAATATTATGCTACTGTTGATATTAATAAGCACTGAAGAACTCCAAAATCTTGTTCAAGCAGCACCTTTATCTTTGCTATAGGAGAAAAATTGATTCAGTTTGTGTGTATATGTGTGTATGTATATATTTACTTATGTCTGCTATTATTACTGTGCTAAACAGAGATGGGAAACAGAGTTCATATCGTTTTGAGTGTTCTGTTGGCTGAAGCTTCTTACAGGGTGGCCAAAAATTGTGCAGCAGTGTGAGAAGCTTTCTCCAACCTTTAATTTTTAGCAGATGAAGGTGGAAGTTCCATTGTTGTTAATATCAGCAATTTAGGCTCGGATCTTAAATTGTATGTGGGGGGAGGGGAGGGGAGGTGATGATTAGACAGTTTTTAATTTTGTTAAATTTCAATATTTTTATTCTTTTCTGGGGATCTTAGTGTATCACCTGCTGTATTCCTTTACATTTGAATTAAGTGAGCTGTGAGATGACAAGTAGTTAAAAGTTGACTATTGAATTTCATAGCTGAATGAAGATGTAAATCTGAGCCCTTCCATTTGCAATCCAACAATTGGATTACTGTCCCAATTAAACTCATGTATAAGTTAAAATATTTTTGATCTGATTCTTTTTAGATTCATTTCCACATCATCTGTAAGCTTTTGCTTCTTCATGCTGCAAATTGTTGTAAGGTACCGTCAGCCGAAATGTATTTTCATTGCCCATTTCCATTCTCCATTTCTTTTATCTCACCTCTCTGCAATAAACACTTTTTCCCCCTTTTCTTAGTTGCAAAGTCCCCATCACCACCTTATCAGTATTGCTTGCCCCATTTTATCATGAGCAGGAAACCATATAAATGTAACATCCTCCTGGGAGGTGAAATAAACATAAACATCTGCTTGGTGAATTCCCATGCTGTGCAGAATGTGCACCGCATTCGAAAGGACCCTAGCCTGCAAAGAGCAAAGACCGTCTCACGAACAGACCAAAACAAAACAAATCCCAACCACCAAGGAGCAAGAGGATAAAATTCACTGCCTTGCAGTTGTCCTCCATCAAAAGATCCTGGCAAACAATGTCCTGTTTTCTATTTTATTCTTTTAGAAAAGACCACTCGCTCCACCAAGTCTTTTGTTTGGCTTTTCTCTTCACAGGTAAAATCAGATCTTACTTTCATTGCAGAAGTCTTTGTGTACAGCCTAGTGGGTGGGTTATTTTTTGAACTGTCCAAAACTGGGTGTAGAATACGGGGAAGAGACAAATCGTAAGATGGAGAGCTAACAAAGCCTTGTGAGATACAGCAAGGAACGAAGCAGGGATTACCCAGTATCTTGTTTATTTTGGTTCGTGAAATACTGAAATGGAGATATAAGACAAGATGAGAGGATTAGGAGAGTAAAGATTTAGAAAGAAACTTAGAAGCTAAAGGCTTTTGCAGTTGTTTTGTTGATTTTGGAAGATCCCTTAAAGGGAATTAAAACATTAATGGGAAAGCTGAAACAACTTGGTTTTAAGAACAAGAAACAAAAGATGAAGTTGTTAACAAAAACTATGAAAATAGGACTTGATGAATAAACCAAGTTTTAAGATTGAGAAGAAAGAAAAATGTCTGGACATCACTATGACAACATATGAATTGTATGTTATTTCAAAATGGTGGAAACTACAATTGTCATCGCTGGGGATAATTTCCATGATAAACATGAATGCCTTGCCTAAAATTATGTTTACAGACTTTTTATTTATTTAGTTATTAATCAAATTTATACAGCTGTCCATCTCATGAGGAGTGACTCAGTAGCTGTTTTGACTACTGATGTGGCATTTCAACAGTGACAAAAGAAAATATCTATGTTTATTTGACAGAGGAAAAATCCATAAGTTAAATATAATGTTTTAAAACACACACAAGAAAGAGGACAATTGGCTCTACCTGATTTGAAAAGGCATTTTTCAGTTGCTATTTGTTTTAGATGAAAAAGTAGTTCCTGCTGAGAAAGAGAAGCTTTTTGGCATTAGAGATTTGGGTGGCATGGATGTTTGTACAGGTAATCCTTGACTTACTATCACAAAGGAGCCCAACATTTTTGTTATTAAATGAGACAATTGTTAAATGAGTTTTGCTCCATTTTCCCTTTCTCACCTCAGTTATTAAGTGAATCACTGCAATTGATAAGTTAGCAACCTGGTTGTTAAGTGAATCTGGCTTCCCCACTGACTTTCCTTGTGAGAAGATTGTAAAAGGTAATCACATGATCATGGGGAAGTTACAAAGGTCGTAACTGTGAAAAATGGTCGTAAGTCACTTTTTTCAGTGCTGTTGTAACTTTGAACGGTCTCTAAATGAACTGTTGTAAGTTGAGGACTACCTGTAGTTACATTTAACAGGGATTTAAAAAAACATTATGTTGGACATGCCATACTGAGAATATGGAATATATATATCAAGTTAGGTTGTGCTCAAGCATAACTTTGTGGCTCTCAGCACAAGATGTATTTTACAGATGAAAAATAATAGCCAAATGGATAAATTATCATGGAATCAGGGCCGGATTTTCCTATAGGCTAACTAGGCTTCAGCCTAGGGCCTCAAGATCAAGAGGGGCCTACATTCAAATTGTTAGCAAAATTAAAATTACACTATTCTAAAAACAGTGAACACTAAAACACTGAACCGAAAATAAGGAGAAATTCTACGCATATGACTAATAAACAAACATAAAAATGTATTGGTTAAGATCGTTCCAGCGCCGCGGCAGTTGGGGAGCCCGCCCATGTTCCCGGTGGTCGGGCGAGAGGCGCGGCTGCTCCCAGTAGCCGCCCTGTTGACGCGGAGCCCACCAGCAGCCAGGCAGGTGAGGGCGAGAGGGCCGAGCCAGGCAGCTAAGCGCAGTAGGGGAGGCGGCTGGCCTCGCTGCCTTTGCCGCAGAGCAGAGCCGCCCTCCGACAGGAGGCCAGCTATATATATTGATATATATTGATATATATATATCACAGTAATGATGTATTTTATTGTCTCTCATGTAATTTACAAACTTAAAAATGGGAGGTGAAAGGGCCTCATAAGTGGAATTTTATCAAGGGAAATGTAAAATAAGACCAAAAAAGGAACTGGTGGCAGAAAGATGTAGTTGTCAATGGTTCTCACAATTATTAAAAAGATTTAAAGTAGACAAAACTGTTTGTGGTTTTAAACATCGTAAGTCTGAATTTAAAACTGAACTGTGTACAAATAGTGAACATGTAATTGCTAGAATGTATATTTTTTATTGAAATTAGAAACAGAAGAAGAAGTTAAGGTATGTATGAAGACTGAGTTAAAAGTCTTGGTTAAAATGTACAGATGGAACAATGGCAAAATATGCAGCTAAAAGGACTGAAGTTTATATAATGTTATAATCATAAAGAGAATGGTTATAAATTGATGTGCCATTGGCATAGGTCACCATAGAAATTGTCTAGAATGTAAAAACTGACTTCCAATTTATATTGGAAATATTAACAATGTAAAGAGTATTTTATTATGCTTGTTGGACTATAAAAAAGCTAGAAAATTTCGGATATATTAAAAGTGCATTTGAGTCAGAGGACCAGAGGTCTTCCTTTTAGGATTGATGGGAAACAGCTGGGAAAAAAAGTCATTGAACTTTATTTTTGTACATGATGAAACTGCAGCGGGATTATTGTATGCATTAAGGTGGAAATATTCAGCAATACTGAGAATGGAGGAATGGTTGGTGATGATGGAACTTGTTGAGATCACTAAGTTGACTTCTTTGATCAGAGAAAAGATAATAACTACATTTATTGTTGACTGAAAATCTTCCTTTTTTTGGAATCTTTCTGTGTTTGTGTATTTGTGTTTGTATGTGGGGGGGAGACAGAGGGAGGGAGGGAGGCAGGGAGAGTGTTTGTATATATCCATGATGGCGAACGTATGGCACATGTGCCACAGGGGGCATGCGGAGCTCTTTCTGCCGGCATGTGAGCCATCGCCCCAGCCCACTTCTACCATGCATGTGTGCACGTCTGTCGACGACCAGCTGATTATCGGGTCTCAACCATGGATGTGGGAGATGCACGTTCATGTGCGGGGGGTCACACACGGATGTACAGGGGGCGGGGTTGTGCATGCATTTGTGTGGTATCGTGTGTGCATGTGCAGAGGGATAGGAGGAGCAAGTGCTAGGAAATAGATTTGTCAAAGTCCTGTATCTCAATAATTTCTAAACCTCATTGAATCACATATTCTTACATACCGACTGTTGTTGAATAACAGTAGAAGACGACAATCTTCTGTGCTTGGTATGTTCTTAAAGGCCCCAACCAGCCATAAGAGTAGATGGGCCCGCAGCGTGAGTGACCAAATCTGTTCTTTTATGCAACTTCTAAAGCTGGGTATTTCATTCTTATTTCTTATCAGTAAGCAATAAACCTCTCTTCCGTGTATTTGTGCAATTCTCTTTTAAAGCGATCTGACCTGGCGAGCATCATCCCGAAGCAATGATTTCCTCACGCTAATTGTGCACTCTGTGGGGAAATACTTTCTTTGGTCTGCCTTCTTGTTAAAACAATATTGCAAAGTAGGTCCCCGAAAGGAGCATCAATTAGAGGGGTCTGAACTTTGACAAAATTCCATTTGGGGCCTCAGGTGAAAAGCCCCACTTGGGCTGTTTCATTTTGTTGTAATAGATAAGAGTCTGAAGGTTTGCATCTGCAGAAACTGAGTTACTATTGTTTTTTCTAAATCATTCCATCACGACATTAGCCTTAGCCCTTTCTGTGCTCTATCTCTTTTCTCCAATTTACTCAAACTCAAATCTCATATCAATATTCATAGCACTATCCGTCCAGAATTTTTCCATAGGCAGCTCCCAACTGAAGGTCATTCCATTTTCTCTAGCTACCCTATAGAAGAGATCAAGTGACCAGTAACTTTGTATTCCTGTCGGATCTCTTATAGAACTGGGAAAAGAGAATAGCTTTAAAAATAATAGATGGCTATTAGAGAAAATTGTGCAACTCAGTTCAGCAAATAATCTAAAAGGATGACTAGGGGAGAGAGAATGACTTCAGATATCAATTGTACTCTGTTCCATGCTCCCCAGAACCTGCCCAAGAATAGAGGAAGATTGGTGGTCCAACTCATTGTCACATTCTATTGCTTGATTCCATTGTGCTCCGCGTGATGGAAGGCAAACATCTCTTGAAGAACATTTACTCTTCTCATATTCTATATCTTCCCAACATGTTCTTGATCTCCTGCAATTCTAGACAATATGTGTGTATTTGGGTGTGGTATATTAATGGAACTAGTGGTGCTTATAATTAATTCTATTGTAAATGGAATGTACAGCCCTTACAAAGGATTTGGGGCTATAATTCAGGAAGTGTACTCAGAATAGCAGCTTTCCTGCCTGTCAATAAATAAATCAGGATAGGGCTGGAAGGGACCTTGAAGGTCTTCTACAGTCCAGGCCTTCACCACAGTCCAGGCCTTCCGCACAGCCCTCAAGATCTGGCTATCCCGTCAGGCCTGGGGATAGGATTATTTCTCACCCCGCCCGAATGTTGAGTGAATGTTGTATTTTTATGGTTTAATTTCTTTTAATCACGATTCTTTTTTTCAAGTCTTGTCTTGCACTCCCTTCCCTTCATTGTTGTAAGCCGCCCTGAGTCCCCTCAGGGAAAAGGGCGGCATATAAATCCTTAATAAAATACTAAAAAAAAAATACTTCTAGACCAACCTCCTGCTCAAGCAGGAGACCCTATATCTGTGAGGGGGAACCTATGGCATACTTGCCCAAAGTGGCATGAAACCGTGTCACGAAACCATGTCATCCAGCACATGGCCCATGCCTATTTGTCTTCCAGGTTTCCGGCATGCATGCGCACATGCTGATCAGCTGTCCTTTGCACATGCGTCAGTACACACAAAATCAGTGTGTGCATGCATGCCGGCCAGCTGATTATCGGGTGCGCATGTGCACCAGAACCCGGATGTTTGGCTTTTCTGGAATGTGATCCCTTTGTCCGTGTGGCAGTGCCAAAAACCAGCCTGTGCATGTGCGCCAGCCAGCTGATCATCAGGCATGCATGCACACTAGAACCAGGAGGCTTGGCTTTTCTGGAGTTTGGCCTTGACCAGCGCATGCATAAGAGTGACATTTTCACACCACCTTTTTGGCACTCAGTGCCAAAAAGCTTCGCCATCACCACCCTATATCAGGCCTCAACAGACTGCCTTCCTAAAAGTTTGTATATCATTCAATAATCCACCAATTAATGGTGAATGAAGCAGCATGGATATTTTGGTAATATATATTATAATATACATAATAAATAAATATATTATCATTTAAGTTGTTTAAGATACTTCCAACATCCCTAATACAGAAAAGGAATCACACTCAAATCTCTTGGTGTAAATACCTGAAGAAAGAACTGACTTTGTAGCAGTTTGTGTTACCTGAAGTGTGTTCAAGATCTGACTGAAAAAGCTGATCTCAAAAAGTCTCCATTCTGTTTCACAATAAACTTTTATTGGGGGGGGGGTGTCTGTTTCATAGGATGTTTTTTGCCCTGAGAGCTATACCTTTGCTCTTTAAGGAAGATTGAGGTTCCAACTCTCACAGTTCCACTGAAAGTATCCTTCTTTGCATGAAAGCTGTCCCAAAAAGATACTCCGCAATCGATATTATGCTCTTACTTTTCTGGCACTGAGACAAACCTCTACAAAGAAAAACGAAGTTTCTTTCTTTTTGAAACCGGAGCTCTGAGAAGGACACCATGTTTGCAAGAGGTTTGTGTGTAACACCTGCTTTTCCATTGTTTGGTATTCTTGCATTATTGCAGGTCTGGACTGTAAAAAGTGGCTGCCATGAGGTTTACAGGAACATCAGCTTAATGGATCTTTTGCTTTAAATAGAAATATCTTTCTGTTTCTCTTTTTAAAGTGATTCTTTCATTGCCTCTTTCAATAATAAGAACCTACATGGGTTAGTTCTTATAGCAGCCTTCCCTACTTTGATACTTGCCAGGTGCCACTAGGCAAGTGATGGCGAACCTTTTCGGCACCAAGTGCCAAAAAGGGAACACGCATGACATAGAGGCAGCATCGAGTGCCGAAAAGGGAGCACTTTGTCTGGGCTGCAACTGGGAAGAGGAGTTGCCCAGGAAGCATGTACACACTGGAAAATGTACTTCTGGGTTCCAGCGCATGCATGCACGCTGACCGACAATTCTTCTGGTCACTGATGTGCATGCACCGATCAGCTGGCTGGCATGCATGCTCATGTTGGAAAATGGAAGACCAGCTCTTTCGGTTTCCAGCACTGCCACACGGACAAAGGCCAGCTGATCGTCACATGCGCCCCAGAAATCCGGAAGAGGAACAGGCAACACCGCATGTGCCAGGTGATATGGCTCTGCATGCCACTTCAGGCACATGTGCCATAGCTTCACCATCATGGTACTAGGCCCTGGTGATGAAATGGCAATGAGTACAGAAGGTCAAGTCTATTAATTTCAGTTTTTTCCCTGTCTCATTTCTTCTGTTTTTTTCTACCTTAAATCTGGTTCCTTCCATTTGTGCATTAGTTTGTGAGTGCTAGACCTTGCAAGAAAATGCAGGTAAAATAGTTCTCCCATTGTACAGCATGCAGCATTTTGTGTGCAGGGTACTTCCAATGAACATTTTCCTGGCTATCATGCACAGTTATACTGTACATTTCTTTTCAACTAATACCCTTTATTTGTGCATGCATTTAGATAATAGATGTGTTTTGGATGAGAAAAATATATAATTTCTCATCCAACCTGAGAAATAGATCCAGGCTCAACTTCTAAAAGCCCATCTTAACCACCAAGTGATGCAGTAAGCATGAAACTCTCTCTGCCTATCTTGTTTTGCAGGATTATTTTGAAAGTAACATAAGGATGAGAGAATTATATTGAGAACCCTCCTTTAAAAAAAACAATTGATCACTTTTCTTGCTGATACCTACAAGTTCAAGTGACTGTTACAAGTCTGAACAATTTCTGACCCATGAACTAACTAAAACTCCCCACACAACTATTTTCATAAAATGATTATCTGCATTGCTAGTTTGGAACTGCAAAGGTATGTTCATTATCAAACGTCTGGTAGTTCTAAATGTCTTGGCTTGTTGGGTCATAAGGTGAAAAAAGAGACTGGAAGCATAAAGAAGGAAAGCATAGGATCCACTTTGGAGACCCTTCGGTCTTTAAACAAGCCAAACCCCATTGTGATCCACGCCAGGCTCCACAAATCCAAAGCAATGCCATCGAGTAGTGATGAGTGTGCCCGCGTACTCGGCAGGTCAACGACCAGGAAGAGGAGCTGCCCGGGGGCATGCGCTTACTGGAAAATATACTTCCAGTTTTTGGTGTGCGCATTGGCGCCGGCCAACAAATCTTCCGGTTACTGCTGTGCATGTGCACATGTCGATCAGCTGGCCGGTGTGCATGCTCCCACCAGAAAATGGAAGACCAGCTCTTCCAATTTCTGGCATTGCTGCACGCACAGAGACCAGCTGATCATTGCATGCGCATGCGCACCACAAACCCAGAAGAGAAACGGGTGATGCCATACATGCCAGGCAACATGGTTCCACATGCCACTTCAGGCACGCATGCCATAGGTTCACCATCATGGCCATAGAGTATGATTCTTGGACATTTGCCCAAGGCAACATAGGTGAGTTGATCTAGCAGGCAGAAATGAATTACATGCCAGTGCAGCAGAATATCTCAATGCATGTTGACCAAGGCAACGGGATCACAATGTTGATAGAGGTGACGTGGAGTGGTTGAGGGATAGATGCAAGTTTTATCAGAACCTCAACATTGTTTATTATTCAAACAAACACCTTATTGCATTGTGTTTTTATTTTATTTGCTGCCCACAGTTCCTTCTGGTAGATGGGCAGCTTAAATAAATAAAATGATATCATTTTGTTAAATAAATAAAATAGCAGCCAAGAGGTCAAAATACTTTCTTGAATTTTTCTTGCATATAGTGAGTGTCTGAATTTTTGCAACACTATCTGGTCACTCTCTGGCGCTGTCACAGCCTGTTTGTGCTCCTAAGACAGCACAAAGCCAGTGTTCCTGCTGTTCTTCCCTGGACAGGCAGGGGTGTGCAAGCCCTGGACAGGTCTTCTCTGACAAAAACTACCAGAAGATCTTTCATTTATGATGAATGTTAAAGTTGGGGCATCATCCAAGAGGTTTGCCTTGAGGCCCAGAAAGCTCTCTTTTATCTCTGTTATGCAGAAGGATTCATCTGGCTAAAGATTCTCATTTGATCTCTCTCTTCAGTGCTGTATATGGTTGCAGTCTTACACATGTTCCTCTTGTTTCAACTGGATTTATACATTCATGAGTTGTGGCTTTAAGTTGCCAGAGAATATGCTGATTATCTTTTTTATTACTATTATTAGTCTTGATATGTATCTTAATTGAATAATAAGAGCAATGGGAATAATACTTCTTTTATCTACAGTGCTTGGTAAATAAGCCAGGGCACTGCAAAGCTTATGCTATTATTGCAGAAACGCATTGCTAATTGTATGCTAAAACATATGCAATCAAGGTGCCAGGATTTAATTTTCTCTTTTTTTTAATACAGTCCATAAGTAGTTGGTATAATGAAGGCGATGGTTTGATTCCAGATCTTGACAAAAATATCATTTAAGCTGTTTTTCCCCAATAATATTAGACAACTTGGATTTAATTTCAGTAAAAATTTCCAATGCCTAATAATATATAGATATATGCATATCAGAGGTGGTATTCAGCAGGTTCTGATCAGTTCTGGAGAACTGGTAGCGGAAAGTTTGAGTTGTTTGGAGAACCGGTAAATACTACCTCTGGCTGGCCCCACCCGCATCTATTATCTGCCTCCCAAGTCCCAGTTGATCAGGAGGTAATGGGGATTTTGCAATAACCTTACCCTGGAGTGAGGAAGGAATGGAGATTTTACAGTATCTGTCCCCTGCCATGCCCACCAAGCCACACCCACCAAGCCACGCCCACAGAACCAGTAATAAAAAAATTGAATCCCACCACTGGTGCATACTACATGGGTCTACCATGACATAACTCATGATTATCTCACTTTTCTTCTTTAGGAAGTATAGAGGTAATCCTCAACTTCCGACCACAGTTAGGCCTGGATTTTTGATCACTAAGCAACACAATCATTAAATGAGTCATCATGTGTCCAGACCTAATTTTGTGACCATTTTTACCCTGGTCATTAAATGAATCATATGGTTATTAAGGGAATCATGCAGTCATTAAGTGAGTCTGGCCTTCTCAGTTCATTTTGCTTGTTGAATGTTGGTTGGAAAGATCACATATCATGATCACATGACCACAAGATGCCATAACTATCATAAATATGAGCTGGTTGCCAAGATCCTCTTTTAATACTGTAAATTAAGTTATGGAACAAGGTCACTGAGTGATACATTATATAATTTTAGTCAGGGGTGGTGTTCACTTACCTTTGCTATCGGTTTGCAAATGTGAGCATGAACTTTCTGCGTATGCTCAGAGCATCAAAAACAGGACATGATTTCATCCGGATGAGTGGGAGGAGCCTCCCATTGCCACCGCTACCAGTTCTCCCGAACTGGATAGATCTGGCTGAATAGCACCACTGATTTTACTCAACGCAAGTTAAGGAAGGCAATTGATGGATTCCCATGTTTTCACAATCATTCAATCAAAATCATATTGAATATTAAAGAGAGTCATTTGGTCGTTAGCACTCTTTCTGAGAGTCATTGAGGCTGCTTGGGGGTTTATCTGTTCCCTCAGCCATCAGAAAGGGTGCTAAAGACCAGATGAATGCAAGGAATATAAATCTTTCCATTCTTCACCATTCATTCAGAACTGAAGAAGCTTCTTGGATGAGAAGCAAAACATCTTCAAGCAAAAACAAAGAAAGTCCATTTGCCTTTTGGAAAAAAAGCATCTTTGGGCCTTTCAGCCCCTGCTTCAAACTTTGGTAAGAATGCCTTGACTGTCTTTGCTGAAGCCCCCATGAAGCCTCCAATGGATAGATATGAGCAACATTTATTCAGAGGCAATTTGGAGAAACTGCAAAACATCCACTTATTCTTGCCATAATTGCAGGATTCCAGATGCACTCCTTGAATTATTTAGTGCATGGGGCCAAATCTACTCCTGTTTTGTTTTTTAAAAATTAGGGATATTTTGTCATAGAAAGCCTCTTTTATTGTACAAGGGAATGACGGTGTCTACTTGTAGATGAAGATAAGGTACTGTGTAGAGGTGGTATTCAGCCAGTTCTGACAGGTTCTGGAGAACCGGTAGCAGAGATTTTGAATAGTTTGGAGAACCAGCAAATAGGCTGCCCCCACCCCCGCTGACACCCAGCTTCCCAGCTGATCTTCTTTTGTTGCCCTGAACAGGGGAACGGAGCTGGAAAGCAGGGGTGGGGTGGCTGGGGAGGGAATGGGGATTTTGCAGTATCTTTCCCCTGCCATGCCCACAAAGCCAACGGTTCCACAGAACCGTTAGTAGAAATTTTTGAATCCCACTACTAGTACTATGGCCCAAATCTGCCTTGCATTTACGAAACAAATTCTTTCGGTAACATTTTCCCCTTCCCATATTTAAAATGAATAAATTATGGTACAATGATTTTTAATTGATTGTTTTTAAAGTGGAATCTTTTAATCCATTTTTCACACTAGCTTCTAAAATCTCTCACCCAAGAGGCTACTACTCAGCAGATCACAAACAATTTCATCTTTTCTTTTCCTGGCTGTAAACAGGATGTGAACTAAAATGGACCAAAATGTTTCTCTCACACATCCCATCTTCTCCCTATTCCTAAACCAAATCATATGATTAAAAAAAAGTTAGCCTTAACTTTGTGGTGTGGGAGAGGGAGTAAAAGAAGGAAATTGGACCGACTCATCCTTGCTTTGCCATGTCAAAAATTAAAGAGTAAACAAAGGTTCCCCAATTCCCTTGATTGCATTAATCATTCAAATGACGTATTAGCATTCTTCAGACTTGGCTGTTGCGCTTCCAAATTAACACCTCCAGGTTCAAGGGAATAGAAATTAACTGAATTATCTGGCAGCCCCAGATGTCCTGGTGTGTTCTTCCCTCTCACTGATTTAATATGCCTGAATAACAGTTATGATGCAGAAAAACTGCTAATGGTCAAGAAATAATTTATGACATGTGTAACAGATAGGCCCAGCTGTCTTCTGCATACAAAAGCCACCACAGTTTGGCCAAACAATGGTTACAACTCTCTGTTTCTTGGAAACCTCTCTGCCAATATGCACTGTGCCATCGTTTACGTTTATCAGCTCACATCAGAAGCTATCTATATCACAACTGAACAACTAGCAGCAAATAAAATAAGCTGGATACATAAAAGAATGATAGCATCCCTTGGGCATTTGTCAGATAGGTGCTTTGGATAGTTTGAGGAACATAACGTGCAATCTTTGCATTCAGTTTCCACAATCTGACTGGAAAATCTGCATAATATCTATCGATCAATATCTATTGATTAATGATTACAGCTATATATACAGTATATTTCCCAAATCAAGTCGATCTTCTTTTGAATATTCAATTTATTACCTCCTACCTATATGCTAACTAGCAGTTACAGCAGAAATCTCAGAAGGAGGAGAGGGGGGAGAATATACAGTATATTTCAAAATATAACAGGGAAAAAAGATGGAAACTCTTACAATAACTTCATTCATAACATGCAAGTGCACATTATAAAATAGAAGCAGTAAAACAGCAACATCATGGGCTACCACTAAGAAGTCCATGGGATCCTTCATATACTAGTCTGGTTCTGTACAACTTACCTATGGCAACTGTCCTCCCTTACCATTTTTTCCCATCTTTTACTAACCAGCTATTGGATCCTCATATCATCTCTAGTCTCTGTGCTTTTCTAAATACTCCCTGACACTCTGTGTTGAGATAAAGATCAAATATGTTGATTTGATCCAGGTTATAACAAAGCTCATTGAGACGCTGGTGTTTCTGCCACCTCTGACCTCAATTTTATTCATCATTAATTTATTTAAAAGGTAAAATGATTTTCATAAACATTGCTTTTCAAACACACACACACACACACACACACATCCTCAGAAGTAAGATTCAGCAGTTCGTCAGATATAGAATTGCTTTAGAGCAGTGTTTCTCAACCTTGGCAACTTGAAGATGTCTGGACTTCAACTCCCAGAATTCCCCAGCCAGCATTCGCTGGCTGGGGAATTCTGGGAGTTGAAGTCCAGACATCTTCAAGTTGCCAAGGTTGAGAAACACTGCTTTAGAGTTTTATTTTCCTCCTTCCCTCTCCTTGTATATGTAGCGCTAACCCTGGTAAGGGTCGCTGGAGTCTGGATTCTCCTGACTCTCTTCATATGGTTGCCAGTCCACCTGGTGGTCATCCTCCTCTCAGCAGGCAGATCACCTGATAGGGTGGTATTCAGATTGGAGCTTCTTCCTATTTCTCTCTCTTCTCTCTCTCTGTCTCTTGAACTGCCTGCAGGGCTCTCCTTCCACAGTCTCTGCTCCTTTACTGTTTCCTCTGCTTTCCTTCTTTCACTCAAACTCTTCTCTTCCTCAGGTTTGCCTTACAGAAGCCTCTCCTATCCTATACTCCTCTCTTCCTTAGGCTTTCCCTCAGAAGCCTCTGCTATCCTATTCCCTTATCTCCCTTTTTCTTCCTTTTTCCCTTGGTCTCCCCTCCCCTCTCCCCACTTCCTCTTCCTTTTTCTCTCAGCCAAACTCCTCCTTCTTTCTCTTGCATTTTTCCTGTCTCCTCCCCTTCCTCCCAAACCGTCCTTTTATTCCCTCCTCCCCTCTGCTACATATAGTACTACTATTGTCCTACAATCTTTTTGTTGGTCATTCCATGAGGCAGTGTCTGAATCATTATTATGTCAGAGGATTAGTACCTATTAGTATCCACTGGGAAAGACCGATAAGATTTTTAAAAGACAGAAAAATGATTCAGAATGATCCATGTAAGATGGAAATCTATCCAAAGTCAACAACATGAACTGCAAGAGAGAGGTCAATGTTTTCTTTGGGTAGACTTGCACAAATACAGGGTGGATGACACCTGGCTTGACAGGAGCACATGTAAACGGAAGTATCCCTTATAATATATGATATTCTACAGCATAGCATTTATGTCTTTACTGAACTATTTTGCCCAGTAATATTTAAGGATGTTGATGGATTAAAATGTATCCACATAACAGGATAGCACAGTGGACAATCAGTTTGGAGACCATAGCCTAACCTAAAGAATTTCTAGATATTTAGCTTGGAGAAGACATAATTAAACCATTGTCATATTTCTAAAGGTTTGCTGCATTGATGATAGCATCATTTTGTTATCTGTTGCTCAAGAGGATAAAAAGAAATGGGATTTTTTTTAGTGAAGATTTAAAATGATTATATTATTGAATATGTTTTTCAGTGGTAGAATATGCCAGCTGGGGTGGGGTGGGTTCCGGCAGGCACTACTGCTGGTTCACTCGTGTGCATGCCTTGTGTGTGTGTACATGCTTGATGCGCGCTGTGCATGCATGCACAGTGCAATTAAAATTGTTCTGTGCATGCGCAGAACTGAAAAACTGGCGCCGCCCGGGGAACCAGTTCAGGGGCGTGGCAGACCTGGATCCTGCCAGTTCCAGCGACCCAGGCCCCCAAACCGCTACTGGTTCGGCGAACCAGTCTGAAGAAGTAGGAATACACTACTGATGGTAGCAGTGGTGAACTCTATTATAACAAGAAGAACATGGACGTTGCAATAATTGGAGACAGCAGAATAGAACTGGAGAAAATCACAAGTTACAAAGATCTGCAAATGGAAGTAGGATGATTGTGACAAAAGAAAGCAGAGACTGGACCAATAATATTAGCTGCTTGGCTGCAATTCCAAAACATCTGGAGCACTATTGTTTTTGATAAAGTCATCACCAGTCAATTGCAAAAGACAGCTTTACTTGGAACTACTTACATCCTGTGATGATAACCTGTAACCTCTTCAAACAACATCTGCCTTTCCAAAGTCATTGAGAAGGATCCAATAGTGAATGAAAATCTCAAATCCAGTGTAAACAGATAGCTGACTGTGTAACTTACCCATAATCATTGAATAATAATTTAAGCCAGCATGCTAGCTGGGAAATTCTAGAAGTTGAAGTGCATACACATTTAAATTGCTGAGGTTGAGAACAGTGTTTTAGACCATCAGAAGAAACCATGCACAATCCCACCACAAAGCATGCACAATCCCACTTGCCTTACTATTTGTGTACCTGTTTAGCCTTGACTCTTAGCATCTTTGGCATAGATGTGACTCTCAGGTAGGCAAAGGAGTTGGGGGACAGAGACTTGTCTTGTTGCCATAAGCATTACCTGGATCTAATACTAGGGAAACAATAAGCTGAACAAAAACTCATTTTCCATGCTTTGGTGACAAGTGAGGCATTTGCTGTTTATTAAATGACGGTCGCCGTGGTGACTCTTCCCTCACACAACAAGCCCAGAAGTGTATGCTATCGCTTTAAAAAAAAGAAGAAGAAAGAAAGAAAAAAAGAAAGAAAGAAAGAGCCGATGCCAAGCTAGTCACCGTAATGCTCCCTTGGCATAATTAGATGCATACCCGGGGTTGTATTTGCATATGATATTCAGGGCATGATTTTTTTATTGTTCTTAATCAGAGCCGAATGTCAACAAAATAAATGAAGTTGCGAGTGGAAGTGAAATTTTTATCACATTGGGGATGTGCCTTTTCTCCCATTTATCACAGTCCATATTGAGAGAGCGAAATTTTTTTGAAAATGTGGTAATCAATGGAAGAGCTCCATATGGCAGGGATCAAAGGTGTTACATAGTGTGTGGTTCTGCTTTATTGCCAGCCAGTACTGTTAATTGGACAACAAGATCAGAGGCAATATTAAAATCCAATTAAATTGATATGAACAGATTGCCAAGTGATGTACACTAATGTATAATTGAGTATCAAGCAAATGCGAGTCCCCGTCTTCTGCCTCTACCTCCTGAATAAATGATAGAGCCATAGAGGACAGAAACAAGTTTGCACATTAGCTCCACGGCTCTGGGCTTTCATTTATTACTTTCAGAGTTGATGACTTTAGTTTCCTACATCCCGGCCTTAAAGGAATAGATGCACCTCATTCTGCCCTCCCGCCTGCTTTCTCATTGTGTGTAGAAGTTTGGCTTCTCACTGATTATGCATCTGTCTTGCCCTTTTTTCCCCTCTCACGGTTGCTTTGAGAAAAAGCTTAGTATTTCTCAGAGTCATCTATCAGACCAGTAGCCAGCAAATGGACCAGGAGAGTGTCCAGCCATTCAGTTCGTACTTGAGCAAAGAACTGAGAAGCTAGGCAGAGTTGGTCACCCTCTTAAGGTCAGGGAAAGCTTATGTGTTTTTGATCTCTGCTTGGTTGCTGGATACAGTAGCTCCTTTCTACATCGTAAGTGGATTTTTAATATAACAGAGATTCTAAGAAGCAGCCATGACAATGTAGAACAGGGATGTCAATATTGATTTCATTGAGAGGCACATCAGGGTTGTGTTTGATCTCAGGGGTGGGGGATAGGCGTGGCCAGGATGGGCATGGCCAGCTTGAAGTCACTCATGTCGGGGAATGCCAATGGTGGCCTGAGCACTCTACCAGTGAAAACAGGCTCCTGAACTCCATTTTTGTTGGCAGAAGCAGTGTGAGCAGATCCTTCGCTGTTTCTAGGATAGCCCCATGAGCCAAATCTAAGCACCCCATGGGCTGGGACTGACCCATGGGCCTTGAGTTTGACCCCCCTGATGTAGAAGATAAATAAAAAGAGTGGCTGAAGCTCAAATATGCATATCTTCAGTGGTGAGATTCAAAAAAAATTACTATTGGTTCTGTGGGCATGGCTTAGTGGGCATAGCAGAGAAAGGATACTGTAAAATCTCCATTCCCTCCCCACTCAAGAGGAAGGTTACTGCAAAATCCCCATTTCCTCCTGATCAGCTGGGACTCGAGAGGCGAGTCTCTCCCGAGTGGAGGGGTGGAGCCAGTCAGAAGTGCTATTTACCAGTTCTCCTAACTACTCAAAATTTTCACTACCAGTTCTCCAGAACTGGTCAGAACCTGCTGAATACCACCTCTGCATATGTTACCCAGAGGTTTCTGGCATTTCCATTTAGGGCTGGGAAAAGCCACCTTTGGAACATCTATATAATTATATCCTACTGGAATGGATACAAAATTTCTAGTGAGCTTTGGGTGATCAGCAATAGATCAGCCAAGGGGACTTGTTTTCTATAATTTAGCAATAGTAAATCAAATGACTATTTTTCTGTAGTTTCCCTGATTGGTAAAAGATATTTCCTTTATGATTGTGCAACATTGCTATCTGGTTTTCGAGGGGTTTTTTGCAACCAAATCTCTCAGTTTTGGTGAAGATTTATTCTCATAGTTTCTGAGCTACTGACCTAATATAGTGCACATTTGTTAACTGTTTTTGATCTTTGAAGCATTAGTTCTGCACCTTCCTCTGTTGAGAGTGTTCTAGCCAAGCAAAAAAGATGATCCTGAAAAGATGATGATGGCCCATCTATAGCACAGAGTTACTTTGGTCAGTATCATTTGAATGGTCAGTATCATTTGAATATCCACCTTCCTGTGGATACTTCCATCAACATTCCAATGTCTGCCACCCCTGCAGTCACATGACTGCATGTTGCACACGTGCGTAAATGGCCTGCATTTATGGCCATTTGCAAGTCCCATGATTATATGACCGTATTTTACAATATCTTTGTCCAAAAATGACATTTACTTCCAGTTGTGGCAAAGCCAGCCCATAGCCAGCTATTGGTTTCTTTAACAATCATGGCATCCGTTTAATGATTGCGGCAAATACTTAACTACTGTTGCAAAAAAGTTCATAAAATCAGATCATTCCCATGGATGATCCTTGGATGATCCAATTGTTACTACTTATGACTGTGATGGGCAGACTGCATTATGGTCATAAGTTGAAAACTACCTGTAAATAAACAAATGCACTATAAGCATTTGGTTCTGAGCCATTTGTTATTCAAAGAGTGGAGCTCATAAATTTAACATATTTCATAGAACTTTTTTTCCCAATTTTTTTTAAAATAAAAACAGACAAAATCATCCTCCATTACAAAATTATAGAAAGTGTGTCAATTGGTTACAAAGAGTTTTCATGCATCCCTTCCACCATCATCACCTCTCATTCATATCAAATTATCTATTTTACATCACATATATTTATATATATTGCTATCATCATACCTCATCCTTCATATGATTATAGTTGTTTTAACGTCCCTTTATAACAAGCATTCCAAAATTTAAAACAAAAGCACATAGTGGCATTCCCTTATCTATTTTCAATATCATCCAATCACATTATTCCTTTATAACCCGTTTAATAAGAAAAATTTTAAACCTCTTTTCTTAATCATTGTTTACAATTTATATCCAATTTCCCTTTTATCCTGTCAATACAAATTATTACATTATTATCCTTATCAATCATTTATTTAACAATAGTTTGACTAAGTTTAACTTACATTTTTCCCTTTTTTTCACCATTTAATTTTTTTACCAAATTTCCTCTTATCAAACCAATACATATATGTACATTGTTACCCTTATCAATTATTTATCTAACTTTCTCCATTAACACTACATTTTTAACATAACGCTCTAATTTTAACATTTTTAAACCTCTTTTCTTAATCATTGTTTACAATTTATATCCAATTTTCCCTTTTATCATGTCAATACAAATTATTACATTATTATCATTATCAGTCATTTAGTTTGACTGTTTAACTTACTTTTTTCCCTTTTTTCACCATTTAAAAATTTATACCAAATTTCCTCTTATGAAACCAATACATATGTATACATTGTTATCATTATCAATTATTTACCTAACTTTATCATTATCACTACATTTTTAACATAATGCTCTAATTTTAACTAAATTTAACTAGTATTTTATTATTAATTTTCATATCTCAACCTGTGTCTTTCCAGCAATAGTGTAGTCCTATTTCTTTTGCCATTTGTGGAATTGATCTTCTGGTTATTTCCTTAATCAAATTTGTTTGGACTTCTCTTCTCAACTTGTTGCTTATTACATATCTCGTAAAATCTCAAAACCCTCCATCAGCTTCCTTAATCAGTTTATCTTTGGTTATCAGTATTGCTTTGGTCAAAATTTCTCTCCTTAAGTCCATCCATTCTTCTCTTTTTCCTTCTTCTATACCATGAAATCTGTAGTAAAGTACCTTTCCATCTATCTTCCCTTTCCTTGTTCCACTCTTTCCATCTCCAACCACACTCAGTTCACTATCAATATCTACGGTTATCTTGCCTCTTTGTTCATTTTCCCCCTGGGTTTTTAGAACTCCAGCCTCCACTTTTTCCATTTGCTGAATATCTTCTATTTGCTGAGTATCTTCCATTTTTCCATCAGGTTTTGCCACATTAAAGTTTATATTTTCAATATTTTCCAATCTCTTCTCAATTCTCAATTCTCTCTGTGAATCTTCTACTTCCTAGCGTATTCATGCAGGTGCAGGGTCTGCTTTTTGGATCATTGAACACCACTTTGCCTGGTCAGCTGCATCTCCAGGGTGCAGGCCTGTGGCTTGCATATCTTTGTTGATGGTGTCTTGCCATCTCATTTGGATGCCTGCTTTCTTAGTTGTTCTTGTCTTCTGGCAACTCTGTGCATGCGCACACTGGGAACAGGCTCCAGTTGTTCCTCTGCCTCACTGCTGTCTAGCTCCCTCTCTGCCTCTGACGCAGAGCCCTCATCTGAGCTTCCCTCAGGTCCCAGGACTGGCCCATGTTCCTTCCCAACCTCCTACTACCTGACTCTGCTGCCAGCTTTGCTGGCTGCTGGCGGGCTACAACATCAAGGCCTTTTGGAAGGCCAAAGGAGCCTTATCCAAACAACAAGAAATAATCACTTCTGGATATTTGCTTTTATTCTGATAGCAATAGCCTAAATTCAAATCAAGGGAGGGAGGAAACAAGGCTCCCTTCCTCTCTAAAAAGAAGTGGAATGGCTTTATGGAAGAAAGGTATCCTGCACAATTGCAGTATGATGAACTAGGCTAAAAGGTCAGTGTGGTTTACAAAAATATTTTACAAACGCTTCCTTACTTGTATGCAAACTAGCGTGCAGAAAAATTCTCCAATGTTGTTTTGATCAGTTTATTAGCACTCATCCTGGGAGAGGTTTGATTTATTATTACTGGTTGTTAGCATTTTGATTTATTCTTAATGTTGCTTTTATAGTTGCAATGTTTGGCAGGCTATGAAAACTGTAAATTTAATATATCAAAGCAATGCTTTTGATAAAGAAGAATTTCCTTTTACATTTTTCTTTCAAAAAAAGAATAGAAATGATGCAAAGTAGTGCGTGAAGGTCCTGCATTGACTTCATTATGAAGTAGCAAAGCAAAACATTGTGTAAGGATGTCTTTATTTTCATTTACAGTTGTCTCTTCAGACTCTCTGGCTTCCCATCCTTCTATTAAAGACTTTCAAAGCCTGAAGAGGGGGCAGCCGTGGAAACCTTAGTATGATGGGGAACAAGTAAGAAGAGAAAAACACCCACAGTAGACGTGCTATCATCTCCAACAGCCCATTCAGTTCCAAGGGAAATCTGAAAGAAGTTCTCAAATGCCCTGAGAATAAAACAGTAAAACAGAAGCCTCTATTGTAAGAGAAGAGAACTTCTGAAAAACTGTGAAGCAGAATAGAGCCAAGATTATTTTGAAAAATGTTTTTTCTACCTACATTTGTTGACATTCCCCAGAAATAGATGTGCAGACTTTCCAGATACATGCCATATAGGCAGCAGTTTTCCCACTTCCAGATCTTTTTATACTGTTTTCACTGATGATTACACTTATTTAATACTCCTGTATCACCCTGCCTGTTCATTATCTCCATACAGTACCCTCACACTGAAGCAGCTAAATAGGGTGTCATAAATAAACAAATAGACAGTCATCTAAAACTCTAAAAGGTCACTCAAAACAACTATTGTGGAAGGCAGGGGCAAAATGATTTACAGATGCAGGAAATGTAATTTAGCAACAAGTAAAATGTAATGAAGTTAATTCATTCCAACACAGACCAATATCTAAAAACAGAATAGAAAAGGGGGCAAAAGAAGAGAAATTGACTTTCCAGACATAAGAAAAGCCACTCATCTGCTTGATGAGTAAACATTTAGCTGCTGATCAAAAAAATTTTGCTTTGGGGATATAGTTGTAATCCACAATTTCACTCCAGCTGCCACCAACCCTATTAGGCAACCAAATAACTTTATTTTGGAAGTACTACAGGATACACATACTATCCACAGAGAACCTCTTGCTGACTTTTGAAACTATATTCATTATAACATTATTGTTACTAGCTTTAGCAAACCTAAAGCAATGTTGCCTTTCATTTCCACCAGCATACTTTTAACTAAAAGTCACATTTTAACTGGAAAATATTTGTCTACTGTTGTGCCCAGGAGCTGCAAGTATGGAAACAACTTAAAGTGAGTAATTGGCACATTTTTTTCCAATCCAAACTCAACTTTTATATCATCAGTATATATATTTTAATGAATCCAATAAGGATTCAATTTTAGTTTTTCCTTTCCATATAGTTTCAGATCATCCCTATATAACAAATATGTTTTCTCTGTTTTATTATATAGTTATAGTTCATATCCAAGACTTTTTTTTATTCAGAATATGATTGTGAGGTGAAAAGTAATGGAGAAATGGTCTTTAAATATTCCTTTCCTGATGTTCACATTTCCAATTTCTTCATCATTGACCATCAAAGTTTGTTTTCCATTTTTATAGCTGTTTTTACAAAATTTTGCATGTTTACATTAATATCAAATATCTGCTAAACATTTCTATATCCATCAATATGGAAGAATAATAATCATATTTTTAGAATTAATCCAAGCCAATCATATTTTTTTCTTAGTTTGGAGTATTTAATTCTAATTTTAACAATGATCTATGCTTGTTCTTCAATAATTTCAGCAGTAACATTTTTTTCTAAGTGAATACAATGAATTTTTTATACATAACTGAAAATCACTGTTGCTAATATACTATTTAGCAGCTTGAAAATTGTTGGCAAATAAGTAATTGGTGTCTATTTTATTGCCTCTTTCTATCATCATCAATGATGTGGACAGCCAAAAAGCAAACAAATACATCTCTGAACAAATGAGCAAGCTCAAATTGTTCAGACATATTGTGCAACAAACTAGTCCTCAGGAAAAGGCTCTAATACTGGAAAAGGTGAAAGGAAAGAGAAGAGGATGACCAGCAACAAGGTTGATGGACTCAGTTACAGAAGCAATAGGTGCACCATTGAAAGGCCAACAATAAATGACATTATGCCAAGCATTTGGGTGCAGCTACAAGGAAGCAGGCAGAACCCTAAACTATAGCACTACAAGGAGTTGGAGCTGCCATATAAGATTCTTATAATGCCTCCAACATAGCATAAATCTGGCATGCCAAAGGAAAATTAAACAATGCAATCTCTGAAGCACAACTTCTTCTGTTGACAGCAAGGTAAACTGATATGGAGAGGAAACACTAGTGAGGAAGATGTTCAATTAAAAAATACTCCCTCATCCTACAAGACACTTCTAAAAAAAATAATCATCCCACTTTGCCTCATAGCACCTAGATTTTTACCAACATTCTCTCTGAATATTCCAGAAACCCAAGAATTTGTTGTATGGATTTTAGAAATGATCATCACAAATCTAGGGATGGGTTTGTAATCTAATCCATCAAACAATAATAATAGGAAACCAATCTGCTGAGGCAAGCTTCAGGATGGACAATTGCCTGATCAGGAAACCTAACTAGAAGAAGTTCCACTGTCCCTTAATCATCAGCTTTGCAACTGAGGAATGCTTTTGGAACTACCCTTGATTATGATTCTCCAGGCCACTTGATGACTGTTATCAAAAGACCAGCAGTATTTCTAGCACAGAGATAACAATCTCTATTAAGGTACTAACTGCTCCCCTTTCCCTATGAGAAAGACACTACTTGCTATCTTTGTTGATGCTGGTGTAACATCTAAGATGGGTGAATTTTAATTTATTATATATTCATTAGATTTAAATCCTGTACAACCTCAATAAAATGAACAGAAGGCACCTGTTCAAGTTTTCTCGCACAACAATAATTCCAAGGCTAATTGGACTCATTGAAATTACTATCCACCCAAAAATTAAATAATCTTTCATAGCTAAAAATGAGTTGGATCTCATCCGCCATAATCCAATATCATAACCATGGCACCACAATGACTTTCATGCCATCCACATTAGTGAAACGAAGGCTATTTTATTCATTTGCCTGTGTTTATATGTATTTGTTTTCTATCCCACCTTTATTATTTTCATAAACAACTCAAGGTGTTGTTGAGCTGAGGTGGCGCAGTGGTTAAATGCAGCACTGCAGGCTACTTCAGCTGACTGCAGTTCTGCAGTTCGGCTGTTCAAATCTCACCGGCTCAGGGTTGACTCAGCCTTCCATCCTTCCGAGGTGGGTAAAATGAGGACCCGGATTGTTGTTGGAGGCAATATGCTGACTCTGTAAACCGCTTAGAGAGGGCTGAAAGCCCTATGAAGCGGTATATAAGTCCAACTGCTATTGCTAAAAAAAAAAAAAAGGTGGCAAATACATCCAATACACACATAGAGTGCATTCTATAGGCTGAGGGCAAGGCACACGAAGAGGATATAGATAAATAAACATTTGACAGTGAAGCATCTTGAAAAGAACATCTCTTGCAGATCTTAATATAATTGAAGAAGTCTTTGTAACGGAGAGGCAATGCTTCTAAGCCAGACTCTAAGCCATGCAGTACTTTAAATGTCAATACTAATACCTTAAATTGCGCCTAGAAATCAATTAGCATCCTGTAAGAACTTGCAATACAGACGTCCTGTGATCTCTGTACCTTATATTGTTAACAGCTTAAGTCCCACATTTTACAGCAATTGCAACATCCTGATATTTTTCAAGGATAGTCTCACATATAGTGGAATGTAAATGCTGAAAATGGTATATATATACAAAGCATGGACTACTCTTGCCAAATCCAACTGGCTCAGGAGGGGTTGCAGCTACAACGATAGCTTTAGTTGTATGAAAACATTCCTCAGCACCTATAACTCCAGTAAGAACTAAATATCAAGAAAATGCTCCATAACTTTTTATTGAAATTTGAAACAAAAGAGGAAAAGGGGAAAGAATGTATGATAAAGTGAGCTAAAATGGTATGCTTTGTATGATAAAATGGCTGAATAAAATAGGCTAAATAACTGAGAACCAAAGTTGTCATGCTTTGAATGTGGATGCAATGAGAAAGAGAAGTAACTACTATGCTCTTCACTGCTTCCCTCAGAGTAGAGCAGGACTTCACTTGTACTGCATCTGACATCCCATCTGCTTCATCACTCTTAATCCTCTACAAACTATGATATTTAACTCTGTAAAATGAACAAATTGGTTAGGAACACTGGCCTCAATACCCTGGGATATCTTTGTATTTCACAAATCAACAGTCAAGATCAGGGGTGTCAAACTCTAGGCCCGTGGGCCAGATTCAGCCTGCGGGGTGCTTAGATCTGGCCCATAGGGTCACCCTGGAAACACGAAGGACCAGTCCACAGTGCTTTTGCCAGAGAAAACAGAGCTCAGGAGGGTTATGTGCACCTCCCCCAACTCCGTTTTCACTGGTAGAGGGTTGCAAGAGGCCATTGCAGCTGGAGACAAATTTCTTGTGCATCTAACCACACTTGCCCAATTAAGAAGTCTGATTCTAATTTGTGCTGGGTTATTATTCCTTACCTGTAGAATGGTTCTTGTTTGGGGTTACAACCTGCATGTGTATCTATTTCATATTCTCAGAATGGCACATTTAACATAATGATTTTTAAATACGTATTAGCTTTACGCGTTACAAATATCCATGTCATCCAAATCTCAGATTGTGTCCTCCTTAACTTCAAAAGTCTTCTCATTCTCAGCAACATCCACTTTCTCATCCAAACCAAACAGCAAAGTGCAAAAGGCAATTTCAAGTCAGGTAAACCTAATCCTCCTTTTTCCTTCGCATCTTGTAACACCTTATATTAAACTCATGGATGTTTCCCCCTGGCACACAAATGTAGATACTGCATTTCCTTCTGCCACTGTTTAAATGGTGCATCAGTAGTCAAAACAGGTATTGTCTGAAACAAAAACATCATTCTAAGCAAAACATTCATTTTTATCACAGAAATTCTCCCCAGCAATGACAGTTGTAATTTCTCCCATCTTAACATGTCTTTTTTACTTCATTCCAAGTCTTAACATAGTTATTTTTGAATAACAGCTCATGTTTGTCATATAATATCCGGATATTTTGCCTTATTCTCAGTCTTAAAGCCTTTTTGTTCATCAGTTCAGTTTTATCTACTATTTTCAATATTTTTGTTAGCACCTTCATCTTCTGTTTATTAACTTTGAAACCTGCTAATGCAGCAAATTGCTTTCACTTGTCCATTAATTGTTCAATTCCCTTTAAAGGATTTTCCAAAACCAACGGCAAGTTATCTACAGAAGCCTCGAGCTTGTACTTTTCTTTTTAATATCTTTATTCCCACACTCCTCTCATTTTGTCTTATATCACTATTCAGTATTTCAAGAATCAAAATAAATAAGAAAAAAGACAGTGAGCATCCCATCTTGTTCCTTTTTGTACCGCACAAGTTTTTTTTAGATCGACTTTAACAATGCTTTGTACTTTTTGTGCAGTATAAGTCAATCTTACCCAATACCCATTTTAAAAAGTTCTTACCAGATTTCTTACGATCCAAAACTTTGAACAAAAAAGCTCAGATCAAATTCTGAAGCTTCTTCTCTTCATCTAAGAAAATCAGTGCAGCTTTATTGTTATTATGTTGCTCCAAATATTCAAAAATGTCAAATTCATTTCTGACGTAATCCTTTAACTGTGATTTTAGGCAACCCCCTCCCCCCCCCATTTATGAATAAATTCCTTATTTTCAGTTTATCAGCTAAAATCATAGTGAACAACTTGTGGTCATTCAGTCTATTGGCCTATCATTTTGTTGTTGTTGTTGTTAAAGTCAAATCTTGTCCCTCTTTAGGTAATCCATCTGGTCCAGGCAGATTTCCTAGTTTAATCTTGTTTTATAGCTTCACAAACTTTCCTTATTGTTGTAGGTCCATTCATTATCTAGCACTGTTCCTCTTTAATCCTTAGTAAAGGCAGCAGAGCTACAAAGCTCTTCTCCACACCAGTTTCATACAAACAAAATAACAAATCCAGTTTTTATCTATCATGAAATATCAGTACTAGCTTCCACTTTGATCCTGGATTCAGTGCAACATATTAGGTGTTGTTGGGCTATAGGCTTTAACTGAAAGCTTTAAATGGCTTGCAACCAAAATATCTAAAAGGCCACTTTTTGGATAGGAACCTTCTCCCACACATAGGTAACCCTCAGCCAACCCATCTGTTTAGACTTTGAATTTTCCTTCAAAGAGTGGTTTTTTTCTTTTTTTGCTTAGCATCTCTTATCTGGGGAGAAAAAACATCTCCAGAGATTTTTGCTGTAGGAAAATGTGTGTTTGCTAATGGGGGAAAAATAATTACTTTTAAAAAACATCCACTTAATTAAGCAGGCCATTCAAAGTTTATAATAATAATAATCTGATTATGATAATTAACCACTCAGAATCATTATGACTGGAGCAAAATACAAACCAGAGTGAGTGAGTGAGTGAGTGAGAGAGTGAGTGAGTGAGTGAGTGAGTGAGTGAGTGAATGAATGAATGAATGAATGAATGAATAAATAAATGTATTTTCAATAAATAAAGTCTCTTTCAAGTAAAGTTTGACTTCTGATGAATATATGAACACATTTATATTTTCTTGGAACGAGTACAGAAGTGGTTTCCTAATGGCTTCTTCCAATTTTATTTTTTAATTTCCCAATCTAGTCTGTAATCATGGAATTCCCAGATCAAATTCCATTAAGGCACTGCCTTTAGTTTCAAAACCTAGGCAAGGTGAACAAAACCCTGCCAACCTGCTGAATCTAGAGGTCAAATGCCAATAGAGATATACCCTTTCTTTTTGTGACATTTTCTTCCTAGCCAAATGGGATTAATTACTCAATGTGAGTTTTGTCTACCAACACAGTATACTATTAGGAAAACTCCAGGAAATAAAAGAATTTTAAAAAACTATAAACATTACATAAATGTAAGCAAAACATAAATGGTTGTAGACTATAATCAATTAAAGAAAGACATTCATTTCTTCAATCATCTGTATTCTTATACATGTTATGGCATTGCTTTGCCATATTGTTCATGTTGCAAGATGTGAACATAGCTGCCATATGCCATCCATCAGAACTGCATTAGGAAACATTCTTTTAAAAACTGCAAAACAAATACTAAAATGAAAAGTTGGGAAAGAAAATGCAAGTGGATGCTTATAGTAGCTGTCATTCTCTTCTCTTTAATGAGGCAGAATTACAATTAACAAATTTACAGCTAGACATCAAACCAACTAGCAACTATTTGTTATCAGATATCACTAAAAAGGCTTCATGGACTCCCAAATTATTTTATACAAAACAGAGGATAAAGGCTCAATTGAGCTCAAGCAAAAAAAGTGTGAGTACAGTAAACCAAATAATAAATTCCATGAGATTGTTCATCAGTAAGGCCTCCGCCTCCTCACCTATAGAATATTTTGAAGAGAGCCATTGTTGGCCATGGATTCCTCTCTGAGAGCCCAACTATAGAAATTATCTGTTTCAGAAAACAAGTAATTGAACCAATCTCTGTTCACAATATTACTAGCTCTGCCCTAATTTGGGGATTGCCAGCACCATAATTATGAATACCAAGATCTCATTAAACCATTAAATTTCATAGGCTCCAGCAACTTTATCCTATGGTTTTATGAGCTCTCGCAAAAGATCCCAGGCATCTAGAGATTCTAGAATGTTTCTAGTGATTTTAGGAGGGGGGAATGTGATAATACTTAGGGTCTGCAGGAGTTGCTGATTTTTAATCTTGATAAACATTATAGTCTAGCCTGATAATATATTAGTCTCTTCTTGTCTTCAGGTAATCAGACATCTCAGGCAGCTAGCTAATAATCTATGGATCTGTTCAAAATTAGAAATATCTTATAAACAGTTACATGGCTATAGTATGGAAGAGTTAGGATAAGAAATAAAACAGACGATATTTGTTCATTTATTTATTCCAATTTCAAAGCTTGCTCAACTCCTTGGTGACTCTGGGCAGTTTACAAATAAATTGATTGGATTAGGATAAAATATAAGAAATAACTCAGCACAATGATATAGAGACAAAGCTGGAGGGATTTCTAAATTAGACTTTCACAACATGTTGGCAAACCTTTCCTTTCTAGCCTAACTTACAATTTTATGTGAATCCAGACATATAGTGAGGTGATGAAAGCAATCCAATTTAAATAAAGACCTTATGCTCTCCTTCCTCCTTATCAAATTGCTGCAAACGCGATTTTAAAGTTTACTTTCCAGATATACCCAATATTCCATTAATAATTAGTAAGCCGATCTCTATGAACATTTAAGAAGCAAAAGCTTCCTAATGTGAGTTGAGAATGTAAATACAACATGAGTTGACAAAAGGGAAGTTACACAGGTCACTTTGGCCCAATGACAAAGTTACCACAACTTCTTGTTATGACACACAATCCAAAATTCATATTCTTTCTTCTCTCTCCAATTTGAAAATTCAGCGTTTTGAATTCCTCTGTTGAAATTGTAAACAGTCTGTAATAAAGAGCTGAACTTGTGAGGCCAGTTTCAGCTACTGTACAATTTAGCCTAAGAAACGGACAATGCTAACTAAAATGCTAACATTTTTTGCAGAGTATTTGACTAATAAGCTTGCAGAGACCTGTGATATGCTCCTAAGCATTGCAAAGCTTAGTTGTGTTTCAAAACTTATTTCATTTCTGCAGAATGCTCTGCTTTCACTTATCGTTTTGGCTGATAATTCTGCCAAGGAGTTCAGAGCAGAATGTCCAAGTGTTACCCATTTTATCTTTACAGCCAACCTTGTAAAATGGATTAGGCAGAGAATTTCATGATTGAGTTTTCATATACATCTGGTTTCCGTGAGACAACAGTTTAACTCTGACTACATTATACTATTCATACAATTCAAGCTGCAGCATCATTGACTTTACAAGTGTGTGAAATTTCAACGGAGTGGTTTTGATTCCAAGAAGATTCAACTGAACCGCCACTTCAATTCAAATTTCTGAAGCAATTTTATGCATCAATTTGAAACAAGTGTCTGTCTTATCATTATTTCTGAGAGTTCTGGAAGGCAGCTCAAATATTTGATGGACTTTCTAAGTGTTCTAAGTGTAACATTGCAGAGTTGCAAATATTTTATGCAGAAAATGTTGTGATTGTGCTTTGTGATGTGATGAATTCTCTGATATTTGATATGGTATGATATTTGATATGAGTAACACCTTCAAATTTGCTTGTGGTTTAAAGAAATATAAACTCAAAATTTCTCCTTCTGCCCAACTCCCTCTATTTCCAGAATAAATATAAATCAATATTTTTTTTTGTGCACCAACTCAAGCCTGTTAGGTAAACAGCTGTTTACACTTGTGTCTACATGCAGTTACTTACATCTGAGACACAGTTATGCCATCCAACCTATGGGGGTATTGCACAGAAGCTGTTCCATGGGAATTTTCTAGGATTAATAACCTCAAAAGAGTTCTGAAGCTATGCAGTACTGTTACTCCTTAAAATGGTCAAACAAGTCATGTGACCATGCCCTCTCTCGCTGCCTGTCTAAAACTATGATTTCATTGCAGATAAGATTTAACAAGCAATCAGTCTAATAATTACACTGCCTATTCTACATATCACAAAAGTGTCCGGCTTCATTACCATACCTGAGGGATTGTGGGCAAATGGGGGACAATTGGCTGGGAGGAGTTACACAGCTTTCCTTTTTTTAAAAAAAAATGGTAATTTTGTTAAAATTGTTTAATTACAATTAAAACAGTAAAAAATAATATAAGCTAAAAATAGAAGAATGCAAAGAGAAATTGAAGATGCGGGGAGGAAAGAAATACAAAATAATAATATAGTAGGAGAGAAATGGCAGGATAATTGTAGTTTCAGATTGCAATATTGATATCAGCAGCAGTGGGCTGCTACAGGTTTGCCCGGGTTCTGGAGAACCTGTAGCTAACATTATGGCTGGTTCAGAGAACCCCCAAATCCTGGCTGGCCCTGCCCACCCTTCTCTTCCCCTTCTCTTCCGCTTCTCTTCCCCTTCTCCTCCCCTCCCAGGAGTCTCCACACAGCCAGTTTGAATGCGAGGTAAGTGCAGGGCTTGCACAGAGATTTAGGGAGTGGGGAAATGGCCCTGCCGGAAGTCCTGGAAAGCTGGAAATGGGCCTGTTTCCAGCATCCGGAGAACCTCTGGAGCCTGGGGGAAGCAGTTTTTCCCTCCCAGAGGTTCGACGAAAGCTTCCAGAGCCTGCGGAAGGCAAAAATGCATCCCCTCCTGTGATGCAAGCGGCCCAGTATGCCACCCCCACCATGGCCACGCCCACCCACTCAGGGCAAAGAACCCATTACTGAAATTTTTGAAGCCCACTGGATGTCAGTTTCATCAGGTAGACCAGAGAGGAAAGATGACCAGATGATGTTATTCCACTTTATTGTAAAGCTACACTATCTGAAACTTGCAAACCTGAAAGCAATAGCAATAGCAATAGCAGTAGACTTATATACCGCTTCATAGGGCTTTCAGCCCTCTCTAAGCGGTTTACAGAGAGTCAGCATATTGCCCCCAACAATCTGGGTCCTCATTTTACCCACCTCGGAAGGATGGAAGGCTGAGTCAACCCTGAGCTGGTGAGATTTGAACCGCTGAACTGCTGATCTAGCAGTAGCCTGCAGTGCTGCATTTAACCACTGCGCCACCTTGCTCTTTTACAAATCTCGTACAATTCTCCTGCCATTTTCTTTAGCAATAGCACTTAGACTTAACATACTGCTTCACAGTGCTTTACAGCCCTCTGTAAGCAGTTTACAGAGTCAGCATATTACCCACAACAACCTGGGTCCTTATTTTACTAATCTTGGAAGGATGTAAAGCTGAGCCAGTGAGAATTGATCTGCCGAACTCTGACAGCCGGCAGTCAACAGAATTAGCCTGCAATACTGCATTCTAACCAGTGCACCACCACATTCCCAAGAATCTAGGGAACTCTCTTTCGAGTCTTTTCCCCTGCCCATTATCCAGCTGCAGGCTGTGCTATCTCCTGTTTGTTCCTGAGGCAGCCTTTCTTGACTCATTCTCCCAAGGCTTTTCCAACATGTCATTAAAAGATCAAAGCTCAGCAATATTAAACACAGTCTTTTTGGAAAATTGTGATTATTATCATAGTTTTTTCTTGTTCATGGGCACTTGGAGATCAAAGGATGGAATGTATTTCTTCCTCTTTAGATTTCCAAGAAGTGTGCAGCTTTCTGTTATTCCTGATATGGGTTTGGTTTCTTTTCCAAACAAAATGGGATGATAATATGTTAGAAACTGTCCATCATTCGCAATGTTGGGAATAGAGGCTAGGGATATGGAAGTACAGCAATAGAAAAAAATACATTATGTTTGCTTTGAAATAGGTCTAAATTGAACTGAAAACCTGAATATTCTTTCTAGTGACGCCCACATACATTTTCCAGATCTTTCAGTCCTGAATGGTAATTAGGAAAAGGTTAACAAAGTATCTTTCTCCTATGAATCCTCTTCCTCCTTGCAACATAATGGCATTAGCAAAAGAAAATCCCAGATTAGGTTAACAGGTAGAAGCGTGGTGAAGCCCAGGGAGATACTCTTGGAAGTGGGTAGATTGGGGGAATCATCCCAGCGGGAGGCTAAAACTCATCACTTGGAACAGCAGCTGAGACCCATTTGAGTGACAGGCAGCCGGGAGCTGAAAGAGCAGTTCATATCCCACAACTGCTGGCATGTAGACTTGAAAGAGATTTATTTCAGGATAATTAGCCAGGAGTATTAAACTGGCAGGAAGGAGGTGCAATTGCTGTTTAGCAAGAAAAGATTGCAAAGAGGCCAGGGGGTGGAGAAATAAGGACCGGAAAACAATGTATTCCTAGATCCCAAATATTCACTTTAAACTTAGTGTTTGTGGAAGTGTCAAAAGCCCACAATACCATTATTTCACACCTAATATTTTCTTCAGCTACACCAGAGCAGTGCAACTTCTGATGCAGAAGCCATAGCAGGTCTTTGACTGACCTGCTAGAAAGGTCATTCAAAAAAAAATGGTTGAGGCTAGAGTAAAAAATAAATTTGTTCCGTTCAATTTAAATGTACTCACAGTTAAATTAATTAAATCATGTTAGAAATATTAACTCTGATACATTTAATAATTTTTCCCCTTCCATCATAGCAAAAAGTATTGAATGCGGCAATTTCTGGAGTGATTCTAGCCCTAGCTAAACCTTGGGGGAGCAGATGCTTCCTTGGAATCAGAGTCTGCTTACTGGTGGGAGAAGAAAGACCTCTACTAACAGATCAGTGATGGATTAAAAACAAAAAGGTATTGTAGGAATAAATGGTATGTTCTCAAAACCTTAAATGGAAATAATAGCAACAGCACTTAGACTTATATACCACTTTGTAATGCTTTCCAGCCCTTTCTAAGCAGTTTAAAGAATTAGCATATTGCCCCCCAAAATCTGGCTCCTCATTTTACCCACCTCAGAAGGATAGAACGCTGTGTCAAACTCAGTGAGAACTGAACTGCTGGCAGTCAGCAGAAATAGTCTGCAGTACTGCATTCTAACCACTGCACCATCATGGCTCATTTATGAAATAAGGAGGAACTTTCTGACAGTAAGACCAAACAACCAATGGAACAACTTGCCTTCAGAAGTTGTGGGAGCTTCATCACTGGAGGCTTTCAAGAAGAGATTGGACTGCCATTTGTCAGAAATGGTGTAGGGTATCCTGCTCGGGTGGGGGGGGTTGGACTAGATGACCTACAAGGTCCCTTCCAACTGTTAATATCTGTTAATATCTGATAACAATAAAATGAGAAGGCATTACTGTCTCTAATCCAGTATATCTCAACTTTGGTAACTTTAAGATGTTGGCTCTAGTATTTTGGGAGTTGAAGTCCACACATCTTAAAGTTACCGAAGTTGAGAAATACTGTTCTAACTAAGCTCCTAAGTGCAGAATTCCCTCACTCATTCTGGCCAAGACATTCTGGCTTATCCCATGAGGTTGCTGTTCGGTTAGAAAATTCAAAGAAGCTATCAATAGCAGAGGCAAAAGGAGAGTGGTTTTGATTTCTGATGCTGGAAGAAATGACACCTACTTTGCAAACTTTTCTTTTAAGCCAACTTTTATTTCCTCCTCCCCGAGGATTCTTAGAGCACCTTGATTGGATTGCATGTGCTGGGTATTTTGTCCCCTCCTGTCACTGTTTAAGTATGCCAGAAGAATAGTAAAATGCGCCTGGCTGATTTTGTTCTATAAGCTTGGGCCACTGAAATCGGGAGGGGGGTGGAATGTTTAGTCCAGGTGTTCTGTTTGGCATGATAATGGATGCAAATTGATATGATCTGAAGGTAAAGGATATTAACACCCTCAGACCTTCTATGGGCACACTGCCAGAGAAGCTCCAGAAGGGAGTGGGTAGAACTGTCCTGGATTATTCTCTATACAGGACACCTCACAACAAGAGCTCTTTATTATGGGAGTGGGCTGCTAGGCAGGTGTTCTTACATCTTACAAGAGAATAAATAAGGAGTTGAATGGTGGACAAGATGGAGTGCTTGTGTTATTGATTTAGCATGGCCTGCTGACGGAGAACGGTGTGCCCTCTTTTATTTATTTCCACAAGGTACATCTTTCTCTAAACTGAATCATCTTTGATTCTGACAAAAAGAAAAAAGAAGGGGATAGGGAGTAGGGAAAGCAGGAATTTTCAATGAAACTGAATAACATCTATGCCCAGCTGTCAGGCTGGCTGGCCCTCACTATCCAGAGAGGGAAGCTTTGAAGGCAAGGACAGCACAGTGAATGCGATTTATTATCATTGCTGTTAAATATGCTGTGTGTCAGATGAAGTTTGAGGCACATTATAATTACAAAGTATATGCCTAGTATATAATCAGTATTATTTGTTACTATATTGAACCATAAGAACCAGTTTCAGATCTGACAACCAGCCTCATGAATTTAATATGTGAGCTAAGAAAGAAAGTGTAGATTTTGACAGAGTAAATAAGAGTGAACAAGCTTTCAGAAGAATGCAGCCTGTAGGAATATCAAGGGCATTCAAAGATGCATTTTGTTTCAGAGCACTGTAAAATACATGAAAGTGTACATTTAGTTGGGGGGCAGATGGTGATATATCAGTTTGTTTAAATAACTTTCAAGGTATCAATACTAGAGGTATCACTATTCGCTAAATTCTGGATACTTGTTTGCCCTCTCCAGGGGTGGGTTTCTCGCCCCGTTCCAACCGGTTCAGTTGGAACGGGGCTGGCGGCGTTCTCATGCATGTGCGCGGTGCATGCATGCATACTAGCATCTGTGCGATGCTCCAGCTTCTCCTGGAGGATCGCGCAGGTGCTGTATGCGTCCTGCGCATGCGTGGAAGCGCAGAACTCGTCAAAACCGGGTAAGGAGCGCGGGCGGGCGGCTGGGCCCTTCGCCGTTCCCGGAAGTTACTTACTTCCGGGTTCGCCGACCAACCAGTTCGTGGGGACCGCCGTGAACCGGTTGAAACCCACCCCTGGCCCTCTCCCTTCTTTGAGTAACAGCAGTTCAGGGTGTAACCCCAGAACACTCTTTCTCAGCCTCAGCAACTTCAAGAGGTGGGGACTTCAAAACCCATGCTGGCTGAGGAATTCTGGAAGTTGAAGTCCATACCTCCTAAAGTTGCTGAGGTTGAGAAATATTGCAGCAGAAAATTTAAAAATAGTACAAACTGAGTAGGTATTATAGCCGTACTAAACCAAGAATGCATGTGTCAGATCCACAAATATTGATTAGTCCATGCATCCAAGATTCCCAAGGTTATTCCCAAATCCTCCCACTCTGCAGGTGAGCATCACTTGAAAAACCCTTCATTAGCAGCAGTTACCGTATGTCTTATCGTAGCCCTAATTTCCCATTAGAGTGGGAGAAAAACCTTAATTTCCTATTTGCAATTCTTGGCTATGCCAAGCTTGGAAAGGTAAGCAGTTCATAAAACATGATAGTCTCAGCTGTAACAAGAAAAGTGCAGCAAATAAAGTTTAAAAAAATAGAGGAACACATGAAAATCTGAGAGCTGTTCCAGCCACTAATTAATGAATTGTAGGAATATCTTACCAGCTTTCTTTGAGCTGAGATGTTTCAGCTTTGCATAGTTGGAATTCTCTCAAAGCTATTGGGATAAAAAACAAACTTTCCTGCATCTCAATTCCTGGTAAGCCATAATATATATTATAATTTCAGTTCAGATCAAATTCTTGTTGCAGATTCCCAGGTGATTTACATGTAACAGGAGGCCTCATAGTTCCTGAGAAGCTGCATAGATAATCTTCTATTTCATTAGTATAGAAATATGCACTTGCCCCAGGCGTTGCAAAGTGAGCCATCCTCTTATGTATATTGTCACTCTGGTTTAATAAAATGTGAAAGTCTAATTGTATTAGCAATTTCCCATTCTGATTATATTAATATGCCTCACGTTAGTTTTCATTTGCTGTAATGCAACGTGAAAGGCAGTAAGGTGATTACTTTGCATTATGTTTATGACGAAAAGGTGTGGCTCTGTTTATTTGTGTAATCTATTTATATGCAGTGGTTATGATTCATCCCCACCTGTTTATTTAGTTGCTTCTCTCCAAACAGTGCACACTACTTCTCAGCCAAACCATGGTGGAGCACAAAACAAATTAATTTCTTAAGTCTGGTTGATGTATAGCAGGGATGTCAAACTCGATTTCATTGAGGGCCACATCAGGGTTGTATTTGACTTTGGGGAGGGGCGTGGCCATGGTAGGCGTGGTCAGCTTGACGTCATTCATGCCGGGGACATCTGTGATGGTCTGAGCACTCTGCCCGAGAAAACAAACTCATGAGCTTCGTTTTCGGCTGCGACAGCCTTCTGCAACACTCTGCCAGCGAAAACAGAACTTGGGAGAGCCATCTGCAGCCCTCCCAAGCTCTGTTTTAGGTTGTGACTGTTTTCTGCAACCCTCTCCTTGCAGCCCTCCCAAGCCCCATTTTAGCTGGCAGAGGCAATGCAGGCCAGTCCTTTGCTGTTTCCTGGGTGGCCCCACAGGCCAGATCTAAGCACCCCATGGGCTGGAGCTGGCCCCAGGGATTTGAGTTTAACACCCCTGATGTATAGCATTTAGCTTGGATGATCAGACGTTCAAATCCATTTTAAAAAAATAATCTCTATACAAACTTGGCTTTTGGGGATCGCATACAAAATATGTTTTAAAAATCTGACATTTTAAAAAGCAACACTGCATATATTTGATTGACAGATGGTGCTTGCTTATTGGTCTACCTTTATAAAGGCTGGGGCTAGTAGGTATTTTAATGCACAGTTACATACATCTGCAGATTTGTGCCCTGCTGTTATTTTAATTTTATAGTATTGCTTCAGATCTGAAATCTCATGGAAGGAATAAACTAGGGTTAGATGGAAAATATAAAATTAATGAATATAGAATATATGCTTAGGAGAGTCTTAGATAAAGATTTTGTATGAGGCACCAGGTTATAGAGCCTGATGGAAGTATAGTTTTAGAAAGAACAAAAACATAGAAATGTGGGAATATTTTTATTTATAATATATTCTCTTTATGAAATAAGTAGTTGTCTCAAGGCATCTAAAGGGTATTTTTAAATTATGTCTTCATTTTCAAAAATAACACTTACTGTTTGTTTTTTAATATTACTAGCTGAATTAAATAATCCCTTTTCTGAAGTCCTTCTTAAAAAATTGTAATTTTAAATTTTAAAATGTTCTATTGTAGATTTCATACATATATATTTTCTGTATGGATATTGGTTCTTGCAAATATAATTCAACATTATATGATATTTTGTCATATAATTTTGTCAAAATTATAAATGACAATTTTATAGTTAACGGATGGTTATATTTTCATTTTGAAAAGAAATAAAGTTTCAGAAACAATTAAACCACATCTTAGAAATAGTACTCAAGTCCCAAATGTTTCCTCTTATTTTAAATTGCATACAATTTTTTTGCACATTCAGTATTTGACTGTCCAATAATCTATTATTTAGATTTATACATCTTTAAGCCTTAATTGTGACAGTTACATCTTCTCGTAAATTACTACTTTCTAATAAATTAAGAAACATGGAATTTCATTTCTGCAACAATTACTTTTATAATTATTGTCTATACCAAATATGTTTATTTTGGCCCTTGTAATGATGGTATTTTTGATTGGGTCATGGTGTTAGTTCTTTCAAGCCCAAATATAGGTTATTGTGCAAGAAAGGAATAGTCTAAAAAATTCTCCTGATTTTTCTATTCATACTTGTCCATTTGTAGTCACATTCTCATCTCCCTTTATGGTCTATTTCCTTCTGCTTAAAACCTTCATTTAAAGTGTTTTTGGGATGATAGGAAGTCTATTCCTATTGCCATAACACTTCACCAAATGCCTAAGCCAAAATTTTAATAGAATATCTTGAGATCTTCCCAATAGCTGCAAAATAGCTGAACTTCAGAGGCATTTGCAATGGCACAGTAGCAAAGGTGGGTTCCTACCAGTTCGCACCTATTCGGTAGAACCGGTTCGTCAAATCTACTGAACCGGTTTGAAGAGGTTCCACCAGTGGACCAGGAAAGCAGGCCACACCTACAGAAAAGGTTCCAAAATTTTTTGAAACCCACCACTGCACAGTAGCCCATTTACATATTCAATTATTATCAAAGACAGACAGACAAATAGCTTTACATTGTATTTTTTGTGATTTCCAAATTGTTTGTTACAGTTGCTTCTATTTTTAAAGATTGTCTTAAAAGCTAATAGTAAACATATTGCAGCTGCATAAATTTTAAATCACCCAAATTGATAGTCATCAGTGCAGTGGTGGGATTCAGCCAGTTTGCACCACTTCGGGAGAACCGTTTGTTAAGTTTCTGAGCAGTTTGGTGAACTACCGGTAGTTGTTGGAAGAAATCATTAGGGTGGAGAACTGGTTGTTCAATTATTTGAATCCCACCACTGCCTCAGTGTACAGCTAAACTATGGTGACAGCAAATGCTATTCCTGGGTCACTGTGTAATACATTGTGTGAAACAATATGTAATACACATTATACATTGTATAAAAGCAGTATTCATTCTTCTCGGACTTAAATCTATCCCTGTTGTCTATCTTCACTGTTTCTATCTTCACTGTTTCAATTTTGTACGTTTCTTCAGGTTAGACTTCTAGCAGCTGCAGTGGATGAGTCGATGCTATTTTTCTGGACATTTTCAGAAATGGTTTGCCATTGCCTTCTTCCCAGTATTGATAAAGAATGACTGGCTAAAGTCACCAAGTTGGCTTTTGTGGACTACAATGCAGATCTCCCCAAGTGTTTTCCAGACCAAACTAAGTTTATTGTTTAATAAGGAAGCCAAGCTAAAGGGTTTAACTCACTGGTGGGATTCAAATAATTTAACAACCTGTTCTCTGCCCTAATGACCAGCTGTAGGCAGGGCTCGGTGGTCAATTGACTGGATGGGTGTGGCCAACTCAACGTCACTCACACCTTAGCCGTTACAATGTAATAAGGGTTAACCAGAGAAGCAGTTTCTCTAAGCAGGGCAATAAAGATTAGGTTAGAAACAACACCAGAAGGTTTCCTTCCTGCCTTCCTTACAGGATTAGCCCTGGAAAAAAATTGGAAAAAACCAAATGAGATTTCTTCCAACAACTGGTTCTCCGAACTGCTTAGAAAGTTAACAACTGGTTGTCCCAAATAGGTGTGAACTGGCTGAATCACACCTATTCAGTGGAACTCATGGATGAGTTTATGAAATGTAATTTAAAACATGTTGTTGCAGAAAGTGATGAGACGTCAGAAATGGCAAGGGGTAAATAAGGAATGGCAAAGTAAAAAGGGTTGTAGTTTAGTTCTAACAACTTGCTGATTACCAGTCATCATATACTATATTATGGAAGTTTTCCTACATGTCTAGTCCTTAGAGCAGGGGTGTCAAACTCAAGTCCTGGGGGCTAGATTTGGCCCACAGAGTGCTTAGATCTGGCCCACAGGGTAACCCTGGAAACAGCGAAGGACCAACCCGCAGTGTCTCTTCCAGGAGGCCATTGCAGGCGAAAACAGAGCTCGGGAGCCCTATTTTGTTGGCAGAGTGATGGGGCCACCATAGGTGCCCCTGACATGAGTAACATTGAGCTGGCCATGCCCACCCTGGCCATACCCACCCCAGCCCCCTGAGGTCACACACAACCCTGATGCGGTCCTCAATGGAATAGAGTTTGACACCCCTGCCATAGAGAAAACTGGGATATTTCTGGACCATAATTTAATTTAATTATAGATTAAAAGATGCAGAGTAACATTAAAAATAACATAAGGCACATGGTACAAAACACCCGCCATGTATGATTTTAAGCCCCACTGCAATTATTCCATCCTTCTTACCATTTTTTTTCCTAAGTTAAATAGTTTCAATTAAGATTAGCTTTATTAGTTACAGGGTTTACATCCTGTGGGCAGTCATTTTCCCTTCAGTGCAAAACATGTGAAGCCTCAGAGATATGATCTCCTTCCATAATATGCTGTATTATCCCATAATATTATCCCATAATAAAATGCTGATGGGCATTTATCATTCTCACCCACCTCTGTGAATTATTTCTATGCTAAATGAGTTAATGGGTTTGTGTACAATATACTTCTTTGCTTTAATAAGTGCGTACTATATGTAGATAACATAACTGCAGTTATGATTCCTCATAAATACCAAATCCTTTTCTTACGGCATATGGAGTGAGTTGGATGACCTAAAAACCCTTCCAAGCCAACTGATATAAATATTGGGTTTGGATAGAATTGATGAAAAGCTCCAATAAGATTATTGAAGAAGAAAGACTGATATATACATAGACATACACACAAAAGTAGACACACATTGTTCTCTCTCTCCTAGACTGTTTGAGGAGGGGAACTTAGCTTCCTGTTCCTTCCTGTCAGAAAATGGATGGTTGAACAAGCATTGTAATAGTTTCCATTGGGTCAGTCTGACAAAAGGTCAGAACAGGAAAGGTTTCTTTGAAGTCCTGAAGGAATTGAATAACTATTTTATATTCTGATGGGAAAATAGACTCTGTAGACTGGATTTAAATTGTAAAATTCCACTGTGTTGACCTGTTTTACTGATAAAGAAATGCAAATATGTAATCATTAAGTCTTTGGTGAACTCATTCAAGGGCAACCAATTTTCAGAATAAGAATTGGAATCCCCGAAATTTCATAGCCTAAACAGTGGGAGCAAATTAACTGTATTAGACTGTTTAATTTTATGAATGATTTAATAATAATTACATCAAAGAGAAGACTTTTTTTGTCTTGATAAAGACATCCTCCTCTGAGCCATCAACAGGAAGAGATGTTGTTAGTTATGTATAACCAAGAATTGTAGTTCTACTTACTCAGGGAAAGTAGAACTACAATACAAGGCTTGGACAAGTTCAGAAAAAAATGTTCTCTATTCTGTGGGGATTATTGCTATAGACAGCCCCTAGTTGATTCTGCCTGTCTTAATGGAACTCACTCTCTTAGCTACAGATTTTCCATTCCATAATTGCAATTGTAATGACCACTAACCTTTAGGATGCTAGTAAATTTCTTCAAATGTCCAAATCATAGTAGAAATCCTATGTTATTCAGATAAATTGTGAAAGCAGGATCATGGCCCAAACTCAGCTTTCCTCCCCAATAGAATTATTTATTTTTCAGAAGACATTGGAGTGATCTTGACTTGTAAAATAATCCTTCACTGGGATGATCTTTTGGATCCAAGGAAGCACAAGTGAAGCTTTGTTAATATAGACAGTGGTGTCAAACCTGCGGTGTCACAGCAGCATCATGTGACATATCGGGACTTTTTCCCCCACCTTTGCTAAACTGGGCATGGGCATGGCCAGTGTGTGACGCATCCGGCTGACGGGCCATGAGTTTGATAGCCCTGATATAAACTATCCCCCTCAATTTCAGAGAAAAGGGGGACTTTCTAGATAGGCACAGTAAAGAGTAAAAGAAAAGCAGTTGGAGAGAAATACGATAAAAACAAAAGGCCTCCTGTTCATGTTAGTGGACCCAGGTCAAGTGTGATCTTTTGTTTTATGAGTAGTGGTCTCTCCTACTGATTAATAATTCACAGAGATAAGATTCCTCTTCAGAAAAAGGAAATGAAAACAAACATTACTTTCCTTGAATAACTCTAATGACTAAAATTCTTGAATTCTTTGAGCAAGGCGGATAGAGAACAGAAAATACCAGTGTATATTTTAAGACATATATTTTCATTATGAACAGTCCTTGGCTGAGAGAACCCAATACAGACAAAAAGAAATAAAAAGGGCTTACCTCTTTTGGAGTTCTTAATTCCAGGGCTCTATATGAATCTCAAGACATCAACAGAGAAATGTGAATGTAATAGGATGCTGTGGTTTTTTTACCCCATGCTGTTAAGTTGATGCTTGAGGCACAGAGACAGGTGTATCACTTTGTATTAAGATATTTCAAGGCTGCATTTTTTGGGGGGGGGGTTCATATTTGGATGAAGGTTAGAGCAGCATTTTAGCATGATGGTCAGTTCACTATCTGCCTGTTTCTCATTCAGAGCAAAGCAGGCCAATACAAGCTCACCCGCATGAATCTTGGCAGAAAATGAAACATTTCAAAGCAGCTGAAAATTATTTGGTTCCCTGTGATTTATCACCAGAATCAAACTTATTCCACCATGCTAAAAGAATAATAATAGGAAAGAATAATTCTAATAATTAAAAAGAGTTTAAGTAGGAGTATAAGGATAGTTGAGCAGCGGGGTGGGGGGAGCAAAATGGTAGGTGTGAACATTTGTGACTGAATTACTCAGAGCAACTCACCAAATGATAATTTCATATTTTGCTTAAGCAATTATTGATAAAGTTGTAGCTCAGATAACATTTGTTGCTTTTCAAACGCTCGCTGGCACTCTTCCACTTTGGGCAAGGTTTTTTGTTTTTAATTTGATATTAATATCACCATTACTGTTAAAAGTTACAATGAACTATCTTAACCCAGAATGTTTTCTCTCTGCCATCTCTCTAGAGGTTATTACTTGGTTAGACCTGGCACTTTACACTTCTGAAGTGTCAGAGGAAGGAGAAACAGAGTGATTGCGATCAGTTTTTGGAATAGGTTATAGCATGCCTTTGTCATCTCTTTAGAGTTGGACTTTTTTAAAACCATGTTGCTGGCATTCCCAGATGAATTTAAAAAAATTAAGTCCACACAGCTTCCAGCTAGGATCAGTAGGAGTCCTGGAACATGGAGAGGCTGCCTAGGATTATGTGTCTGAAACCTGGGGTGAAAAATCTTTATTCCAGCATTTCTCAACCTTGGCAATGCTAAGACTCCCAGAACTCCTCAGCCAGCATTTTGGGAGTTGAAGTCCACACATCTTAGAATTGCTAAGATTGAGAAAACTGTTTTATTCTGTCAAGAGTGTCCCTAGACTATATGTCAGGGTTGAGTGAGGTGAGAGCCAAAAAAAACCTAAATGGGAAAGTAGAAAGTAATAATATGCAAGTCTCCCTTTTTCTCCCTCTTTCCTGCCACTCTGCCAATGTTTTTCTTAATCTGTTTATGAATCTTCCATATCTGCCTTTCTTTGTATGTATCTTTTCCCTCTCTGGTCAGGACCCTTCCAGAAGGGATAAATAAGTTTAACAGTTCAAAACATTTGATTACTTCCAGAGAGCTGTCCATGCATCATGTCTTCCATTTGGGTTTTATACATCTTCTTCCCTGAGTTCATTTCTTTCCCCAAACCACTCATGAAATCAGGTTGTGAGTTGTCAGCACATATACTAGGCCAAAGGTGTTCAAATCTGCTTACACTGATGGATACATTGGCTTCTGAGGAAGAACCAGAGTCTAAAAAAAGGAGTCCTCTCATTACAAGAAAAGTAAATAAAGCCTTAAATTAAAAATATATTAAACATATATGAAATAATCCTTGTCTTTCTCACATGCAACACTCAAGTGCATTCAATTTCCGTTCTTAATAGAAAGGGAGAAAGACCAGCTCACTAATCATAAGTTCCATAGCAGGAATTATTTTGCATATAAATGTGTGGAAAGATTGAAATTTTATCCATTCACACACAACACATTCTCTACCACTTTTAGCAATTGCAGTTCAAAGAAAAGATTGAACATGGTGAAAGGGAAGCAGAAGGAAGGGCTAAAGCAAATAGGAGCTCAGATAGCTTTTGCCCCCAGACCTGAAAAATCTTGAAAACTACTTTCCATTTGGCTTCCTAGGAATGTGGATAGTGAAATGAGGGATAAGATATTTCAGCTCAGCTCTGCATTAGTGTTCATCATTTCTAAAGTAGCATAAGTACAAAAGAGAGGTCCCTGTCATCGGAGCCTGCAAGCTAAGTACAGGAATAATAGAGATAACATAATCAGAAAAGCAAGCAGAGGTTGGGAAATGCAGAATTAAAAATATAATCAACGCTCCAAAATCAAACTGGAAAAATAGCTTATTATTTCCTACACATACCTATAACTTCAAGAAGCAAAAAGCAGGGCCCATCTGAGCCAAATGATCACTTCCCCCTTTTCTTGTATATAAATGTATCTCCCCAGTCTCACTTTCCCTCTTCCTCACTGGACTTTGACAACATGCTTAAGTTAGTTTCACATCTGATTTGTCGTCTGAGCTTCCCAAAGTTCGGGAAATTAGTATTGTGTGTGCAGTTTGATTTAATTAGCAATTGGGGAAATAGGTCTGGCATGTTGCAGGGAGGCTTGGGGAAATTGTCAATTAGCATTCTGTTAATTGGTGTCTGCTGTCCTTGCTTTTAGTTTTTAACCCCTTTTACCTTGTTCCCACTTCCAGGGTGGGAAAAAAAAACCTCTGGCTGCTTATTATTCTTTAAGTAAAGGATTAATTGCTTCAACTCCTGCCTGTGCATAATGTTCCTTTTTCCTTCTCATGCTGAGATTTGCAATGGTACGTAGAGCAGACACTCATTTCTTTCAAGAGCAGCCCTCCTGCCATTCATTTGAGATGTGTCAGGAGACTTCTTCTATGGAGCTTGCAGTGACCTCGCTTTATAGCATATTCATTGGTAGGAATTGCCTTGTTCAACTTTTCAGTACTCTTGGATAACTTTCAGTAACAGGGTTTTGCAGGGAGGGCATGGTAGATGACTGGGAACCTCAGAAGAATTTTAAGGATGGATCAAGGATGGATCAATCCCTCATAAGAAACCTTACTGGTTTTAAGGAACTTTGACTATCTTGCTAATACCCCAAGCATTTCTCCTATAACATGCAGATAATGTTTTGGGAAGTAATCTCTGGAAATAATTTCTCCAAATAATTCCTTCAAATGTTTATGTGAAGAAGATGGCCTCACATTTATCTGCCGACACGCATACAAAGTCATTGTGATTTAAAATGCTAATGGCAATTATTATAGAAAGATTAAGTAAATGTAGTTCCCAGAGGCCAGATTGCATCCTCAGAGAACATGTGGCATTGAAGAAGTCAATTTCTACCTTCAGCTAGCCCTTGACCTAATTTCATAAGACCTTCAGCCTAATTTTAAAGCTCTTCTTCCAGATCAGCTTGCTGTGAGTTGGTGGGTGAAAAACAAGGGAGGTAGAAAGTGAAGAGGATTTTAAAGCAAGATACTGTGTGGCCTCATTTATATTCAGTATAAACTCACAAACACCAGCTTTGGGGCTACTTATGTATGGGGATTATGGTTCCCCAAAATTATCACTATAGAAGTATTTGGTCAATATCCATCTTGTTTAGAAATAAAATGCCAGTTTGACAGGAAAAGGTTGATTACTTCTGAGTCATAGCTTATACCAGTGGTTCTCAACCTTTGGGGGTTGAACAACCCTTTCACAGGGGTCACCTAAGACCACCGGAAAACACATATTTTCGAAAAAATATGGAAAACATAAAATAATTGTATGGTTGGGGGTCAACGCGAGGAACTGTATTAAAGGGTCGCGGCGTTAGGAAGGTTGAGACCCACTGGCTTATACAAAAGGGCAATTTCCATTATTTCTTACCTTTGAACACCCAGAGTGCAAATTAGCTATGTAGTGTTATACATTCTATTCACACACACAAAGACATTCTTTGGACCCCCAAATGACAACTTGACTTTCTAGCCAAAATGCCAAGATCCTTCTTAAAAACATTAATATCTCACTGAAAGCTCACAAAATGTTGGCAATATTATTTGAAATACTGTATACTTATAAATTAGCTGTTTGGAATCCTGGCCATCACATAACACTGGGATTCAGTGTGAAAAAGATTACCAACACAACTTGAGGCAGGGAGGGAGGAAGGGGATGATGGAGATTTACAGGATAATGTTGATTATCAAAACATACTTTTCTCAATCAGGTGCCCTCAAGAAATTTGGAATGTCAAACCATCATTTGATTATGAATGACAGAAACGGAAAACCAATGCATCTGAGAGGCATCAGTTCAAAGAAGGCTGACCTCAATGTTAGATGCTTATTTGAATCTCGTCAACCCAATCAGCATATTTGTAAAGGAATAGATATATCACAATATATTCCAAATAACTAATGTTTGCCCTTCTCTCATATATTGTGCACAACAAAATGGTTATGATGTCTTTGATAAAGGGTCTTAATGGTGGCTTTTAAACAGGTATGTATCCAAAGCAGAGACTTCTCATCTCAACATTCCAGACCTCAAATTGATTAAATGGCATAGAAATTTTTTAGCCCATGAACACCTCCTCTTTCACTTTTAATCATTGCCAACTCCATAATAAATTAACTGGGACTGAAAATAGCAGCAAAATGATCTCGTTCTCATCCCCGATGGATGTTTGCCCAGATCGTGAAACCTACTATGATCTTCAGAACAATTAGATGCCTTTGCTCAGGAGAGGCTCCAGAGTGGGAGTCCTGGATAGGAAGGGTCAAAACTGAAGGGTATTGGCAAAGTGCACTATGGGAAAATGTCGTCTGTTCTCCATAGGCTCCATCCTTGCTACAGCTATTAACCTTTCCTTCTGATTAGCTCCAAAATGGAGAGCAATTTTGCAAACAAAAACTTGAAAAGAAAAGTATTAAAGGGGGGATAGAAAGGCTAATACAGATTTTGTGTGCCAACACAGAAAGAGAACGCTGGCACTACAGTTCAAAGCTGGCATTTCTTCAGTCTTTTATGCAGTTGTGTCCAGCAATAAAAGAGAGGGTTAGAATTCATTAGCACAGGATGAGAATATTAATTAATTGTTAATTATTATTAATTTAGAGCCAGAACTTGCAAAGCATCTGATTGAGATTGATGCATCACTTGTAAATAGCCTTGCCAGTGACTATGGAGCATTTTTATGTGGAAAAAATAAATGAAGTGTGCCTTTTGATTTCACATAACTCTTTTTTTAATAAGATAGAGCAGATGTAGACTATTTACCAGTCATAGTTATATTTATGCAGCATTGATTGCATAATAATGGTAATGATAATACTAGTCCATTGGCTATATTTTGCCAATATGTCATATGAACAGCTCAAGCCCAGTCTTAACTCAACTATGCTCACACTATTGATGCAATGTACGATCTCTTATCTACAGGCTACATTGCAAACCAAAACATTATAGTCCACATCCTACCAATTAGAAGGCAGAATCAATGTGCTGATATTTTTGAGGTAGTTTAGTCATAAAGTGAAAGGAAACAAGATCAAATTTCAAAATAAAAATACGAAGAAAGATGGTTGTGAAAAAGGGGAAGATGAGGAAACTGTGGCTGGAAAATAGGTGAAAAGCAGTACGGTGAAATGGTTTGCAATTACAGAAAAGTGCTGTAGGAGGTTGGACGATATCTTGAAGGTCATCTAATCTATTGCTCTGCTTAGTGCAGAATCTGCTGAAGCATGTTAGACAGATGACTATCTGCTTGAAGACCATTCATTGCTCATGGGGCAGTTCATCCTATGATTGACAATTCTTATTGTTAGGAAATTCTAACCTGAACCTACTACCCTGTAATCTCAATCCATGGATTCTGGTCCTGCAGTCTAGAACAGTGTCCCTAACTGGATATGGTATTCCAGCCAAAGCCTGACCAAAGCACAATAGAATGGGACCCAAAGGTGCTTTTTCAAGAGGCAACTGAACTTTCTGGAAATAGTATTTAGTATAGTATAAAGTAGTATTTTGCTTTTTTAGTAGTTGCATCACATTATTGGCTCATGTTCAACTTGTGATCTAGAAGAACACTTTTTCCCCATATGCTATTGCCAAGCTGGGTTTCCCATATCCTATACTGAACTTGTACATTTTTCTTCTGAATATAAATTTAGGAGTTTACATTCTTAGTGTTAAATGTTATTGTGTTTATTTGGCCTACTGTTCAAGTCTATCTAGATTTTTTTTAATCTTCTTTTTCTCTTCTAAACTATATTAGTCACTTCTCCCAGTTTTGTGTCATCTGAAGGGTTGATCATCATGCCCTCAGCACCTTCAGCCAGGTGAATATAATAAGCCATAATAATATTGAATTGCATGAGCTCAGGACAGAGCCTTGTGCCATTCCACTTGATACCACTCTCTAAACTGATATGGAGCAACCTGTGAATACTCTCTAGGTAGAATCATTCAATCAATTATGAATCCATCTCCTGGTCAAATCATCTAGCCTTTATCTAACAATTTTATTGAGGATATCATGATAAAATGTGTTGAGTGCATTTCCGAGGTCAGGATACAGTATATCATGGCATTCACTTGGTCTATTAAACTAGTGAGTCTGTCAAAGAAGAGATAATGTCTGGCATGATTTGTGACAAACCCATGCAAGCTCTTGTTAATTGTTGCATTCCTATTCCACTGCGCCAAAGACACTGTTTAATAATTTGCTTGAGGACCTTGTTCAGTATAAACATCAGGCTGACAGGTCTGTAATTTACTAGTCATCCTTCTTCCTTTTCTGAAACAAGGGACATTGTCTGCTCTCTTTCATTCTTCTGGGAGTTCACTAGTTTTCCAGGAGTTTTTAAAAGTTACATTTAGCAGTTCCACAACTCATTTCCTGTAGAGCCTTCAGTAACCTAGAAGTGATTCATCTGGCCTTGGAGATTTAAAATCATTGACATTAACTGAGGGATCTTTTACTTTGTTATTGTTTATTCTGAAGTGCAACTTCCTCATTCTATCAGTGGCAAAATCAGTGGACAGTGGTGCTTCATTTCCCTTCTGAAAGAAGACAGTGATAGAATATTTCTTCTTTCACATCCCTTTCTCCTTATACAATAACTTAACATAGAAAATAGAATAATAGAGTTGGAAGGGACCTTGGAGGTTTTCTAGTTCAATCGCCTGCTCAAGCAGAAGTTCCAATATCATTTCAGACAAATGATTGTCCAGTCTCTTCTTAAAAGCCTTCAGTAATTGAGCACCCACAACTTCTGAAGGCAAGCTATTCCATTTGATAAATGCTATCATGTCTTCCTAGTCCTTCTTTTCATTAGATTAGACATACCCAGTTCCTGTAACCGTTCTTCATACATTTTAGCCTCCAGCCCCCTTTTCCTTTTGTTTTTGATATATTCTCCAAAAACCCTTTAATATTGTTTGGGACATTTCTCATGAGGCTCAGCTTATTTGTGCTGTAGCATGACACCCTTTCTACAGTTTTTGGCATCTATTTTATATTAGCTTAGTTCCGTCCTATTTTGGATTACTTTGATTATACACATACTGTTTCTTCCCCTTGTCGTATATGTTCTTATTCTTTCCTGTATTTAAGAAAACTTTGGGTTTGTTCACATTGGTCTCTTTAGTTTGTTTTCCTTTTTTCCCCCCTTCTAGTGGAAATAATTTGTGATTTTGACTTAATTTGTAGGATTTCCCATCCTTCGTAAAAACTTCTGTTCTTCAGAATTTTTTGGCTTTAACTTACCTTCTATCTGAATTCATTGACATCAAAATCCAGAAGGTTTTCCTTTTCTTTTCCTCTTCCTCTTAATATCATGAACTCAAGGATTACACAACACTTTCCCTAAAAGTTCCAGTGACTTTCACATCTTCAGTCACCAAAGAAAAGACTTAGATCCATTGCAGCAGATCCCTTTTTTTCTTTCACCCTTTTAACAAGTTGTCAACAGAATGGACTCTTGGCAGAATCATATCTCTCACAGGTGTCAAGATAGTTGAAATCTCCTATTGTTACTATCACATACTTCACCCATGCCTTCTGTTCATCCAGATAATATGTAATCAAATCCCACAAGGATATCAGTTTTGTTTCTCTCACCTTGTATTGTTACTCAGATATTCCAATTCATCAATTTCTCATATTTTTAATTTATCTACAGCATAGCTCCTCCTCTTTTCTGTTGAGTCTTCTTTTTGAATAAATTTGGACCTTCCAGGGCTGTATAAATATTTCCATCAAGTTTCCATGATGTCTTTCACATTATACTTGTCCTCTTGTCTTAGGATTTCTAAGTATCCTTATTTTCCCACCATACTTGTATATTAGTGTAGAAACATGTATGTGGTACCAGTCTTCTTGTTGTTGTGGTTTTCTGCCAGTCTCTAAATCCCTCTTTGCTTGTGCTTCTCCTTTTACAAAACCTATTGAATGTCAGTGGATTATTTATTGCTCAGAGAGCCGTATGTCATTGACAAAAGGACAAATCATAAAGTTGTAAAGTAATGGCTGAGTTCCACCAAAGTTTAAATACTACTAGTAACTTCTGACCCTGCACACATAGTAGAGTTTAAGTCAAGGAAACCTCTTTCGACAATTGGGCTTCAAAGCTGAAATGGATATGTGTGATGAACATGACTGCATCTTTATGAAATGGATTGCAGTTTACTTTTTTTCTTGAGACCTGCCCCACACTTGGGATGCAAGCAGCCAGGTAGCCGTTTTTAATTGCCAGTATGTTAACAAAGTAATTAGTACTGTATTGCCTTCTATTTACAATGGCTTTTGATTTGAGAGCCTATAGGCCAACACCCCACGATAACATAAGAACAGATTGCTTAAGATACAACATGAAAACTGCTGCCTTCACATTTGCCCCTTAAGAACACAATTAGGGAAAGATGTGGGCAGATTCATGGGAAATTGCTGACCTGTCAGGTGAATAGAAAAAATAAAAACCTTGGGAGCTACTATACTCAAGGCTGCTGATCCACAAACTTGGCAGCAAGCCAATGGCAGAATGAGGCAAGCCTAGAAAATTAGTCAGAATGCATTTAAAGCTGGTCATTTTGAGTAGCTATAATTCTATCTAATGATAAAAATCCTTCTGCTTGGTTTTTTTCAGGGCCCAACCATGAAGTTTTTGACCTAGTACAAATGAATTTACATGGGCCCATCTATCAAATCTATTTTGATTCTATATTTTCCATACAATCCTATGAACAATAATAGTAACAACTTTTTGTGAAGTCTGAAACAAGCAGTTTTAGAATTGTCAATGAAGATGCTGAAACGATAGATAATGCCTGCCTCTAGAATCAACCATCAACAGTAAAGGAACACAGTCAAGAAATAAAGTCGAGAGACTAACACTTGGTAGAACACCCATAAAGGCCTTGGAAAAGATTTCAATGATGTATAAAATCAAAATCAGGCAAGCCATGGTATTCCCTGTGTCGTCATAGGGAAGTGAATGTTGAATTTTGAAGAAGCAGGATACAAAAGAATCAACACTTTTGAAGGTTGATGTTGGAGAAGACTTTTTAGAATACTGTGGACAGCCCTTGCTTCTTGTCCTGCCCTTAAGTGCTTTATACAATAAATCAACCCCAACATCTCTTTCATTGTCCCTTAAGTACTGGCAACAGCTATCATGTCACCTGTAAGCCTCTCTTCGTTAAGCTAGACACATCTATTTCTCTTAACTGTTTATCTTACAGTTTAGCGTGCAGAGCCCTTATCATCTTTGTTGTTCTTCTCTGCACTCTTTCTAGGGTTTCAGCATATAGTACAGAGTGGTACTATCACATCTCATGAACTTGATGCTATCCGTCTATTGATGCAGACTAGGGCTGCACTGGCTTTTTGGCAATTGCAGCACACTGCTGCCTCAATTTTCTTCCTAGAACTTTAAAGTCCATAGTTAATTAATATATTTTCCCCTATATGAATTAACAAGAAAGATTAATTGTAGACAAACTTGATAAATCTTTGAAGTTCTTCGGTCAAATTGTTAACTTTCTATGTTATTTTCAGTAAGCAATACAAATATGCCACAAGTCATCCAGTGTTTTGCTATTTAAGGTTCCACTGATACAAGACTTTTATTTCCCCTGTTCCCTTCTCAAGTTCTTTGATTTAGAAGAAAACTCTCCTGAAACTCCTCACCAAACCCTCCTGACAAACTCCTATTTGTTCTTCCATAGAACTTGGCTGCCATATATTCTTCCTGAAATCCATACAATCCTTTAAAAAATAGAATTAATAACAAGGTAGAAACAATCATTTCTGCCAATTCTGTTGATCTGGATTTTAAAACAATAACTCTGCCCTACCTTCAAGGTTGACTCAGCCTTCCATCCTTTCGAGGTGGGTGAAATGAGGACCCAGACTGTGGGGGTGATATGCTGACTCTGTAAACCGCTTAGAGAGGGCTGAAAGCCCTATGAAGCGGTATATAAGTCTAACTGCTATTGCTATTGCTTTTCAAGCCATGAATGAAAAAGTTACTCATTCCCTATTAATCTGCAGCGTACAAGTATTTTCTGGATTGATAGTCATAGCACATAAATATGAATTGTGATATTTGATGCAGTAGGGAGAATCCCGAGAATGCCAGCTTTAAAACATTTTTGTTTATGGCTATCAGATAATTTTGAGATGAGAGAAATCTGTCACAAAGAATGTTATAATCACAATATCATGTAATGCTATGTAGACTATCAGAACAAATATAATATATCAGTAGAGGTTTGTTCAACAATTATTATTATTTTTTTGAAAGGGTAAGAAAAATTCATAGCTATCACAGGTTGCTAGGTCTCGTAATATATGGAGGTTACATACATATCATACCCTAATTTACATATCTGCAAGTATAAATTGCCTAAGGCCCTTTTTTTATTCTTTGGCAAATTTCTCTGCTGCAAGTTTTAAACTGTAATTTCCTCTGATGTAAGTTCTTTTTTAACATATCTACTTGTGGTTTGCCTGCTATTTTCAGTGGTGTACCTTTTTTCCCCAGACAATTTTTATTTTATATTTTTAAGTGGGGAAAGATGTTTGCTAGTGGACTTTATTTGATGTTAGATGCATTCCACTGCTAAGACTGGCTAGAGTGAAATGCCAAATCAAAGGAAAAGAATGTTTCAAGTATTAGTAAGGAAAAAAACCCTATTGTCTGAAATCCCATGTATTTTGGAAAAAAAGATTTTTTCAAGGGCATTATGCTTACCAGCTAAAATATTTCTATTAAAGGACAAAATGATTTAGCAGATAAGCATAGTGCCCTTGAAAAAGGAATGGGCTTTCAAACATTTAAGAAAAAATTACTGGCATTTAAAACAATCTCTTTTTCCTTTTTTCCTTTCTGTGGTAAAATATCCAAATATACCTGTAGTGAAACCTAATTTTTTTAAATCCTTAGGTGCATGTTTGCTTATATCATAACATTCATTAATGTGTCAGCAAACTAGACTAGTATAGTACAGAATTTTATACTATAACCTAAAATTAGTTTCTTAACCCAGACTGTTCTTAGCCTTGAACATCGATAGCAATAACATTCAAGGTAGTCATTGATGAAAACGATCCATTTAGCTGTAAAAATTTGTAGATTTGCCTGAAAGCATATAACAGATTAACGAAATACAGGTAGTCTTTTCTAAAAAAAAAATTAAGGGGTATTTATAAAGAATTAGAAACTGCCAATTAAAATACAGAATTGTCAGAATAGTCCTCTACTAATAATTATTCACAATAATTATCTCACTGGAACCTCAGACCTCAGCCTTTGTATTATTTTCCATTGGATTTACAATTAATCTTGTAGAAACAATAAATCCTCTTGGAGTAAGAAGATGACAGTGTTATTAAATGCTCAGCTCTTGAAAGTTCGGAGCTACTGTTGACTAATTTGCTTTCTTTGAAGCTAATTAGTTAACAATTAAAAGTGTGGAAGCTGCTTCTAGATGTGGAAGAAGAATTCAAATGTAGGTCCATTATGATCTCTTACTTAATAGTAGAGTAGTGTCTGCAGAGGACAAGGGTTTAAAAAAAGTCAAGATTGAGACTTTGACAGTGGACTTTGATTCAGTGGAACAGCTTGCCTTCAGAAGTTGTGGGTGCTTCATCACTGAAGGTTTTTAAGAAGAGACAGCCACTTATATAGAGAAGAGTAGAGTAGAGTAGAGTAGAGTAGAGTAGAGTAGAGTAGAGTAGAGTAGAGTAGAGTAGAGTAGAGTAGAGTAGAATAGAATAGAATAGAATAGAATAGAATACTTTATTGTACACTAATCGGCATACATTAAAATTAAATTTTGTTACATACAGTTCTCAAAGTTCTCACCACCTCCAATATATACCACACAAACATGACAACATAAATAAATAAAATGTCCTTCATAATGCTGTTAAAAAGGGACTGACGCTACCCAAGGCCTACTTTCAGTAATGAACTAGAAAGGGTCATCCCCCTTTCCAATCCAGTGGCTGAAATGGCCACTTATACAAATGTTTCATCCAGAGAGTTCTTGGAGATAGCCAACCACCATCAAAATCACATCAGCCTGATCCTCAAACAAAACTGTTTATCCTGAGGGGATCCCCAGAATGTAACATTGAGGATGATGTGTCAGTGATAGCTGCTGGTGTTAAATTATACAGGGAACTGAAGCTGCCTTATGAGGAGTTCCTCAAGGCAAGACGTTTTGGCTGGTTTAGAGGCCGGCAGTGAATGAACAAGTTATAACAGCAGCATGGAGCATGATTGTAATTTATCTTGAGTTGCCCCCATCTAAAACATTGTTGTATATGCAGGACATTCTTATGGAAAAAACTTGACAGAAGTGCTGCCAAGGTAGAAACATTACAACACTTATCTTCTGTGGTGAAAATGTCTGCTATCACACACCCACCTAGTCCTAAAACTCTGGAGAACAGAAAAGATTTGACAAAATAATTAGCTAGTCTTCCCACCCGCCCTTGCATCCCTACATATGAGTTTTTGTGTGTGGAAAATGCTTGAGAAGTGCATTTTGCAACCTTATTTCCCAGGTTTGAGCAGTGGAATTTCATTGCTATTTAGCTGCTATTTCAAATTGTATAAGCTTCAGCTATGTTACTTAACAGAATATGCTTAGGGGAAGGAAAGACTACAAAAATATTTTTAGCTTGCATTTGATTTCCTGTTGTATTGTGTTCTGAGTTTGCAAACTAAAGAGGCTGAAAGCAATAATTGTCTATTTAATGTTATTATTTACTTTAAACATTTGTGTTCTATTGTCTTGTCTTACATACTTCCAAGAAAATTGTCAATATGAAAATGATTAACACATAACAAATATGTTTATGACAATAATACTTGATAAAGGGGTTAGTCAAAATAATCAAGAAAAACAACCTTTCAGGTTTTCAAAGATGGCTACTTTTAAGAACGTACTGGTTTATAAATACTAGGACTTGTGCTCCCATTACACCCGGGGAGTTCTAGTTTAGGGAAAGCCAAAATTAAATATATAATCTCAATCTTTAGTTATTATAACTGTCACTGTGATAATGTCAGCTGTTTCTTGCAGCTAAAACAGTGAGAATAAAGATAATTTGATATCACTTAATTACACATGAATTGGCATGCAATATTTTAAAGCAATACTGTTTTAAAGCAAATGCACCTTACTGTTTCATTTTTTTATATTCTCTAAAAGCAATTTCACTAAAAAAATGTTAGAGAAATCACAGTATTTGTATCACAATTCAGAGCTGACAAAACCACAAAGATGAACTAAATTCTTGCAACTTCTTTTAGCATTCATAGTTACTTTGTTGAATTAACACATGGCTCTGCTCATTTCATAATAAATATTAACCTTAATATCTTCATTTTTCTAACTACAAACTAGACCTTGCAGAGATATTTATTATACAACAATATAGTTTAATAATGAGAAAAGATGCATCATCACTATGTGTATATACGCAGCTTTAAGAGTTATAAGAAAGATGGGAAGATATCTAGGGACAGGAATTCCTATTTCATGAGGTCCTAGAGTGGCTAATCTCTGTGACCAAGTTTGGCAGGTGCTGATAGCCAGTCATCATTAATATTTTAGCAATATCCTCATAGCAGAGAACTAGAGACAAAAATAAATGGCCAAACAGTTTCTTGAAACGGCATCCTTTTTTTCCTCCAACAATGTGTTTGCATAATTCAGTCTTATCAAGAATTAATACAGTGGGTACAAAAATACCAAAATGGAGGAAGAATGGTCAACAGACTGGTTCTTTTCTGTAATTAAGGATGCTTCCAATATGATGATCTTCCTTTCCATTTTCCCTGCTACACACTTAGCAGGCAGGAGTTATGCTTGCTCCAATGCATCTAAATAGCCATTTCCAAAACTACTACATGTGTTCTAAATTCTTCCATGGGGAAATATTACATGAATCCAGTTGTCCTCTCAATTTGCATCATAGAAATTATCCAGGCTAACAAATGTCAAACTCTGACTATGGAGTTATAAGTTCAGAAGAGAATTACTGTTATATAAATGACACATGAAATCACGGCTGTTGATTTTTTAGCTAGTGTTGGTTTTCATAGAAGAACCTAGGATGTTATAATATGTTGGCATATCATTATGGCTGGGCACACAGTCAGATGTTTAGACTGGATGATATTATTATTCTCTGTTCACAACAATATGAAGTCACAGCTTTTAGTTCTTTAGCTGGCGTTAGCCTTTATATGCATGATGTTTTTCCAAGAATATAAGATGCTGTGATATATCGGGTTAGTATATGTACGGATCCAAGCAAAGTGGCCTTTTGCAATTGACTGACAGAAACTTTATCAATGTACAGATTTTTTTTTAAGTTGCTGGAAGTTAAAACCCACCCCTCTCCTAGAGAAATGAAATATTTTAGGAAATATTTAAAAGGCAGAATACTTTCCCTAAAAATAGAATTAGAAACTCAAGAGAGGCAGAAACTCAGCCGACCCCACCTTTGTAAATGAGCCATTAAAGCCTACATCAGTCTACTCTACATAACAAAGGTAGGATTAACCCTCTACGGATCTCACCACATGGCACCTGGGAAGAAACAATGCTCAATCAAATTTGGACTCAAAATACAAGCTACAGAGTTGCCCCTGCATGGCCCCATGGGAGTCTGACAACTAATCAGAATACAAGCTCAAGTTCAAAGCCCAGAAAGGGCATAAAACTAGGAACTTTCAGCATCTCTGCCTTTTTTCTTCTTCACCCAACATCTTGAAGCATGTGATCACCTTTTTCCCCAGGACCTCAAACCATGTGGTCCTGTCCACCATTAAAACCATCTTTCCAAGCATCCTCCGTGTTTCCAGTGTCTTTTTTGCCCACTTGGAGCTGAACCCAGAAGGACATTTCTTCAAACAAAGTGCTCTCCAGGATTTTTGGGTGTGGTACTCATACCATATGATTTATGCCATAGTTTTTCAATCTCAACCTTCAGATTTTGATACTTGGTGATCGTTTACAATTCTTTACCAGCTATTCTACTGTTCCCATGATATTGCCACATGAATTATCCACATTTTCTACTTTTCAAGTTCAATTATATATGGTGTGTTATGAGCAAAGATTTTACCAGTCTGTGTTCAGAAATGGTACAACATTTTAACCTGCTCGTTTTCAATGACTTTTTCCACTCTATATTCCCACCAATTTTTCATTACTAATACATGACCATTTTAACAGGAGCATTTTTGTGATTGTGTTGTGTTGTCATTTATCAGTTTTTGCAACCTTCTTCCATGAGTTGAATATGTACTTTACTGTTTCTTTGACTTCTTTGTACAATGTGCCCTTTGAATCATTTGATTGGATTGGATTGGATTGGAAAGTTTATTTATAGGCCGCCCTTTTCCCTGGGGGAACTCAGGGCGGCTTACAATTCATGGGGAGGGGAATACAAACAGTGAGACATAAAACAATACATAATTAAAAATAGAACACAACATTCATCATTCGGGAGGGGGCGGATTACAATCTAACCCCAGGCCTGACGGGATAGCCAGATCTTAAGGGCTGTGCGGAAGGTCTGGAGGGTGGTGAGGGTACGGATCTCCACGGGGAGATCGTTCCAAAGGGTCGGAGCTACTACCAAGAAGGCTCTCCTCCGCGTAGTCGCCAGTCGACACTGACTGGCAGATGGGATTCGGAGGAGGCCTAATCTGTGTGATCTAATTGGTCGCGAGGAGGTGATTGGCAGGAGGCGGTCTCTCAAGTACCCAGATCCACTACCATGAAGGGCTTTATGGGTGGTAAGTAGCACCTTGAAGCGCAGCTCGCGGAGGATAGGTGTTATGTGGGTGAACCAAGGTGAACCGAGGTGCACCCACAATCGCTCGCGCGGCCGCATTCTGGACTAGCTGAAGTCGCCGGATGCTCTTCAAGGGCAGCCCCCTTGATGGTTTTTTTCAATCCTGGTCTTGATTGTATTAGTTCCAATAGCTTGTTCTTGCACAGCCAAGTGCAAGTTTTCAGCTCCTTTTTAAATGTCTATTGTAAGCCATTGCTTTTAATGTTGGCAGTCTTTGTCTGACTACTGGTAATTCTGCATATTATTATTATTATGGTTGGTTGCCCAGTCAGCCAGATGTTTAGACTGGATTTGGCATTTTTATCCACCTATCGAGTCCTTATTATTATTATTACATTTTAGGGCAGACTTCCTCATACTGAGTGGAAATTTAAGTATTAGAAGGGAACCACACTGAGGCATGCTTACAGGATATTATGAAGAGGGAAATATATATATATAGAGAGAGAGAGAGAGAGAGAGAGAGAAAAAAAATATTCAACATGCTTAAGTGATTTCTGGATCTCAGCCTTATGCAAGCAATCAACAACCCATAGAAGCAGTGTATTTGCAAATAAAAGATTCTATGCCACAGAATAGAACATTTAATCAACATCCGAAATGAAAGCATCAATAGCTGCAATTTCTTACCCACTTAAAAAGCATTATGCTAGGGTTATATTTTTTCCCATTTGTTTTTTCCCCCAGTTTTTAGCTTTAAGTGGGGCTATTGGAGGTGACCATGGCCATGTTCTGATATGAGTTAATTAGAATTCTTGTATGGTTTTCTTCTGTTAATTATAGCCTAATTTGATTGCTTAATAGCTCTGCTTTTCGTAATGTTTAGCACCTGTTGTAAATTGCACAAGATAAATCCTCTTCCACCTCTACCCTGTTTACCACCAACTTCTACCTTCTCCCTTTCATAAAACAGAGAGGCCTTCACTATTCTCCTTTCTGTCTGCTTAACAAAGAAATCTCTCTTTTGCTATGGATCTCAGCCAAAAAAAGAAGAAAGGTGATTTTCATTTGAATACCCTTTTTTTTTAAAGCCCGCCTAGGTTTCTTTAAGATAATAAGAATAATGAAAATTGCATACATTCTAAAACTATACCAGGGTTAACCCTCAGCGTAATACTGACTTTGACTTGTGGGTCATACATTCTATGTGCTCTCCCTCCTCCCACCTCCTGTTGCCTTTCCAGAAGCAAAGGAAGGATCACATGCATGTTGTTGTTATTTTATTCTGGCTCCCCTTTTATCAAATTATTAGACAGAAGTGGAAGCGGTGCGCAATTAATTGATTTCCACCCCACCCACCCCCCATACATTCTAGTAGGATACAATTTTTCAAGGCTGCGAATAATTGTATTCTTTCTGTCAGTGTTCCATGTGCTGTCCTTGTCACGCTGTCATTGAAGGCTGATCCCAACCTTCTGTAATTGGAGAGGTTCTACTTTTGGACAAAGGCATGGGGGTGCAGCTCAAGGGACCAGAGCTGACATTTACTTCATCAATTTATTTTTATTGTTCCTCCATTTATTGCTGCTGTAACAGTCCTTTAATAGTTATATCACCTCCCTGTAGGGTATTCTGGTATTTGAAATTTTTCCTTAACTCATTTGTTCTCCTAAATAACAGTAAAGTGCATTTCAGGCTAACCTTTTTAGACTTCCCATCTCCTCTCTTCTCTTTGGCTTCTCAAAGCAGTTGCAGCTTTAAACTTTTTACAGTGTTGTCAGCACGAAATGCCAATGCCACTGGGCCTGCTTTTTGCCACTGGAGTAACCAACAAAGCCATGGAAGATAGTCCCCAACCCCCAACTCACACAGCTATCCTAATAATTCAAAGCTGATCATTCTTTTAAGAAAGGTGGGGGAGGGAATAGCAGGGTGATGGGGGAAGATAATTAATACTAGCACCAAGACTCCTCTTTTTACAATATCCAATCAAATATAAGATTGTACTTAAAAATTTATGACTAAATACATAACTTGCATATCTCTTGAGTCTATGCCCTTTTCTATTTCTCTTACAAGAAGGAACTTTCTCAATATATTCCTATCAATAGCAGTGATTTCAGTAGTGTTTATGTAATTTTTTACTTGTATGCTGCTAAGAGATTTAAGTGGTAGAGAAGCTGCAATAAATCTAATTAATTAATAATGGGGTGAAGGTGAACATCAAATAAAATCCATTTTAGGCACAACTAGTGTACAAGGCAAAATTGTGCAAAGGATTCAAGTTGCTTGTTTTAAGCTATAAAGCCCTATATGGCTTGAGATAGCAATAGCAATAGTCTTTAGGCTTAGATACTGCCCCAAAGCTCTTTATAGCATTATCTGGGCAATTTACAATGTAAGCATTGTTTGCATATTGCCCCAACAATCTGAGTCCTCATTTTACTGATCTCGGAAGGTTGGAAGGCTGAGTCAATCTTCAGGCAGTCACAGAAATTGCCTGCAATACTGCACTTTAACCACTGTGCCATTTGAGGGACCCTTCTCCCTAGATACATCAGGATAAGCAGGAGAGGAATGTTATGAGTCCTACCTATGAAAGAGTTCATCTGGTGGGTCCCAGGTACCCACTCGGAGGGACATTACTCCCCCTCATCAGAACTTAGATTAGCCTCAATCCTCCCAGCCTTTAGGAAGGCCCTGAAGATATTGTTCTGAAGTTATGCCTGGGGTAGAGGTGGTATTCAGTAGGTTCTGACCAGAGGTGGGTTACTACCGGTTTTGCCCGGATCGGGCAAACCAATAGTAGTGGCGGCGGGAAGCTCCACCCATGCGCAGAAGTGTCACACGCAAGCTCGTGCGAGAATGCACCCGAACCAATAGTAAAAAAATTGGCAACCCACCACTGGTACTGACCAGTTCTAGAAAACGAGTAGCAGAAATTTTGAGTACTTCGGTGAACAAGTAAAAACCACTCTCACTGACCCCGCACCCATCTATTCTCTGCCTTCCCAGTTCCAGCTGATTGGGAGGAAATGGAGATCTTATAGTATCCTTCCCCTGCCATGCCCAACAAGCCATGCCCAACAAGCCATGCCACATCCACCAAGCCACACCCACAGAACCATTAGTAAAAAAAAAATGAATCCTACCACTAGCCTGGGGAATTCCGCAATAGTGGGGACTGTTCACAATAACTGTGTTGAACTGATGTAAAAATTTCCTGATCATAATTTTTTGTTTTAAACTGATTATTGATAGTTTTCATATATGTTTGCATATTGTTTTTATTGCATTGTTGTTTTGATCTGTGATACCCAGTGTCATTTAGATGAGATGGGTAGCCATAGAAATAAAATAATAGCAAAAGAATTTCTGCATAAACAAAATAGATTTTCATTAATTAGCATATCAGCAAGCTAGTTACATATAGACTAGAAAGCATAACAATTAAATGGACACATATATTGCATTCAAAGAGAGTTCTTTGTTTCTCATCAAGTTTGATTAAGGTATCAATTGGCATGCCTTAAGATTCAATCTTGTATTTTTAAAATAGTTTTATTAATGCCTTTAATAAGGAAACAAATAAATAAGCTTTTCAAATGTCATAGAATTGAGTGGGATAGACAATACCTAAAAGACAGCAACAACATGCAAATTTATCTTGATAGGTTAATGAAATGGCCTAAAAATAACACCGTGGAATTTAACAGGAACAAATGCAAAATTATCTAATTGGAAATCAAAAATCAAATGACACCAGTGTAGGAAGAGATATTTCTGTTTTGACAACAGTAAAAAAATATCTTAGAATAGTACTTGATTATGAGTGAATGAATTGTCCGTGGGATATAACTGCAAAATGATAGGTGCAATTAGATGTAAGAATAACCCTACTGGATCATGTCATCCTGTAAGTCCATTTGGTTCAGTATTCAGTGTCAAACAACAGCCTGGATATATTTGGGAAGTTTACAAGCCTGGAGTGGAGGGTCATAACCTTCTTCCATTGTTGCCTCCCAGCAACCAGTATTTAAGACATTCTTCTTACAATTCAAGCAGTAGCAAACAGCTATCAATATTAATAGTCATTGATTGCCTCATCCCCAATTAACCTGTCCAGTCAGCTTTTAAAACAGCTGTGAATTTTAGGGTTCATTAACAGAGGTAAAGTTTCAAATCCTGGGAAGTAATCATTCCATTTTATTCTGTTTTCATCAGAACATACCTCAAGTACGAAACTCGCCTTTGACACTATGTTTTCAAATATGTTTGGACAAACTGGAACAAATTGCAAGGACAGTGATAGACATAGTCCCCATAGAGAGACACTGAAAGAATTTGGAAAGTTTAATGATTCAGGATGACTTTTCAAATATGAGTACCATTTAGGTATGTACTTTAATCTTGTTGGACTATGACTAGAGAAACCCGGGTTTAAGAATATCCTAAACCAAGGAAATTTCCTGGATTCATTTGGAATAGTCATTCTCTCTCTACTAAACTACATACAAAGTTGGTGTTTAAGGAAAGTAAATCACCATGTAAATCTCTCTCAACGTTAGAGGAAGCAACATATAAGACATCTAGCAAATAACTATTTATAGGAGGGCCCCCTGAAACAAAACCAGCATCTGGTCCTTACCTTGGAGGTGGACATGGCATGGCTTGGTGAGCGTAGCTTGGTGGGCATGGCAGGGGAAGGATACTACCCTCCCCACTCAGAGGAAGGTTACTGCAAAATCAGCATTTCCTCCCTATCAACTGGGACTCGGGAGGCAGAGAACAGATGGGGGCAGGGCCAGTCACAGGTGATATTTACCAATTCTGCGAACTACTCAAAATTTCCGCTACCGGTTCTCCAGAACTGGTCAGAACCTGCTGAATACCACCACTGGCTGGTGGCTTTAGAGTGTGTGGGTATGTACACGTAATAATAATACATTATAATATTATTATATATATATTATTTCTATCCTAAATTACTACTGTGTTTTCTCATTCTTGGTATTTGCTACATCTTTTTTAATCACTTCACAACTGCTAATACAAAGTTCCTTTCTTGAAATACATCAAAGCACAATTTTAAAATAACGTTACTACTTAAAATCTCTACCATTAAAAGATCTCACTAATACTGGCTGAGAAAGACTTGTCTTTGATGATGGAAAACTGTATTACTTACAGCAGATATACATGAAACTCTGTTATTTTCAGTGTAAATCACCACTTGCAGGCTTTTAAAACCTCAAAAAAGAAAACATACAATACTACACTTTTGATAATGTGTAGGTTTGAAATATGTAAAACATACTTTTTGTTCCTCATCCCATCCCTAAGATTCATACTTTTTGGAATAAATTCTTCTCTTTTTTACATCAATAATATAATAAAAATGCTATATGAATCTGTCCAGAGTTTCTTCTAAAGTAATTCTAGGTGGGCTCCCTTCCAACTCCACTCAGGAGGGCTATGTGATTGGCTGGTTCAAGTGATTACTTTTCCTCTTCCTTTTTTGTAGAGATGTTCCTTATTCATAGAAAGAATCATCTCTTAGATCTGCTTTCAAACTAAATGGTCCCACCCATCATGTTTATGGGATAACACCATTCTTCTCCCATATTCGCCTCCCAGATCATTTCCTCCTTCTCTCCTTGCAATGGGTCACAAACATGGGAGGGTTTTATGTAATGTCTGACATTGTTTGTTATGCCTCCCACAAGAATTTAAATGCTTCTAAAGATTGAAGGACAGTGGCATAAATGTCAGACAAATGCCTTTTCAGTCAGATCTAATTAGACACTTGTGCTCATGGATAAACATGGTCATCATAAAACAGCTAAGTATGTTGTTTCTCACAGCACTTTCCTTCAAAGGCTGACCAAGAGAAGACCCCAGGACTTCTCCAGCTCAGAAACCAAGGCTGGATTAACAAACAAACTAGGAAGTTTTTATACTAATGTTTCCTGAATTTCAGGTAGCCGAGGCATAATGATTCCCTGTATTAAAAATACAACCACCCAACCTTCTTTTTTAGAATGTGTACACTTAAAGAAAAGATGACCAACTCTTTTTCAGCTGGAGGATTCCTGAGGACTACAGGTGCTTTAACTAATTATTAATGGCATCATTATAATGGGCATTTGAAGGAGTTGAGATTGACATTTATTTTATTGCTTAAACTCTTTCCTCCAAATTGGGAGCAATGTATGTCCTATGAAACCAAGGGTGCCATCTTTAACACAAGGAGAAGCCACCTTTGCTATCCTTTACCGTTGCTGGTAAATGACAAGAATTATAATGGATAACTATGTGGTTACAGTTTGGTGGATCTGACATTGGTTCTTGGTGCTTATTTATATTTTTTTCATAATTATTGTATTATATATATATCATCCAGTTGGGTGGTGCTTCCATGGAATAAATTAGATCTATCATGCCATGTGATAATATAAGCAACTGGTTTACCACGTCTTGAAATTCTGTATTATTTTATGTATCAGACAAAACAGAAAGAGAACTTACACTCCTGAAATAAATCCTCAAAATTAAATCTAATGTAGCAGAGAGAGAGGGAGGGAGGGAGGGAGGGAGGAAGGAAGACTTAGGTTCAATCTGTATCTTCCCTTATTTTTAAAATATATTGTGGAAGTATTCCAGAAAATTATACCCATGCCTATATTTGTAATTTTTCTAACATTTGTGCTTGACAATTCTATGGTTCTTTCCAGCCTCTCATTCTGCTTCACAAGTATAGTGCACTGCATTTTGAAGTGGACAGTCCTATTCATTCAAAATACTTCAACAGCTTCTCTGCTATTTTGATAAGTGACAATGTGGCATCTGTGCCATCCAGTCATTTGGTATAAACTAGTTTTCAGACAGACACATATGGGAAGGACAGTTCTACTCAACAGTTCTTTGTTCAAGCTTCAACCTAAGAGTAATTACTCCAAAAAGGAAGGAAAATTAAAGAAGACTCTTCATTTGACATATATTCACAAAGGGACTAGATCCCGTGGAACTGAGCTCACTAAGTAAACAGATTGTGTTATCGGGAAGGGAGGGAATCCTGGGAGATTTAAGTTTCTATAAATGAGAGCTGTCACCTTAACTATCTTCCAGTTCTGTCTCTAACAGTAACAAAGTAGGTTCCACAAGGTTTTAGAAGAACCAAACTTACTGAGATCATATAAAGTCTATTCATCTCTTTTCAAGCCAGTTGTAGCCATGATACATGTGCTGCCGCTTTAGATCAAAAATACTTTGTTGTCCCATATATTCACACATACATACAGTAAATATCAATATGTGATTGCAGATGGAGAACATAGCAACTTGGTTTTCATTCGGAAAACAGGGATAGAAAAGAAAGATTGCAGTCTACAGTCTGTTGATTTACTAAGTGCTGTAACGGAAGCAACTTAAGTGTTGTGTTAAATTAGTATTGAAATTCTGCTTCCAACACTTTGGGGGGGGGGAGCTTCCACAGCTCCAAAATCAGCAAAGTTTGTAAAGTCAGACGTTATCCTAATTACATGCATGGAGACTTTATATCTTTATACTTAGCAAATTTGTGAAGTTGTTTATCTGATCTCTTAAGAGGGCTACAGAAGAGAATTAAGGTCCTGATAATAAACATTTTAGTTTAATTTGCAGAATTTAAAATCCATCAAAAGGCCTAATTGGTTTAAAATTGCTTCAGTCAACTGGAAAAGGTAGTAATTTTTATCTATTTTTTAATATTACCAGTTTCTTACAATGTTACCCAAAACATAAAGTTACATTGAGTACTGTATATGTTGGTTATTAAATCTATGATGAATATAATTAAAGGCATTATGATATCTGAAATAGTGTTCACTTTTTCTTCTGAATCTATATAAACCTTCCATACCTTAGTACTGTATGGATATTTGTGGAGTTGTAATTTATTTTTATTATACCTTTATTTACTGTATTTTTAATTTGAATGTATTAGCTGCCAATGGACTTCAGTTAATATGGCCATTACTTAGCCCCTGCTTCACAACAGATAACCATATTCTCCTTTTGACTAACTAGCAGAATCATGAAAAATTGTCCATTTCCTGATATGCAGCCCAGTGGTGGGATTCAAATTTTTTTACTATCAGTTTTGTGGGCATGGCTTGGTGGGCGTGACTTGGTGGGCCAGGCAGGGGAAGGATACTGTAAAATCTCCATTCCCTCCCGACTCCAGGGGAAGGTTATTGCAAAATCCCCATTTCCTCCCAATCAGCTGGGACTGATTGTCAGTCAGAGGTTTTATTTACCAGTTCTCCAAATTACTCAAAATTTCTGCTACTGGTTCTCCAGAACTGGTCAGAACCTGATGTATACCACCTCTGATGCAGCCATATATAAATAGAGTTTTGTTCTTGTTGTTCAGTTGGATAGAGGAATGGCATTTTCGTTGGAATGGAAAATTAATATGGCTCTGAATACCATAAGACAGGGTAGATTTATTCTTCCTAGCACTTGAGGATTAAACAAGAATAATGGGTGGAAACTTTACAACGAACAATCCAAACTTGAACTGAAAATTTCCTGACTGCAACAGCTATTAAGTTGTGGAAAGGCTGGGCAGTCATTAGTGCAGAATGGTATGCAAATTCCTGCACTGGGCATAGGGATGGATCTCAAGACTTCCAAGGTCTTTTCCAACTCTATGATTCTATAATTTTATAATTCATTCAAATACAGCCACACTCTTCTTCCACTTGATGCCCTTCAGGTTCTTATAACTGAAATACTAGAATTCTCACTCCTTTGGAATGTTGATTGCAGGCACAAGCAAGGTGATTCCTATCAGACAAGATGTTGGAGACATAAATTTCTTCTTTGGGAAATAATTACTTTTCTCGACAAAGATTCCTGTGGCCTTATATGGCAACTTATATATGGAGTAACTTCAGTCCATCAGCTTGAGTTCTGTTCCCTTTTATTTCAAAAGATTAATTGCTCAAGTCAGAGTTAATCTACTTCACTTTCCAAGACAAACAGGACACAGCTATGCATTTGGGAAGGTCTGGTTGTGAGAAAAATCTAAAATTGAGGGAACCAAAATGATTGTATTGACCAGATCTTCCCTGGCATTGGAGCAGGGATGGGGGAAGAGATGCTAATTAATGCTGTGTCTACCTATCAGAGATCAATATGGCTTCCCCTTAACAAAAGGTGTGGGGGGGGTGTTTATGTATGTTAATGTTTTGCATCGTGATTACATGTCTTTCCAATACAAAGAAAAGCTGGCCTGTTTCTTCTCCGCCCCGGCCATAAATATACAGCTGGCTCTATGCCCCCTACAGTGCTGGTTTAGAATGAGCCCCAACACTTAATTCAAGGTTTGGCTACTGTAACAATGGAAAAGCACCATTTTATTCATGTAAATGAGATGGTTTAGTGTTGGAAAGAGGCCTTACTACACAAAAGCAGATTCCCTGAAATTATTCTTGGGCTGTATCTGTTCTTATCACCATTGATTTATCCCGAGTTTTTTTTAAAAAAGAAAGGAAATCCTGTCTTTTCCAACACGATCATGGCAACTGGAAGCATTTAAAACAAAACACTGTTATATCAGCACTGTAAAATATGCAGAATTAAAATACATTAAAATACATTGTGTTTTATTTTTTCCTCCATGCCATCCATATGTTTAGATATATACAGATAAAGGCACTGAGTAATCACCTATGTCCAGAATCAGGTTGCTGTTCTGGGTATCTCTGAAATACATTAATTCCCTGATATAGTCTCACTTTGAGGAATTGTTCCAGCTGTCTAGTGGTAAGTGGAATATTCATGCTGATTTCTGCTTCTGCCGCTGTTCTAAATCTGCCAGATCTCACCCCCAAAAGAGGATGAGTTGCAAGGAGTTGAATAGAAGTCCAGTATATTTAGAGATTTCCAAACTGGGGAAGAGTAATCTAAGTGACAAATAGAACAAGCCTTCTCCAAATGTAATAAATGAGTGGCAGGAACATGTAACATATGTGACTATGGAGATCCTCAATCATTTAGGTTATGGTTGTCCCAAAGGCGCTTTTTCCACAAGGTAACTGGACTTTTCAGTTCTGAAGAAGCTTCCTGGATGAGAAGCAAAATGTCTTCAAAGGAAAAAACCCAAGAAAGTTGTTGGTTTGGAATAGCCACATATGACTCTTGGGCTATATCCGTGATAACGAACCTATAGCATGCATGCAGAAATGCCATGGAGATCTGACCTCTGGCACGCAGAGCCAGCATGCAGAGCCCTCTCTGCTGGCATGTGCGCCACCGCCCCAGGTCAGATCTCCATGGCATTTCTTTTGTGAGCTTCTGTTTCCCTGCAAACGACGAAACAGAAGCTGACAAAAGAAAAATATCTTACCTCTTGCCGCACTGCAGGTGATGGGATGCTCAAGTCTTTGGGTCACTGCTGTGCATGTCCACAGATGTGCACACACATGTCCACACATACGAACATTCATGCACAGGCATGTTTGCATATGCACACATTTGCACGTGCGCACCTTTCAATTTATACATGCATGCATATACAGTTTGGGCATGGTGTCTCAAAGATTGGGCATCCCTGGGCGCTATGCTAAAGGAAAATCTTTAACTACATTAAGAGTATGAATAAGGTTATAGAGGGCAATATTTTCAATATTAAGCAAAAATCAAGAACACAGGGTCATAATAGAAGTGAAGCTCGAAAATAATGTTAGAAAGTGTTACATCACAGAAAGAGTAGTGGAAGCTTGGAGCCAACTTCCAGTAAAGGAAAAGGGTCAGTCATCAGTAACTAAGTTTAAACATGCTTGGGACAAACACATGCCCTTCATTCAACATTTAAAAAAGAAAAAAAAAGAAACACCCCCCCCCCCACACACACACATGGACCACTTGGTCTTTTTCTGCCATCAGTTTCTATATTTCTGATTTCACTCAAGCCTCAATTCCTCTCATCCCACAGAATCCACAGATTCAGCATCAGTGTGTGTAGTGTACACATACAGCAAACCAACTCATAGTTGGGTATTTAGTTTTTCCAAGATTACATGAATGTAATGAAGCTTTAGGTCCTTTTTCACTTAACATGAAATCCTCCATTCAAATACTAAATTCACTGTAAGGATCCCATAGCAGTCTCCTTACTCATAGGGGAGAAAATGAGATTAACCATTTTCACTGAAACACGACAGTGTTAATTTCTTATGTTTTAATTCAGTTGGTAAAGATAAATTTAGAATCTCTATATTTCTGCAGAAGCTGTGAAATAAGGCTTTAATTCCACATTATCTACAACACTAGTGAATGTCCTCATAAAAAAAAAATCCAAGGGTAGATGATAGCACATATAACAATCAGTGCAAATGGCCCCTTTTGCATTAACAACGGGAGCGTTCCAGTCCAAGATGTCACAAAGAAAGGTATAGTTTTGTCCCACTCCCTGGCCATCTTTCACTCCAGTGGACTCGCTTGCATTCTTCTTCACAGACAAATTGATTTGCAAAGGTTCAGGGCGAGCAGCAAGGCCTGCTTTGCATACAGAATGCTCCCTTGTGACTCAATAATCATATAAAAAGAAAAAGGAAACCTCGCCTGGCAAACAGAGCAGCCCAGCAGGAACTGCCCATTTGAAAGTCCAAACTCTGCGTACACAGACCCCTCACCCCAGTCTGGTTTGAAAGGTCACTCTGTGTCTGGGAAAATGGTCTCCGGATACAATCCTTTATTAAAGGTCACTATTTTTTTTTCTGGCTGTATTTAACATACACTTCCACACACACATTCAAATTGCAGAGGAGCGGGAGAGACATGAAGCCTAAATCTTCATTGTAGTGTGGGCTTTCATATCTTTGTTCTGTGGTCCATACTTGGATATTCCAAGTTTCTTAGAATCCATACAGTAGATTATTTTCTTAAATCAGCCTTTGTTTAAAAAAACAAACAAATAGGGAAGCTATCAGAGAAAGGAAGTAGCCTTTTGTGGTAGAACAATTGCTCTGCATACCTAATACCAGGTTCAGCACACATGAACCATCAGCTTTTGTAGATAGCCCTTGTCTAAAAGTCTGGGAGTATTTGCAGGGCACAACCGAATGGACAACTATCTGATTTTGTGTGCATTTCTTTTACTCCTACAGAGCTCCACTCATTGCCACTGTTTCCTGTCATAAGCATTTCTATTGCCTTTTCCTACTCTCTCCTCCCACTAGCAGTAGAAAGAAATTTAGGAGATGAATCTGCCTGCCATGCTTAATGTCAGATAATTGAGAGAGGAGGCAGGAAGACTCACAAGGTTAGCTTTAGCATTCAGTTCCATTTGTCTGAATTTCAAAGCCTCAAATGTTGTTGAGGCCTATCCTACAACTGGCTTTTTGACCTGCCATTTTGAATCGTACCATTATGGGAATTTTAAAATTTTGGCCCAAAGCCATTTGCCGTTACTGAGCCATGTGAGAACATGATCATATGGCATTTATTTATTATACATTCTGAAGGAAGGTAGAGGTCCAGATTGTTTAACTCCCTTACTTTTTTAGCATTGGAAAAAGGAGGTTGTTAAATGATATATAAGAAAGATATCAAAAGGTGGATAGGTTATTAGACCAGTACGTTCCAATTTACTATTTCCCAGGGCAACTGTGTTTAATGTCTTTCTTGCAGAAATTATCAAACAAAAAGATACTTTCGGTACTAGTTTGAGGGCTGGGTAGAGAAATAAACAATTAAATCTATTACCTTTACAACTAACTTATTCGAAATGTAAAGCTGGACGATCCATACTCTTGCTTTCAACAGCAACAGCAGCCATACAGATAAGCATAGTTGTTAGCTAATATTTTAGGCTTGGATTTCATCACTAGAGTGGAACTATCAGATATAGGCTGTAAAATCCAGACAATTATTACAGGGCCAAGCGGTAAACTTTTCTTGATGCTGTCTTTTTTTGTAATTGTTTGGATTTTTGAAACCTGGTAGTCCTATAATTTTAGGGTCAGTCAAAACTTACATTCAGATCAACATTATCACCAGTACCATTAGATCAGTGCTGCAAATACTGAATTCTAGATAAGAAGATGAGTTCAATTATATTTTTTAGAATGTAGACATGTTAATATATAACTATGATTTGATTAAAATAGGAAGAGGCCTGGAATTATAGATTCCACACAGAAAACATATACAATTTGGGAATTGCACAATATAGCAAAATGAACTAGCTGGGGAAAGAGAGACTAGCAACTCTAATTTGAAGGAATCCAACATCATGACTGGTAATTGTGGCTGTCTTTTATGAAACACAACGTGCTATTTTTATTCTCACAAATACATTATATCTGAACACATGTAAGAATTGTAGGGAACCATAGATCTGTGAGACTATAATTTGCTTAGCAAAATAATGATGTACAAAACAAAGCATTTCAACAAGTAAATTGAGTGAATAATACTTATTTGGAAATTTCTTTAGGACAAGTTTTGTTGGTTCTTGGTGCACCTCATTTTAATCCTAAACAAAAACAAGTAAAAAAAAATAGCAGAGGCTGGTAAGCAGCATGGCTCTTCATATTAGAGAAAGGTAATCCGAAAATAAAAATTAAGCAACAAAGGAGGTTAAAACAATGGCAAAAGGGAATTGAAAATGTAATATAGAAGTGAAACTTCCCTTTTGTTTTTGGCTTTTTTTTAATTAAAAAATGTGGTTTTGTTCATACAAATTGTGCAAAATGCAAGCACTAATTTACTTAGAGGTCCCTCAAAGTTAAATTAAATTTACTCACAAGTAAATATGCAAAGAATTAAGCTATTTCAAAGATACAACATGTGACTGTTGAAGCTGAAGAATGGAACAGTGCACCAGCCATGCATGACAGCCCACCTGGGACTTACTAAACCTCCTGTCTTAGTTACTACCCAAGAAACAACAGGACTGGCTTGGAGGAAGAACAGAAAGGCCCAGGCATTTTAGTACAAAATTGGTTAACTGCATCCATCTTGTAAGCCACAAGTTCTGCAGACAAAGCATAAAGAATCCTCTTATCCAGGGTCAGATCAATTGTCCATCTAGTAAACTTTATCGTGCTCTAAGACTGAATAATACATGAGATATGCATGGTAAATGCAATCTACCAGCTACTAGCAATGACCAATATCAGGATTTCCTGAATGTGCTGACTAAGACGTATAAGAATTGATGTCTGGCCAAATGGAGGTTAATATAGTGGGGAAGACTGGCCTATATTCTTAGTTTTATGATCCATGACAGAACTTCAAAAGAAGATAACTGGGTGACATAGTGTTGCGGACGAGAAAATAGTACTTTTTGGTCTAGCTCACTGGTAGAATATACTGCCCGAATTCCCTTTGTATTAATTAACAGATGAGCTTTCAGCTCTGTAGATGTTAAAAAGGCCAAGAAGTTCTGAAAATCAAAGGAAAGGGGCACCCTTTGCTGATCTATTCAGCTAAATGGAACTATTTTGTGTCTTACCGCAAGCAGCTTCTGTCAAGCTGACTTTCTGACCAAGGAATGGATAAAGTTCTTATATTACTGCACTCTTTTCTAACATTTTTAATGAGAAGGTAAGGAATTGAAGTAATTCATGTTAGAGACCCATGGAATAAACAGGTCACATTTCAAATAATCAGAACTGGACTGACCACAGTTCTTTCCTTTTCAGATTGTAAAAAAAAAAATGAATTTCTTTGGCTGTATATATATATACAGGGTACTTGTGTAAAAGATTTATAGGGTCATGGAGGATAGGGGGATAAGATAACATGTAATCCCTTTCCTTCAGCCAATTGACAAATCAGATACTCTTTTGATGAAGTTACTTTTTAGCCTAGACAGACCGGTTGTGTCACCTTGTTTAATCAACACCTCTGCCTATCATGATAGAGACAAAGCACTAGCGAGACCCTGTGAAAAGGGGTCTGCTATGACATTCTGTCTCTGTGGGCATTTGGGTTTTTCTATAATCTCATGGCCACATGGACAGTATAAAAAAGAGGGCAAACAAGAGAGCAAAGAGGTACAAGTTCAGTTATCTTTGTTTTGCTGCAGCCATTCCACTCGTTTTTGATTAAGAAAAAGGGAAAGGGAAAGGCTGGCCTTCTCTAACACTTGGATGACATGGCTGTCAGATGATTGGTTGGGACCTCCCTGATTATAGGCCAGTGTTTCTCAACCTTGGCAACTTGAAGATGTCTGGACTTCAACTCCCAGAATTCCCCAGCCAGCGAATGCTGTTGTTGCTCAGAATTAAGGAATCAAGGAGATGCTTTTCATGTGAAAAAAGCAAGACTTTGAATCTTTCAATCTTGGCAAAGATCCATCCATAAGTGGACGGTGGGTTGCTGTACTGCTTTCAGAGAAAGAAGTGCTAACTAAAGTATTTCAAGACCAATCATATTTTTAATTGGAGTAAACTGGGCAAGTGGTGGAGTATACGGACTCTTGAGTTTTAGAACTGCAAATAAACAGAGAAATTCAAATGTCCCTAGGAATTATTTATTCATTTTAAAATTTCTCTTTCATCCTTGCCTCCTAATATTTAATTAAAATGGTAAAAGATGAATTAGTTTTCCCTCCTCCTGATAGCTCCTATGACTGTCAGCTGTTTTCTGACATCCCAATGGCCCATCACAGAGAAAGGCTGTCATGAAAAGCCTGGAAGTTAATTGTAGTTATGGAAGTGGAGATTTTTCATTTCCCAAGTCTTTATATTACGGGTACTGAATTCCAACCAGGTTATCTCGGAGAAGGGGTGTGAAAACAGTCAAGAGGCATCTCTACCAGTGTAATGGAACCCCCCCCCTCTTTTTCAGGGCATTGTAACAAAAAGCAGGAAGAGCTTCAGTTACACAGTCATAGCTACCATCTTGCCCCTTTAATCATCCTATGTCCAATACACTAGAAGAGTACTAGACTGAATAAAGGCTGGTCTATCTACTCAGAACATCCTTTGGTTCAATAATGTGGGGATGAACAAATTAAGTATGCTTTGCATTATCTTTACATGTGTCGGACCCACTTTATGCGACTTCATTCATAGTGCTGAAAATCAAGAATAGGTTCTATTTTTGGGAATCTATAACTTGTAGAAAATGTCAGTCCACCAGTTTTGTTCCAGATGCCCCCAAATTGACCAATAACTGGACGAATTTTAAGTCACAACAAGCCATGAAATTGTGAAGTGACAAAAAGCCCTTTTTTTTGTCTGTCCATATTGAGAAAGGGTGTCCATGTACCCCACATCTACTTCAATTCATGTATTTGCCAAGAAAAAAAAATCAACCTAAAAGGGCACTGACTGGAAGGTGAAAATAGCATTGTAAAGTGAATTCCAGGAGACAGAAGGTGTGGCCGATAAAAAATTCCCATGAAAAACAGACAATCTCCATGAACCGCTGCAGTCCTGCTGAAGCTCATTCTTAATTGCAGAGTCAAGCTGATAATTCATTCCAACAGTGTGTATGCCGGGGATGAGGGTGGAGTGGCATCTATAGTAAATACAGAAAGGGAGAAAAGAAACATTTGGTTGAAAATAGAACATTCTTGATCATATTAAATTGGACAAAATAATAGAGCATTCTTCAGGCAAACTAAAAAGAATTCTGGAAAACCTTTTTAATGCATATTAATTTTAATTATTTAATTAAACAGAACAATGAAAAAACGAAAAGGGAGAAGACAGAAATTATGCTGATAATCATAGTCTTTTATAATCATCCAAACTCATGCATACACTGCAAGCAACATCAGGTCTTCATTCATAAATTTAGTTTTCCACTGTTGAAAAACCAGTCTCTCAACAATAGGAAAAGAATGGAGAATCTAATTCCATTGTCCAGAGATCATTTCTATGTACCATGTTTCTTTGAAAATATGACTGGGTCTTATTTTCTTTTGATCCCCCATAAAACAGCTAGGCCTTATTTTCAAGGGGCGTCTTAATCCCCCCCCCCATGTGCCTTACCTGGCCACTGGGTTGCTTCTTTTGTGGCTGAAAAGAACGAGTGACACGACCCACACACCTCGCACACTCTTGCCTACCTGTAACGGTCACTCCAGCTATCAGTAGCTATCCACCCGAAAAAGCCTGCTGTCATCCACTCCAGCAACTCTGGCCACACAGACACTTAAATAAGGCCAAATTTTGGGGGTAGGGCTTAATTTAAATGCATGCGCACAAAAGATTGCTAGACCTTCTTTTTGGGGTGGGTCATGTTTTAGGAGAAACACGGTAATAGATATGTTATTACAAAAGAATATGGATATTTGAAAATATTAACACCTGTCTCAAATAATGACTTTTCTCAAAATATAATAATTTTAGGACAGGGCAAAAACATGTGTTTAAATAAAACTTTGCTTTCATTACAGTTCCAACAACATGACAATTTATTTATTCACTGTATGAAGACAAGCAGGGAATCCAGTAGTTTTGAAAATGTGCATATCAAATTGATTTATCAAAAGCAGATATTTATAAAGACTGGGGGTTTTAGTCACAAAATAATAGACAATCATTTTTAATAATTTGGTGTTGCTAGTCCCAATCAAAATATCAGTAAATGTTGTAGTTATAAATATTGCCAGTGGGCGGCAAAAGAAAATAGCTGTTAGTGTTTTAGCATAGAAAACAATAAAACAAATAATCATTATCATTCATTAATTGGTCTGAAATAAAATTCATCCTAATCTTCCATATATTATTTTGAAACAAATTTTAAGATTATACCAATTGATTATATCAATTTAGTATAAGAAGTTTCAAAATATAATTTCCCAGAAATAAAAGTCCACCGTGTTGAATTGATATAATAGTGATAGGAGTTATGTCTAATCTATTAAATGTTCAACCCTGCTCAATCCAATTTTCCAAAAGAAGGCAAGGGGGAATAATTTTTATTGAGGGAACCCATCCAAAGTGCTACAATTCAAGATTCAGAAATACCTAAGCTGTCATCTTTATTCAACAGCTACGTCTGTTTTCTTGGTATCTTCAAAACTGAACAACCTAATAGAAATTTACAGAATTTATTATTTTAAATTGAAGGTTGAACCACAGTAACTATTACTTCCTTTGTTCAAAAGAAGCCCTCTGTGATACAAAAGATGAAAGTCCTCATTCTAACTCATTTTTTGCTGTTGCTGATAGTTAAAGCAACATTATACATGGCAGCAAGCAGTGTTCTTAATGTTATGGCAAGCAAGATGATGTATGGACAGAGAAGATTGCTACTGATTAAAAATATTTTATTTCATACACAAACAGCATTGTACCTGAAAAAGTGAACTCCCTGCCTCAGGGAGATTAAAATTAAAAACCAGAAAAATAGTTGGAGAAGTTGAACATGGATACGGTTTAGCAAAGAACAGATTGTTTCATATGTGTGAATTGCCCAGGAAATCTCAAAATCAAATAAGGCAGTGATAGCTGAACAATAAAACATTTCCAAATGTAAACTGAATCCCCCTAAAGCAGTGTTTCTCAACCTTGGCAACTTGAAGATGTCTGGACTTCAACTCCCAGAACTCCCCAGCCAGCATTCGCATTCGCTGGCTGGGGAATTCTGGGAGTTGAAGTCCAGACATCTGCAAGTTGCCAAGGTTGAGAAACACTGCCCTAAAGCATTGAAAAAGAAGTGTGCATCTAGAATTAAGGATGTAGATTTTGATTTTTTTTTCTGTGTCCTCCCCCCTTGCCCCCCAGGGCAATTTTTAGCACAAAAAATATGTTTGCTATCTTTTATGCAGGTTCATCCTTCTAATGCTATTTAAAACCACAATATATGTATATCAGCAGATAGTCCAAATCCGAAAAGATGAAGTCAGAAAAGCAAAGATTCAGAATGAATAAAGACTTGCAATAAAAATCAGAGATAATTAAACAAAAGTTTCTTTCAACATATAAATAACTAGAAAATAAGTCAAGGAAACAGTTAGTCCACTAAAGAGAGAAGATGGCAAGGAAGTAACATGTACTAAAGAGAAAGCAGAGCTGCTTAACTCATTCTTTGCATCGGTCTGCATGCAAAAAGAAACTCAGCCCAACCTACCAAAAACATAACTGTAAAAGCCAGACTGGAAACAAAAATTAAAATAAGCAAGAATGTGGTAAGAGAACACCTGTCTGATCTTGATGAATATAAATCACTGGGACCTGTTGTATTACATCTCAGAGTTTTGAAAGAGGTAGCAGATGTTATCTCAGAAGCATTGTACCATATCTTTAAAAAATCCTGGAGTACTGGGGAACTACCAGAGGATGGGGAAAGAGCTGATGTGGTTCCCCTCTTCAAAGAAAAAAGAAAGAAAAACAGACCCAGGAAATTACAGAACAATCAGCCTAACAGCAATATCTAGTTAAGAGATAGATAGATAGATAGATAGATAGATAGATAGATAGATAGATAGATAGATAGATAGATAGGTAGGTAGGTAGGTAGGTAGGTAGGTAGGTAGGTAGGTAGGTAGGTAGGTAGGTAGGTAGGTAGGTAGGTAGGTAGGCAGGCAGGCAGGCAGGCAGGCAGGCAGGCAGGCAGGCAGGCAGGCAGGCAGGCAGGCAGGCAGGCAGGCAGGCAGGCAGGCAGGCAGGCAGGCAGGCAGGCAGGCAGGCAGGCAGGCATGTAAATATTAATCACTGTCCATTTTGAATACAAAGCGAATGAGGAAACTTGAGAGTTCACAAAGTTGATGTTATATGGAACAAAACTGTGACTGAATCTGGATATTCTGCTTTGGATAGCATGCAGCCTCCTCCCAGAAGGTAACAAGGAAAACAGGTCATGAAGAGGATGTGTAGTGTCCCAGACAATCCTGCAGACCTATCTGGGATGATACTGGAAAAAATAAGTTAGAACTGGTAGCCAGCATGAGTTTATTAAAAACAAATCATGCCAAACCAATCTTATTTCTTTATGAGCCACAATGGTGCAGTGGTTAGAGTGCAGTACTGCAGGCTACTTCTGCTGGCTGCCTGCAATTTGGCAGTTCAAATCTCACCAGGCTCAAGACTGACTCAGCCGTTTATCCTTCTGAGGTGGGTAAAATGAGGGACCAAATATGCTAACTCTATAAACCGCTTAGAGAGGGCTGTAAAGCACTGTAAAGCAGTATATAAGTGCTATTGCTATTGCTATTATTTCACAGACTAACTAAACTAGTAGACCAGTGAAATGCTGTGGACATAGTATACTTAGACTTCAGCAAGGGATTTGACGAAGCAGACCACAACCTACTTCTTGGTAAATTAGAAAAAATGTGGGATAGATAGCATCACCACCAGATGGATTTGTAACTGACTGACAAACTGTAGTCAACGAGTAATCCTTAATGGTAATGACATCTACATGGAGGGGAAGGAAGCAGTGGTGTACCACAAGATTCCATCTTAGGGCCAGTACTTTTCAATATCTTCAGAAATGACTTAGATGAGGGAATAGAAGGAGAACTTATCAAATTTGCAGGCGTCACTAAGCTGGCAAGAATAGCCAACACCCTATAAGACAAGCTCAGGATTCAGAAAGATCTTGAACAATGGGCCCTATCCAACAACATGAAATTTAATGTTGAAAAAAACAAGGCTTTACACCTAGGCAGGAAAAACCAAAGGTACAAATACAAATTAGGTGAAACCAGGCTCAAAAACAGTAACTTTGAGAGGGACCATGGAGCAGCAACCAAAAAAAAAAAAGGCAATACAATGCTTGGTTGTATAAACAGAGGCATAGAATCAAAATCGCATGAAGTATTAGTATCGCTTTATAAATCTTTAGTAAGACCATACCTGGAATACTGCATCCCGTTTTGGTCACATTACAAAAAAGATGTTGAAACTTTGGGAAAAGTGCAAAGAAGAGCAACTAAAATGATTAAGGGCCTGGAGACAAAAACATATGGAGAATGCTTACAGAATTTGGGTATGGACAGGCTAGAGAAAAGAAGAACTAGTGGGGACATAATAGCAGTATTCCAGTATCTGAGAGGCTGCCACAAAGAAGTGAGGGTCAATTTATTTTCCAAAGCAGCAGAATGCAAGACAAGAAACAATGGATAGGAACTACACAAGGAGAGGAGCAACCTGGAATTAAGGAGAAACTTCATAACAATTAGCTTGCCTTCAGAAGTTGTAGGTGTTTCATCACTGGAGGTTTTCAAGGAAAGACTGGGAAGCCACCTATCTGAAATGGTATAGGGTTTCCTGCTTGAGCAGGGGGTTGGACTAGAAGACCTCCAAGGTCTCTTCCAACTCTAGCCTGATTGACCTGGCTGGACCACATGAGATTACTGTAATCAGCTGACCATATGAGCCTGGGAGAGAGGCAACCACTCTCTATTATGGTTGTCTCAAAGGTGAACTCCTTGAAACATCCTTGAAAATGTTTCATTTCTCATCCAAGAAGCTTTTTCAGTTCTGAACTGAAGAAGCTTTTGGGATGAGAAGTGAAATGATTTCAAGGAAAATACCTAGAAAGTCCAGTTGCCTTTTGAAAAGTATATTTGGGATAACGATGATTTGGATGATCGAGAATCTCCATCGATATTACTCCATTATGGTGTTTAGTCTACATCCTGGTTTATTTTAATTTTGTTTTGTTTTTTGTTTTGTTTTGTTTTTCCCCTGAGGCAACCGCCCACCTTAACACCAGGCACAGTCATGCCTCAAAGCCATTACAAGACAGAGAATTTGGGGCTACATCTAAACCTAAAGGCTTATTGGACATAACACATGCCCAAGGTCAGAGCACAGGCAGGGGAGATTCTCACAAATAGAATGGAAAAGGCTCATCTGTCTCAACAAATGGGGGCAGCTGAGAATGAAGAGACAAGGTTAAGAAAGAGGTTTGGATATTCATGTGATGAGGACTGGCTGGCTTTCTTTTTCCATCACCTGCTTTGCTTTCGTTTTGTTTGGTTACATTTATCTCTGCAGACCACACATCAAACTTGGCCTGTGCAATTGAGATAGCAATGAGATGGGACAGTTCTGAGGTGGTCAGATGGCCTGCATCACTTCTGACTGCCAATGGCAAAAGCCATTTTGGAATACTTCTCCTGTGTTAAATATTCCCCTCTGATACATTTCTCCCTTGTGCACCCATTTTGTTTACTTAAAGACATTTTACGAATGAGAGCTTTTGTACCACAAGAATAGATCTACTCCTAGAAGATAAAAGATTCAGTGGATCTAATTTAAATAAGCAACAGAGAGAGGGGGTCATTTAAATCAGTGATTTAAATCTAACTGCTCATTGATTTTATCTTATACATAGTGTGATAGCAGTGAAAATCAAATCAATTCTTTGTTGATCTGTAATTAAAAGAACACTATTTGCATTGCTGTTTCACTCTTTATACACTTTCCCCTTTTAACCAATAGATGGTGATAAATTGGTTGTGCTAGTTAAAAGGATCTTTCTAGAGTACAAGTTCCTTACGTTACTAAGCAAAAGTATTTTTCTTCATGACTTCCTTTTTAACTTTGTTCTCTTTTATTTCCTATTACTTTTGGGAGTCAGGAGGTAGAGAAGAGATAGAAATGATGGGAAAAATAGATGGCTTATTAATGCAGGATAAAATTTTGAAGATCCTCCATTTATTCCATCACACAATAAAATTCCGCCGGGCATTTGCATAATAGAGGCACATACAGAGAAAGAGACTTTTCTTTTCATAGAAGGACTAACAGACACGAGGTTACATCTAGTGCTGTTCCTTTTAGTTTGCTCAATATTGACTTTATTCCTATAGTATTTCACAAAAACAACATGACAAAACAAGTCCCCTAGATGGGTGACTGACACCTCTGTGGATATCAATTCCCAGAATTTCCCAGTCAAGATGGGCTTGACTTAGAAAATAGAGAATTGAAGTCCACAAGTCTGCAGGAGTAGGTGACATCAAAATACATGCTTGATGTGTAGACTATAAATAAATAAAATAGGTATAACTCAGTTGTTCATAACATTTAATTTCCTGAAAATCAAATTTCACTCTTCAAAATTTGCAATCTTTGAATGGGAGGGAGGGAAAAATATTAAATACGAACAAACTGATAATATGAACATTTTTTTTTTGCTCTTTTGTGAGAAACAGTGAAGGGACTGTTCATTTAACAAATAATATGTTTGGCCTAGCTACTTTCAGATTACTTACTGTAATCCTTAGTTATTTCATAAGTATTACTTTCCAATAAATAAATATGCATTAAAATATTTATATTTAAAAAGCAATCAAATTGTTTCATTTGTTTGTGAAAGATTCTCTATCTGGTTACCAGGGCCTTTTCAGTGAGCAGACAGAGATGTAAAGAAATTGCCAAGATAACAACTACATCCTCGAAGCCCATACTCTTTCCTCATAAATTATGAGTAAAGTGGTAAATATATACCACTTTATAATGCCTTGGTAAGGCCACACTTGGAATACTGCATGCATCCTGTTTTGGTCACCACAACGTAAAAAAAAAGATGTGGAGACTCTAGAAAGAGTGCAGAGAAGAGCAACAAAAATGATTAGGGGACTGGAGGCTAAAATATATGAAGAACAGTTGCAGGAACTGGGTATGTCTAGTTTAATGAAAAGAAGGACTAGGGGAGACATGATAGCAGTGTTCCAATATCTCAGGAGCTGCCACAAAGAAGAGGGAGTCAAACTGTTCTCCAAACACCTGAGGGCATGACAAGAAGCAATGGGTGGAAACTAATCAAGGAGAGAAGCAACTTAGAACTAAGGAGAAATTTCCTGACAGTTAAAACAATTAATCAATGGAACAACTTGCCTCCAGAAGTTGTGAATGCTCCAACACTGGATGTTTTTAAGAAGATGTTGGACAATCACTTGTCTGAAGTGGTGTAGGGTTTCCTGTCTAGGCAGGGGTTGGACTAGAAGACCTTCAAGCTCCCTTCCAACTCTGTTATTCTATATTCTTTTTAACTTGCATTGTATATGCAATGCATGTAAAAAAGAGACAGGGCTTGGATTATGTGGTTGTGTTTGCAGCCACCATCTTGCCTTTTTTGCATCCCTGCAGACGCTTCTGTCTGGTATAGTGTGCTCTCCTGGCTGTTCATTTGTGACATTTCTATTGGATCCACAGACTCTCAAGGTGATTCTGTTCATAATGCAAATAGCCCAAATATACCAGCCTGCTTGCTGCAGACGAATACAATTATGTTAGCTGCCACAGGTAATCAGCTTATAAATAGTAGCTAGGCAAATGAGCCTGGGAGCAGTCAGATCAAGGTAGCTGAAGAATGGTGTTGAGACATACCAGTGTCTGCAGAGACGAAAGAGCACCACAGATCAAAATATACATTTTCAATGAAGTGAGTAAACAAGGGGTCATTTGTTCTGCTTTTTCAAATGTGCTATTTTTAACATGCATACTCACTTTAATACTCAAGGCAGGGTTTTTTGTTTTTTTTTACAAATGGATTCTAACAGCACTAGTATCTGTTTAATGCCATTTTTATTGCTTCATAAACAAAGGTTAAAAAAAAACCCAAATCCTGAAAAAAGTTCTGAGATGTAATGCATCTGTTGGCTAGCTCCAATTTGGTCTTAATCTTCCTTTATTTTGGAAAAGTAGTTGATCCGTGGAAGACATGTAACCCTGACATATTGATCAGGGGTGGGTAAGCTGGCAGTCTTCACATTATCAGTACTATGGTAGAGCTGGGTCTGAGTTAGCAGCTTGGAACATAAGAACAAAACCAACCAGGAGCTTTCTTTTCATTATGATGAAGCATGTATTGGCAGAAAATGCATCACATATTTAATAAAATAATGGACGCATTGTTCACTCCCTGCTATACAATTAAGAATCACAAATCACATCACAATTTAATAAACAAGCTTTAAATGAGTGAAAAAAATTGATTGGCTAAATTGTAAACACAGTCTAAGAAAATATATTGGTAAACAAAAGTTGTTTTTGAAGTCTTCAAAACTCCCTTAATAAATATTGTGAAAAGCAAAAAAGCAAACAGTGGAATATAGAAGGATAAATTGGGGCAGTGGGAGGGGGTAGAATACAGGTGCCAATTCAGGCATCAAAAAATAAGTCAAAACGGAAAAAAAATTGCCCCTACATATGTACTCAGTTTACACTTCCATAAGTTGAATTTTCTACCTTAATGTTCATTTCTCCTGAGAAAAACGAGATCTCTAGATCTACTGTTTATTTTAAATTTAATGAAGAAGTCGAATTTGGTGTGATAGCAACCCTGACCACCTCATTGTTCATAATGGAACACCACATTAATTTACTAAATAAAATATTCTAAATATAGCCATCCATAAGGTCCACTGGTAGGTTACTACGGTACTATAAGAAGAATGCAAAACAATAAAGCCAAGTAAAATAAATAGTCAATATAAAACCCGGAGCCATAAACAGTTGATCCCAAAGAGACCAAGTCATGATCAGGTTGTAGATTATCATTCCTAAAAGTATGAGAAAAAGCTAAATTTCATCTGATGCTGAAGGGTAATGTCAACACTAGCCTGGCTTCCACAAGAAGCCTGTTCCCCATCTCTTCACTGTCAGTGCTGAACATTCACCTCCCAAACAGATCTTTTCCAACCCAGCACCGTTGGAGAAATTCTCCCTCAACTATGCAATCTTGGATCATTAAAGTTCATAAGTATCATTCCTAAAAGCTGGAAAGTCTGACCAGCAATAGATGGGTAACATATGGGTGACAATACAATTAGACCTTGACTTAAAAGAATTCATTTAGTGGTCATTTGAATTTACAATAGCATTGAAAAAAGTGACTATTTTTCACTTTTTACTTTGAAAAAGTTACATCATATCAGGTTCACTGTGCATTTTCAATATACCTTCACTGTTGCAGAATGCCTAGATCAAACATCTGATCTTTGTTATAGGAACTATTACAATGATTTCTGATAGTCTTCCCATTATAGCTAGCCATAGAGCTGTCATGGAGATGGTCCAGTTTTCACCATTCAGAGATCTGCCATTGTTTCCAGTAAGGCAAGATGTTGATATGGACTGTGGCTTGTGGTGTTGGAATTAACAAAGGAGATGCATTATACAAAGCAATGGATCTCTAACTTCCTTTGCATATTCCTCAATCAGCCAAATTTGATAGATCTTTAGGTCATTGTGCCATAATTCTGGACTGACTCAACAAGGGTAGTTAAAAGGTGTTGGAATAGCAAGGGAGAATTCTAGTGATAACCATATATATGCATTATAAAATACTGTTTTTAAATAGGATGAAGATTTCTTCAATAATCAGCTGGAGCTATTAAAGAGGCAATAAACACGGCCTAAAAAGTAAAGAAAGGTGTTTATTTCTGGAGTCAGTTTGGAAGATGATATGCTCTGAATACAGTACGAACATAATTTTTAAAAATATTGAAATAACTTTTTCTTCTTATAATGAGCATCAGACTAGGTTTTAAAAATAAGAATCACCACCACCCCCAAAAAATCCGACCGTACTCTGAATTTTATTATGAAAAAATAAGAGACTTTTTCCTGGATGTTGTATATTAGACATCTGAAAAAATATTGGGATGTAAAACTTGATCTATTATATTTAATGGATTAATTTATCCATTAAGCAGTTTTAAGTCAAATTGACCCCAAAAAATCATTTTAGACCTTAGATCAGTCAAAATATATTCATGTAAGTATGCAAATGTGCACATAGATTTGTTTTTTTTAAAAAAAGCAGATCATTAGTAACACTCTTTGTCTCAACATTACTTTTCACATTTTGAAAAAAATAATAATATTTTGCTGCATTGTTTCTCTTGCTGGGATAAATCCTCTTGAGAACTAGATACAAAGTTTATCAAATCTTTTGTGGACGTGTGAGAAAAGTATTGTTTTATGTATGTATTTATTTAAAATATTTATATAGCTGTCCACTTTAAAACAACTCTGGGCAGGAAGTATACAAAAAGATCAAATACAATATGCCATCTTGGACTGATCCAATCTAAAACAATCCTAAAAACCCAAAGTACAGGTATAAATGAGAAAGTATAATATCAGATGATGTTTATCACAATGTGAGTCCAAACATTCTCTTGTCCTTTATACTAAATAGAATCAAGGTGAAGCTATCTTCAGTGTCTCTCAGTTCCCGTCTTCTTTCCCAGAACTGAGGGGTTTTTACTTAATGACTCTTGCATTCCTTCTGCAAGATTATTTTGGTAGTCCTCTACATCTTCCTCCCAGCAATTGAAAAGCCCATTCTGGCTGCACAAATGTATCATGATTAAGTATCATTGATAGACCTGTCCCTTATTGGATTGTAACAAAACTCCTTGAAACAATGCTGTATTGTGTGAAACCTGTTTTTTTTCTTTCTTCCTTCCTTCCTTCCTTCCTTCCTTCCTTCCTTCCTTCCTTCTTCTCTGATTTTATAATGTGATCCAATCACTTTACTTGATTTTAAACTATGAGGGAGAAAGAGTAGGAGAGTCTGGTCATACAACAAGACCAACCCAATGATCTTTTTCCTGGTCAAATCAACAACAGCTGATCTGGAAAAGTTGGTTTCAGCAACTGGGAGGTATGTTTCAAAGTCCTTCTAGACCACGTTAAGGATATACCTTTCCTGTCTTATTCTTCTTTGGAGATTTGGTTGCAGGGGATGAAATGAAATTGTCATAGATACAGTGTCTGGACAGGCCTCACATTGACGATTTTCTTAAAACATTATCTTGATTACAGATGGAGCAAAGGGCAGGAAAGTAATCCATATGACATGGATGCTAACTGGTATGATAATTACTTTATCCTCAAACAAGATGAGGTTAACTAATTTCTAGGTTAACTGCTAGATCAGTTAACTGAGCTTTGATAGGTGTATGATTCATCTACATGATCCAATACAATTAAGGGTATTGGACAAACAGAGTTAGAAAAAGACTTTTCTATCTGCTTGCTCAACATGCCATATATACTAAATAATAACACACTTATCAGTGTTGAAGGTCTTGGCCTCCATTAGATAGCCTAATCTTTACAATCCATTTGTTGGTTCAGTCAATTCTCACCCACTATGCTGGTTTATAACCAGAATAAAGATTAATTGATTTGATGATGCCGCTTTTGATGATGCCGCTTTTCTAGGGGTATGCACAATATAGAAAGTGTTTCCATCTCAAAAGAAAATATTCCATCTCAAGAGTTTAATAATACTGCCTTGAACTGGCCACAGTTCAAAGGAACCAAAAGGGTCAAAAGAGAATTTCGAACTGTTTCAAACGTAGCTGCCATGGGAAACAGTGGGACCAAGAACAAGCTTTTTACTTCCTCCTTTTAACTCAGGAGCACATGACTAGGTAGAAGAAACAGTTCATAATGAGTCTACCAGCTAGCCGGCTTGCAGAAAGATTGAAAGTAATTTATTTTATCCTCTTCTTCCTATGCTGCCATTCTTGAACTCCAATACATCCATAATAATGTGTTATTTCTTTGTCATAAGAGTAGGATCACTGAAAGGAATGGGAGAGAGATTACAACTGAGTTCAATGAGGGTTTTCTTTTGTTTTTACTCTTTCACACAACATATAACTTTTTCTAAACCATTTACCTTCCCTGGGCAGGTAGGACATCCTGGCATAAAATAAATTGCAAACAATCTGTACATTCCAATCAGTTTACAATATTGTTTCAATTTAAAATAATGTAAAACCATGTTGATTACGCCTAAGTCTTATTTTGCAGTTGTTGCTCATCATTTGGCAAATATGCCCCTGCAGATTTACCATGGTTTTTCTTTTCTCTTTTATTTTCAGCTACCAAAAACAATCAAAAGAAAAATGCTATCTTAGAGGGGAGGGAAAGGAAGAAGAGAGAGAAGGAAAGAGAAGGGGAGAGGAGGGGAGGGGAGAGAGGCTCATATTGGAAAACTGTCCATCCCTCCCTGGCTGCTTACATTTACATCTTAAATATAAACTACATTTAACAGAAAAAAGTTAATTATGAATCATTTGAAGATCCTTGTTCAGTAAAAGTGCTATTCCACTCACACTTGATGTTCAAGGAGGATAGAAAAATTCTGGAAAAATAGATAAACCCAACATATTCAAATATCCTTTGATTTTAAAAAAAGTACTATGGTCAGCATCAATAAAAAGTGTGAGCATAAATACAGTCCTTATGCTCTTAAGTTTAGTAGATCAACCAGTCTAACATCTTCTGAATATCTCCACAAACAAATGAAGACCAGAGAAAGCAAAGAGTGTAATGATGCATGAACATCCAAATAAAGACTCATCGGGCCAATCTACCAAAGTTATTCTTTGCCTTTCAATTCAATATTTAATATTCAAATTATTGCAGGTACCTTGGAAATATACACATGTGATAGTATCATGATACTCAACATTGAAAGAACATGCACAGAATGAACACACCAATGTTCCACAGGTCAACCCAGCCCTGTGCACTCAACTGCACTCAATGTACAATGTACAATGTGGTAGGATTCAAAAACTTTTACTACTGGATCTGTGGGTGTGGCTTGCTGGGCGTGGTGCGGCTTGGTGGGTGTGGCTTGCTGGGCGTGGTGTGGCTTGGTGGGTGTGGCTTGCTGGGCATGGTGCGGCTTGGTGGGTGTGGCTTGCTGGGCACGGCAGGGGAAGGATACTGTAAAATCTGCATTCCCATCCCACTCCACGGGAAGGTTACTACAAAATCTCCATTCTTTCCCAATCAGCTGGGACTTGGGAAGCAGAGAATAGATGGGGTGGGATCAGTCAGAGGTGGTATTTACCAGTTCTCCAAACTACTCAAAATTTCCACTACCAGTTCTCCAGAACTGGTCAGAACCTGCTCAATACCATCTCTGATTGTACTAGAACTCTTCATATTTCCATATTTTCATTTTGCTCAATGGTTGTATTTGAACTACAGTACAAAAATACACCTAAACACTTTTGATATTTTAACCTGCAACATTTCATCTGTTTTTCATATATTTAATCCAACTTACCCACAAGAACCTTTTTAAAATATAGTTGCAAAGATGGCATGGGGAATGGAGAAGAATAGTCCTTCTTTTTCCTTCTTTATTCCAAGAAGTAGATTATCTGGACCCTTTCCATTCAGGTCTCAGACCTTGCCATGAATCACTAATCACACTGTTTGGCAGGCTCAGGATGGTGCTGGTACATTATCCTGACCCTCCTTGATCTCTCTCAGCAGCTTTTATGATATCCTTCTGGGTCATCTTAGAGAATTGAGAATGGGAAGCACAACCATTTCCAACTGATGTTGGCAAAGGGGAGAAATCAAGGTCATGGCTTTGTGGGATATCTCAGGGGCGCTCTCTCTCTCTCTCTCTCTCTCTCTCTCTCTCTCTCTCTCTCTCTCTCTCTCCTCCCTCCCTCCCTCCCTCCCTCCCTCTCCCTCTCCCACTCCCACTCCCACTCCCACTCCCACTCCCACTCCCTCCCTCCCTCTCTCTCTCTCTCTCTCACACACACACACACATACGCACACACATGCACATCCTACATGATTATTGAACATCCTACATGAAACCTCTAGATGAGATCATGTATCACTATAGCATCCAGTCATTATTATGCTGATGATAATCAATTTTGAATCTCTCCCCTTGGCTGGCCATATGATATGGTCAAGTTTCTTTTCCAGGGAATACAGGATGTGGGGTTTTGGAAGCGAAGAACAGGCATGAACTCAACCCTGGAAAGACTGAGCAGCTATGGATTTTTGGCTACCCAGATCAAAAGATTTTCCACCTTGCCTGGCAGCACAGATTTAGTACCCAAATTGGTAATCCTCCTGGACTCACAGCTTCAGTTTGAATAGTTTGAGTGGTAGCCATGGCTAAAGGAGACTTTTCCACGGGTTTATCTTGTGTACTGAATACACTGTCCCTGCAACAGAAAGTCATGATGACTCATGCCTTATTCATGTCCAGTTTGGATTATTGCAATGTGCTCTACATGGCCAGGACTTGAAGAGCATTCAGAAGATGCAGGTGATTTGGACACTTACACACTCCATTTTCACTCCCCAATCTCTCGGAAACAATTTGAAGCAAGATAATCTTTGTTCTTCCTGTAGTGAAATACCATAAAAGATGATTCTGCTGACAAATAACAGACCAAGCTGCCAGGATGTTCTCCTTTTAGTGTATGGTCACCTCCAGCTGCAAAAACAGAAGTGGGAAGCTACCTCCACGCTAATGAAAAACCAGAAGGTGAGATGAAGCAAGAGATATTACCAGTGAGGAAGTGGCCCATCCCCAACAGAGATGACACTATAGAGTCATAAAAGATATGAGGCCAATCCAGCAACAGCACAAATGGCAGGTGGGGGAGAATTGACTATTCAGTAACTGTTTCCCTGACACAAAGTTCTTTAATGTAAATTTCCCCAAATCCGACTTTTGCTTAAATGTAGTTCCCCATTTATGCATGCAAGTTTCAGAAATATTTATTTGGAGTAGTGAAAGTGGGAGATGTTTGAACTATCTTTGTTAGTGGATTCTGATTGATATCACCATGCTGTGGTGACCGTCATTTTGCAGAAGTAGAGGACGTGGGGAATTCCATTCAAGAGGTTCAAACGGGGACAGAGTGAAACTAGCTGACAGAGGGAACTAAAGTCCAAGAAAGTGAAATTTGAGAAAGTAATCAGGAGGGGTTTTCCCTGAGGACAGGGCACCCTCCATTTTACTTTTGTCTTTGGCACGTTTAATTTAATCCTTTAAGAGGCTGGCTGGAAGATAACTAAGGGGAAAAGCCCCAACCAAGAGAAACAAGACTGGAGTTAGCCATCAGGACAACAAGCTAAGATCAGGGAAGTTAGTTATACCATGTGTTTTGTTTTCTTTTGGACAAAGATTTCAGCTGTACAATGAGGGAGGGAGGGAGATCTTGGCTCAGAGAGTAACTGTCAAAAGTCACCCTTTCAGAAAATAATTGTTCATTTCCTTCTCTTTTTTATTTTCCTTTTCTACTTTTGTTGATCTCTGATCTCATTGTACATAATAAAGATTTAGCATTCTTATAGAATCTGGGATGCTCATTCTGAGAAAAGGCTCTAGCTTTAGCAGATGTTACTCTGCTGGGTCAAAGTTTGGAAAGAAGGGAGGGGGGAAGAGGCCTACCAGAGTATTTCTCTGGAGCAAAGCGGCTGATAGCAGCATACCTTTTCAGCTCTCTTCAGGGGTAGTGAGGAAAGGGAAATGATAAGACTTTAGAGGCCCCTGTCGTAATCAGAGAAGGATCAACCACCACATCCTAGGCATATGTGTACATAGGTTCTATTATTGCTACTCAAAAAATCATGGTGTCAGGGTTCCAAATAGCATCCGAAAGTAAATCCAAGGCAAAGTATTGCTCAAAGTTCCAATTTATTAAGAGAGCCATGTTGGTACATCTGGGAAAACCTGAATCTGAAGACTTCTCTATTTTCCCACCCAGTTGAAAGTTCAAGATCTTGCCCCCACACCAACAAGTCCATCACATGGTCCAATCTTCCACTGCCATGCTGGCAGCTTCTACCCATCCAGTTCCAGTCAGGTGCAGAGGTGCAAAAACAAAGGATGACTTTGGCTTTCTAGAAAGAATTTTGTTATGGCTACATATCTCTAACTCCATACAATTTCCCCTTCCATTTTCCCACAATAGAAAATGCATAATAGAATAATAGAAAGTGTTGCAGGCCAAAGATCCAAAAGAAAATATGGCTGCAGGCCTGACACATGGTATATTTTTTCTACATCACTAAACTTTCTTCTGTTCCTCCAAAACATTTTAAAATAAATTAGAATTAACTGAATCAAGAAGAACTCGTAGAAGTAAAAAGAATGCCAGTCACTACCCAACTTGAGATTATAGAGTCTTATTTATTTCGAAATTTAAGATTACTACCTATTCGCACATGGCGACTCAAAGCAACTTACAGGAATATAAAGACATAATATATTAAAAAAATAAAACTAATAGAAGAAGATAATCAAATAATAAGTTAATAAAATAATTGCCGCTCACCCCAGCGACAACACATCTTACAAGCCATTTAATGGGCTCCATCCTGCTCTGGATTCCCCAGGCTTGCTGGCAGAACCAGATCTTCCATTTCTTCTGGAAGAATGTATTAAAATTATCTCTGTTCAAGTTCAGTCAGGATAAAGGGGAAATGATAATCATATTTTCTTTGAAGTATGGTGGTCTGTCATGGATAACATCTGGAGGTTGTAGGACTGAATCCAAAGTGAAAGGCCCCTTCTCTTTCTTCAGTTTCTTTTTGATATTCATTTTTCTAACTCACTTCTGTTCTGACATCACCTTGTCTCTTTTCTTCTTTCTTTCTAACTATCAAGCTGCCAAGAATGTAAGAGATCCCTTTGAGTTAAAATCCATGACTATGTATTATTTATTCATTAGATTTATATCCCATCTTTCTTCCAAGAGCGTAAGGTCTTTTCAAATGCCAAGAGTCAATGAAATTAAGGACTTCAAGTTGCCTATTCTTAGTTAAGCAGTTCAAATTTCCAGAATAGGGTCATCACTTTTGAACAAATAATAAATTCCATATGATTCCAAATTCAGCATTTCCAATTTCCCTAAAGTTCCACTATAAAAGAAAAGGAACACACTAGGTTCAGCATAAGGGAACAGCTGTAGTGAAACTGGTCTTTTTGAGTTGGTCAGGAAAGTCATTGTCTTCTTATTGGGGGTGAGGAAGAATGAATTAAGGGACAAATAAACTGTAAGGTCATGCTTCCATCGCCATACAAAAGTGAGTTAAGAAATTAACAGATAACCTTAATGTTATTTCCTGTCTTAAAAGTTATTTTCTTGATGCCATAATAGCTGAAACAGGGATATCATATCATACCATATTCTACATTTTGTTTACACAGAGGACCATTTTATTATTCTATTGTTAAATATTTCATTTAGCAATAGAATTTTGTAGATACATGGACAAAACTTCTGAGTCCTTAGTTATATACAATAGTTTCCCCAAGAGCTACCAATAAATACCAAGAGAGCTACCAATTGTTGTCATTTCTGTTGTTCTTTATTTAGATTATCTCCTTTTCCTTTCCCTCCTTCTACTCTATCTAGCTATCATCTGAATAAAGAAGTCTCTCTCTCTTCTTTTTTAATCCGTTTCTCTCCCAAATTCTTAGCATTCTCTCTGCCTTCCTTATAAGGAAATGTCCAGTTAATCCATTACTGGTAGTAAATAGAATTAGTAGACTGTAAGTAATCTATTTCTATTGTTTCAGCACAGTATTAAAGGATCATACTGGTAGAACCTGCAGAATAGTTTAGGTGAGGTCGATACCTTTCTTCACAAGAAGGAAATAAAGAGGCTATATTTGATAGCCCTGCTCTATTTGTAGTCTCAGTAAAGTATGAAAGCTCATCTGGAAAGATGAAAGAACAATAGCAGCCATTGCTCTTTATCTTCAGCATCCAAGGGAGAGGGGGGGTTAAATAATATTCAGAATTCAACCCATGCCTGACATCTTTGTACAACATTTAGTCCTGGGTGCCAGCAAAAGGAAGAAGAAAAAAGAGCAAGAGTCAACAACAGCAACAGCTTTAAAATACATTGGGTGTTTTTTGTGATTGTGCAGGCCAAAGGGGAAAGGGGGAAAACATATTACAGGACTACTTTTAAATTTGAGCTATTGTCCTTTGACTTAGGTATTTGATAAAGGTGGGAGACATCACAAGTCAAGCTCAACTAGAAGGAGTCTTTCTTAACTTCTCTCACCTCCACTGCAATTTCAGAGATTAAAGAGATTAAAGTTGCCCCAGCTCTCTAACACAGGTGCCTTAATTCAATCTGCATTTATTCTATAGTTAAAAATAAAATATTGCAGATGATTTAAAGAAAGTTTTCAAAGCATTGCCTTCTCACCCAAAGTCTAAGGGATAAGATGAAGAGATTACTAGAGTGGTGACAACTCTCTGGCCCATTAGCCAGGTGATTTGATGCCTTGAGACCTGACCTATGGCATGTGCTCATCACCTCCTTCCTTAGAACATTAATAAAAAGCTAAGAGTCCAATTTACTCAAATGAAATATTTTTGATGATGCATTTAGATAGGTTAAGATGACTTCCACCTTCCCTGCCCTGATGTTAAAGCTAAGGTTCTTCCATCTTGCCTTCCGTGTTGCCTGCAACTTGTCTTTTATCTTCTCCACTTCTTATCATCAGCCAGCCACACATTGCTATAGTATAGCTAAGGGAAATCCAGGCATTGCATAGTAAAATATTTCCCAGGCTGGCAAATGGGTTGTTTGGAATGTTTATAGCCAAATATAGCATTGAAGTAGCAAGGGGATATGGCTCTCGCTGCTCTAGGGCCCTCAGTGGAATTATTTCCCCAAATCAATGTCTGAGAGTTTCTGTTTGGTATAAGATGAGGAAAAGACTTTGTTTTAAAGTGATACATGTCTGGCAAGCACAGTTGCCCAAACCTCTACTAGCCTACATCCTTGCTGCTGCTGGAAGAATTGTTCAGGAATCTTTCAGGTTCATAAATAAGAACTACATGGATCTATTGTAGTGGCTTGGGCACATGGATAAACAAGGCTTCCTTATATTGTGTCAAATTCCCCATGTGTCAATGAAGCTTAGAAAAACAAAACCCCACTAATTCAAATGGGAACTACATTGCAACATGTCATTATCTGCAGAATGAGGAGTGGTGATAGCCTGAGAATGCAAGCATGAAAGGGAAATAATCTGGAGAAAGAGAGAGAAAAGGAAAAGGTAGAAAAAATGTAGCTGTACTTTCATGACATTCTGATCAACAAACTCTCTGATCACATTGAAGTGGTGGGTGAATTCTTCTCTTATGATTAATTTATGGTTCAGGATATTATGAGAATCCAGAAAACAGAAATGAATTGAGTATAGCACACAGAGGACTATAAGGCAAACACAGCCTACAAGTATGATTGAACCAGTGGTGGGTTCCAGATTCCGTTGCAACCAGTACACTTGCAATGGGGCCCAGCGTCCATCACATGAACATGCTCAGCATGTGTGCACAAGCATGCCGTATGCGCATGCATCCTTACTCTTGCAACACCTCCGCGAGCGTCCGCAACACTCCAGCCAGCTGCTCGGCGGAGCATTGCGCAGGTGGCATGCACTCCATGCGCATGTCTGGAAGTGCCAAAGAGCTCAAATACAGGTAAGGAGCTCGGGCGGGTGGGTGGGCCCTCCGGATCACCATACCAGAATGGTACCCGGTGCTCCGGGCAGACACCGGTACCCGCATACCAGGACGTACTGCCTACAACCCACCACTGGATTGAACCAATGAGTGGGTGTCAGAATGGTGATGTGAATGGACAAGAGGGAATAAATAAATTGAATCCATGATTGATGAATGGAAGGCTTTGCATCAAAGAAAAACTGTGGGGCAGTTTAGGCAACCTCCTTGAGCTGTCGCCCCAACCACTATCTATTACCAATTATATACTAAAATCCATCATAAGTACTCATCGGTTTATTTGAGTCCAAAATTTCCGCACTAAGTGAGATATTTGTTGAGTTTTGCCCATTTTACGACATTTCCTGTCATGGTTGTTAAGTGAATCACTGCAATTGTTAAGTAAGTAACACGGTTGTTAAGTGACTCTGGCTTCCACATTGCTTGTCAGAAGGTCACAAAAGACAATTACATGAGCCTGGGATACTACAACCGCCATAAATATGATCAGTTGCCAAGCATCTACATTTTTATCAGGGGACCATGGGGATGCTGGAACAGTCGTAAGTGTGGGAAAAATAAGTCACTTTTTTCCAGTGCTGTTGTAACTTTGAATGGTTACTAAACAAACTGTTGTAAATTGAGGACTACCTGTACCAATTCACTGCATCTGAGCAGAATGATTCCAGGTTTCTAAGGCTGGATTTTTAAGCTCAGAATCAACATTTACTTTGAGTTAGTGGAGGATGTAAATCAAAATGAATACATAAATGCTTTTAAAAGAATTAACTGTAATAATTGCTTCTTCTCTTAGCGTTGGGCTGCTACATTACTACCATATGCATCATTGACGCCAAATGATTTCTGTGGGCAAACCAAATGGCAGCTTTGGCAAGCTTCAAATCTCCCAGGAATTTCCTTAAGACCTAACCATTTAAAAAAATCAATATTTTATGAAACAAGTACTGTAAGACAGACTATTATTTTAGCTTCTGGAGAAGCAGCACCATTTTTGGTTCCTACTAACCTGAGTCAGATTTGAACTAACAGACTCTTACAATGAAGTAAGAATTCCCCTGAGATCTTTGGTGGCAGCTTTTATTATTATTTTAACCAGTTAGATATTGCACATCTAAGGCCTTCCTTTCCCTGTCACTTTACATCCAAAAGTTGAAATGTGGTTGAACTGATATCCTTTCCCCGCTTCCTTTCTTGCAACTAAATGTCCAGTAGCATTGCACAAAAGAACCCAACGGAAAAGGTCAAGCAGAGTTTCATGCCTGAGGTCTAGGATTACATCAAAGTCTTCAACGTTCATCTGTCCGTAACATCAACCAAATGCTTCCTGGTTTCAGCTTGACTCAAAGAAAGAGCAACGTTTAATTTTCTCTGCCCTCTGTTCTTACCTCTAGTTTTCAACCTCCAATGTTTCGTGTTCTCTTTCCTTACTCTTATAGTCCCCTGACTGTGTTGAGGACCCTTTGAATCTGTTCCGATTCTTTTTGCCACAGCTCAAAAAAAAAAAAAACCCTTCCCTGCCGTCAAACAAAAACGTGGAGGGAATAGGGCATGACTGGCCACAGAACTAACAAATATTTTAGGTCCAAAGAGCCTGTTACTCATTTCAGAGATTCTGGAATTCTATGATTGGAAAACCCAAGCCTTCAACTGGGATCTGTAAATTGGCATTCCTTGTCCTAATTTGCAAGCTGTATACATCTGGAATGCATTGGAGATTGTATACACTGTACATGTGCCTATATTTTGAAAGTCTTTGTCCATCAGCTGGAAAAATCTTGCACATATGGAAATCTTTTTTTGCACATTTATAACTGCTTTATTTTCTTTAACCCACCATATCTGGGTAGCATACAGTAACAACCCCCCTCCCCAAATAAATTGAATAAAACCCAACATAATTGTAAAATCCTAATCAGAAACCCCAGAAAAAGTGCCTAAATGGATTATTTGGGACCAGATGCTCAACTCATAAAGCAAATTTACTGAACCAAGGTATTTTGCTGTTCTACTCTATCCAAAATTTAAAACCACACTTATTTCTTCCAGTCCAGCTTCCTCCCCATATATTGAATATAAATTGAATACATAAGGAAAGAGTATATAACTTTGTCTCATTCCTATACTAACTTAAAGCCAGTTTTGTCTGGACAATGGCTTCCTCTCTCTGCATGATGATAATGAGATCTTCTGCAATCCCCATGTTTCCTAAGGACATAACTGGTTTCCAAGACCATAACTGGACATGATGGATATAATACAATATTTTTGTATAATCAATAAAATTGACTCATTTGTGGTCTTCTTTGGCTTTTTCAGCATACATCAGCAGTAATGTTTCTCATTCCTCAGCTTTTCTAAACATTTGGCATTTTCTTTTCCAAATAAGAAAATAATTTGCATTGGATGATCCTAAACTTTATTTTGTTAGTGTATGAAATCAAAGTTATTTTATGATCGTTTGCACACTCTATTAAATCTCTTTCTATGATATTGGTTTGGAGACTTTCATTTTCCAACCTGTTGATCCAACATGTCATTCTACAGATTAGTTTGGATAGAATCTTTCTGAGTGTTCCTTTGTTGCTTGCTATATTTCTGTAGACATTCCATCAATTCTTACAGCCTTTTGACTTGATAATTATTGGAAAGCTGATTTCACTTCATCTTCTAATATTAGAAGCCCTTATAAATATGCAATATCTTCTAATGAATCTTGAATGTTAACATCTATACCTACAGAATTTCAGTATACTCCTTCTATCTTTGTTTGACCTTCTTGGATTCAGTTAATGTCTAATCACTGGCGTCTATTAGCAAAGCAATTCAAGGGTTCAACCTTCTTCAGAGATCTTTGCTTGTTTTTCCATACCTGTTTCCATCTTTCTTTACTGCTTCTTGTTTCTACTAACAGCTCTCTAAAATTCTTTGTTAAGTTCCTTCCCAAGACCTTTGTTTTTTTGTGGTTTTGGAGTTTCTTTCCTTCTTAAAAATTTCTACTATTTGTCCTGCCATCCAGTTTGCTTTTTTCTCTTTGTTTCTAACAGTCGTTTCCACACTCATCATTAGCAACTTATTCAAATTCATTCCACAGTTCCTCTTATTCTTGTCAGTGAGGTTCAGAATTTCAAAATCATCTCTGATCTTTTTCTTGAAAATGGTGGGTATATTGTCAAGCTTGGAAACTAGTTGGCTTGGTTATTAGCTTGATTTGGAACTTGCACATAAGCAATTCATGATCCCAATCCATAGTCCAACCATGTGTTTCCAGTTATGATTCAGTTGTTCTACCTCCTTGTACCAATAATATCGCCAATTTTATTTTATCTCCATCTAGTGATGTCTGCATATGTAGACAACTTGCTGGTGGCTTGAAAACTGTGTGAGCAATGAAGAAGAAATCATTGTATTGGCAGATACTGATAAGTTCTTCACTTGCTTCATTTTGGTTTCTTAGACCATAAATCCGAATAGTTATTCTCAATATTCTCCACTTTGGCATTCCAGTCTCCAACCACCAGAAGCGTATCTTGCTTGCATGTAAATTTCAAATTCAACTTGACCAGGTTCTTTTGCATCAGTGGTTGGAACACCAACATGGATAATCATCCTATACACATAGTTTTTATTAAATAAATTTAAATTGATAGAGAAAATAAAGAGAATAAAACGGTAATAGTAAGAAAAAAAGAAAAAGAAGGATTATAAAGGAATATAAAGAAGTAGCTTTTAATCCTGACAATGGTTATAAATATATTTATATTTTACCTTGTCTCAGGTTATATCATAATTTCCTACATTTTGGATCTGGCTATTTGAGAGACCGCCTTCTGCCAATTACCTCCCTGCGTCCCATCAGATCGCACAGGGTAGGCCTCCTCCGAATTCCATCCGCCAGTCAGTGCCGACTGGCGACTACGCGAAGGAGAGCCTTCTCAGTTGCAGCTCCGACGCTATGGAACAATCTCCCCGTGGAGATCCGCACCCTCACCACCGCCCAGGCCTTCCGCACGGCCCTTAAGATCTGGCTATCCCGTCAGGCCTGGGGATAAAAAATCTTAGTTTGTCCCCTCCCGAATGATGAATGATTGCTGTGTTCTATTTTTTTTAATATTATGTATTGTTTTATGTTTTTTGTCTTTGTACCCCCTTTCCCGTGTTTTGTAAGCCGCCCTGAGTCCCCTCAGGGAAAAGGGCGGCCTATAAATTATAATAAACATTCCAAACATTCCAAACATTTTAAAATCTGCAAATAAATCACACATTTATTTTTCTCTCTCTTTTTTTTTACATAAACAGTCCCTAAGTGGTTTCCAGTCACTAATAAATGTAGTTATTAATCTTTCTTTAATCAGTCAAGTTAATGTTGCCATCTCTGCTACTCTGTCATCTTCACCAACCTTTCCTCCATTATGGATATTTCAGATATTCCACTTTTGTGCATATCCTTGCTTAACAACAGCAGTTTCAGCAGTTGTAAAGCATGACATTAATGCCTGCCATCTCCGAGGCCATCATTAAGCAAGAATCATGGGTCGATAAGCAAGGACTTCATGTGAGTGTAACTTGAACTTCCTGCCAGCTTTCCAAATGCAAAGTCAATGGGAAAGCCGGCAGGAAATCATAAGTTCTAGGGGCCTCAGAAGCTGCCAGGTGGATGGGCGAATATTATTGAATGAAGCGAGGCAGAGATGTTGTGGCAAGTGTGACAAGGCTGGGAGGTGGTGATGTGATCTGTGGAGAATTTGTGGCATCCATTGTACAACTTATCAAACTGAAGAGTCTATCTGTCTGTGGGCCATCAGAGACTGAATAAAATTTATCTTTTGCTCACACCCTTGGAATAATCAATGTGAAGCTTCTGAAAGCATCTGGGAAGGCCATAATCTTTGCCTGGTTATAAGTTATCTCAGTTATCTTCAGGCAGTCTGCTACATCCTTTAAATGTCTGCTATATTAGTCCTGCAGTCCTCTAGATTATGCTCACCAAACAACAATGTGAATAGGAAAACAGGATTATAAAGTGAATACAGCATTTCTGAATTCCATCATCACCCATAGTACAAACTTTCTTTAAATAAAAATCTACTTCAGGAATGGAAAATATTTCATCCCCCTCCCCTGCCACCAACCTATATTGCACATAGCCATGTGAACTCTGTGAGGTGGGGGTGGGGTGGAAAAGCACATTAAAATGAAATTTATTTCTCCCACCTTCAGCCATTCTGGTCTGTTTCTGTTCATGACTCAAGACTTTGCTTCCTGAAGCAAAGCTGATGTGGACATCCATGCACTTCTCAAACACCCCCAATATTCCACACAGAGAAGCCAACCAGACTGAGAATGGAAACTCATTTCAATCCTGGCAGTGGAGAAAACTCCAATGCATCTGCAGCACCAGCCCAGACTAGATTAGGGGCATTAAAACTTGCCAAGCCTCTGTCTCTTTCAACTGCACCTCCTTTTTCTGGGTCCCTTCCCCCAAAATTCTCAAAGTAGCCACCTCACTGGGAATGATATGTATGTAAATCATATCAAATCATAGATGATTTCTAAATGCTATGGGAGAGAGGCTTTATAAACTAGCTCAGAGTCTCAGAGTTTTTGTCTTTCCTGGTTTCTTCACTCCCCCCACCCCCCATTTGACCATAAGGCTTTAGAGCTTTGAAATCTGAGATCTCCCAGCTGCCCTGCCTTCCGTTTCTGGTGTCTGGATCACCACAGGGGAGCGAAGCCTGCTTACTATTACTGGTGAGAACAGCGGCTGTGCTCTCAGCTTACCTACGGCCAGGCCCATAAGTCAAAGTTTACAGACACCTCAGAGCTCAAGGGCCTAAGGGAAAGTGGTTGCTTAGCAGAATTTTACCAATGGAACCATCAAATCGTCTCTGGAATGGTGCTCCCTGCGTTAAAGAGCTATGAATATAGTAGAAGAAACATGTTATTCAATATTTCAGTTCCTGTCTTTGGTTTCCCATTTAATACTGTTCTTTGGTACTCCATGTTTTAGTATAGAAGTTCAACACTGTTATTTAACCCTGACATCCACCTTCAGGGAACAATTAAGCTTCTTAAAACCTTTCCCAACATTCCACCAGACAGCTTCTCATTAAACAGTTACTTGGATGTTCCTGAGGCCTAAAACATTAAGATTTAAAGGAAACAATTGACCGGGTATATTTTCCACCATTCTTTCTGAAATCACTTGTTTGTTTAGGATGGATAAAGCTAGCACTAAGGTCAATGAAATATGAGAAAACGGACTGTATAATAGTTCATAAGAAATTTATCAGTAGCCTAAAAATGCAATGCACAGAAGAAATTCCGAAGTTTAAAGTACAGGATCCTGGTTGCAATGTGTGGTGCTTTCAAACCTGAAAGAGGGGGACCTCAATTCCCAAAATTTCCAAAAGCGAATTCTTTCCCCCTGAAATTATGGGATATTTTTTTTAAGGAAGATTGTCTGTTACACAAAATCTGAGGCATTCTTCCTCACATCAGTATGTTCTTTATGTTTTTTCTTTATATATCAGCATCACTGGACTCTAAACAGTGGACAGGATGGTTTTTACAATACAATAGCAGAGTTGGAAGGGACCTTGGAGGTCTTCTAGTCCAACCCCCTGCCTAGGCAGAAAACCCTATATCATTTCAGACAAATGGCTATCCAACATCATCTTAAAGACTCCCAGTGTTGGGGCAGTCACAACTTCTGGAGGCAAGCTGTTTTGCTACAATCCATCACAGAAATATTCCAAAAAGAAATAATGGTATATAATTGTAGGAAGTTATCACCCAGCCCTCTCCCAGAAAAATGAAATATCCTAGGAAATATTGAAAAGGCAGAATATTATATTTTTCTGGATGTGAAAAAGGGAGTAAATTCCTCCAGCTTCCTGCCTACTCACCCACCCTTTTGTCAATGAGCCATTAAAGCCTGAGCTAGTTCACTTTACATAATAAAGAGTTCTCCCCTTCAGCTCCAGGGGATGAGATTAAGGCATTACTAGCCTTTACCCACTCACCACATGGCATCTGAGAACTCAACCAAACCTGGACTCAGCCTAGAGAGTTGCCCCTGCATGGCCCCATGTGAGTCTGACAACCAATCAGAATACATTTCTTGCATAAGAGCAGGAGGCAGATAGGTGGGGCTGAACAGATTATAAAAAGCCCTCCCTCGGCCCTTCTTCTTCTTCACCCAACACCTGGATTCATGTGATCACCTTTTTCCCCAGGATCTCAAGCCATGCGGTCCTGTCCACCATTAAACATTAAACCCTCTTTCTAAGCAGCCTCCATGCCTCCACTGTCTTTTTCCCCACTTGGAGCCGAACCCAGAAGGACATTTCTTGCAACATAATCAAAGGAGCTTTACAACAGTGCTTTAATTTGTACTAATCTTAGCAAACTTTTTAACTGCTTCTAAATTTGCTTCTGAATTCTTCTCTTACATTGAATCTCCTAAATTTTATCTTGAGGTGACTTACTGACTTTACCTCCAACCACTGCTCATTTAGCAGAATTTGGGATGGTGGTCTACACACATAAAAGATATATGCACATATAACCTTACACAGGATGTTCCCCCTTCAATGTTTTTATACACATTTTTACTTATTGATCGTTTGAATAACAACCCTAAACCTCAAATTGGGTTCCTAACGGCATGTTTAAGCTCTAGATTGCCTGAATAACTCTAGGACCCAGCTTTCACAACGTGGGTATGATACAGGCAATGGGAGCTAATGGATATGGTCTCATTTCCCTCTCCATCTATTTAATCCAAAAAGGTGAGAATGTGATGATTAATTCTTAAAATGAAATATACTGCATCAGCAAATTGAAATTAGAAACTAAGGGGAAGAACAGGGAGGAGGGGCTCTTGGAAACATAAGCAAATCTTGAACATGGTTAAATTAGCATCTTCAATATAAATGGGGAAATCACAATGACCTTTGCTAGAGGTCTGCTTGCCCTCTGTGTTAGGGGAAAAAAGAACACTGCTAAGTAGGCTCTCTTCTTTACCCTCAAGCACCTTCTTTAATTGTCTTTGAGTAAGAGCAAATCTTCCTGCCCCTTAATATCAAGTTTCATTACCTTAATCATGATGTGATATCATGAAATAATATTTACTGCTCTCCAATAATTTATGTAAATAACTTCCCCTTTTGACCCAGCTCTTCAGTATGGCAGGTGATTCACGATGGCTTTACAGCATCCCACAACCCACCTACAAGAACTCATTCTGTCCTGTTGGCTAAGTAGAATCAAAAAGCCACATTTATTAGGTGGGTATAATGACAGACAAAGGGGTGTTCACAATGAAGGGGAGAATATTCACACACATTCTCACATGATTGCTCTACAATTTGTTGGCATACAATTTAAGGCTGCATCTATCCTTCCATGGTTGCAGCCTTAACCTCCCACATGCCTGTGAAATGCTGTGCAGGGGAAGGTCTGATTGCTCAATGACAGAGCATATGCTTTGCATACAGATGATCCCAGACTACGTCCTGCCACGTCCAGCTGATCGCGACTAGCAGGTAATCAAAAAAAGAGATTTCTATACTTCAGAAATTCAAGAGACTTGCCTGTGAGTCTGAGGTTAGATATATAATTGGTCTAACTTAATATGCACAGTGCCAGCCTCAGACATATTGCTGGCTGATGCAAAATGGTGTACCATCTATTCTTTGGTCAGAAATCCATAGGATTGACAGATGAATCTCTTTTCAATATGGTTTCCTGGAAGTCCTCCATCACACCTAAGGGCAGCAGACTTCACTTAGAAGATGGAGGACAAATCTCAGCTACTTTTTAATAAAGGAAAATGGCAAAAAAAGGGTCAGAAGGAATGGATGGGAATCTATGGCTGCCAGCCAGGAATTGCTATGAACTGAGTCAGCTGATTTATTGTTTAATGGTAGAACCATCCCTGAGCATAAGAGAGCTTGATTTCAGAATTATGGTTTCTTGGAGGGCCATGAAATACGGTGCCTTTCTTTTTTTCCTCTTATTAGTAATGCAAAAAGGATCAGCTGTCTTAGTACAACCAAGGCTGACTACCAGATTCTTCCAAAGCTGTCTGTTAGACATGTCCGTCAGTAGAGTTTCCTGAACAGATGTTCACAATAGACAGTCCTCTAGTTTATAAACTGTCCAAATCTGAGTTAAAGAGTTCTATGATTGACCAGAAGTCAGCTAACATCTGTGTACCAGGCTGAGTCTTACTGTCATTAACTTGTTCACTCTTGTGATCTTATTATATTTCCATTTAAATTATTTCTACATTCTGAACTTTGTATATAGTTCTCTAAATTAGAGAGCTAAAGCTGTCCAGACATTAAAACTTGGAAGCTCGGGGTTCCTAATATTTCCTTCCTGTGTCTTAATGATTCTCTTCTCAGATTGTCTTGATATAAAGAGGTTAAATAAGATATACCAGAATTCTTGTTCAAGGGGTTTTTTGTGGTCTGGTCAATCTAATGGCATTATAGTTACATTTAAATCTGTAGTCATTGCTTAATCACTATGTTTGGAGTTAGTTTAATCTTTAGAATTGGCCTCTAGGTGAGCCAGTTCTGCTTCAATCTGCAGTTTCTGCTTCAGTTTGAATTCAGAGATGTTAGCTTGTTTCTTAATATGCTTCAGGAAGATTTTCCTTCCAAACTAAGAATACTTGACAGACAGCAAAAAATATCATTACATCACTCTGTTTCTTTCCCTTTGGCAATGTTAGGCTATAAAGTTTCTCCTTCATTGGGCAATCCAATCTTCATGTGAAATTGATTCACCAGCAGTAATCATGCCAACGTCTAGAGCAGTGATGGCAAACCTTTTCGCCACCAAGTGCCCAAACCGGAACAAGTTTAAAGTTTAAACATGTATACATGTGCATGCATGTGCACATGCTGGAGCACCAGAAACCTAAAGAACCAGCTGACCGGTGCATGCAGGACTGTTTTTTAGCCATTTTGAGGCCTAAAAATGCTCCAAAGCAGCTTTTTCAAACCATTTTGGGCCATTTTGGGGGCGTTCTCAAGTCATTTTCTGGCGTTCCGACACCCACAAAGACCAGCTGGCCAGTGTGCATGTGTGTGACATAAATCAGAAGAGCAGCTGGCAATGGCGTGCGTGCCCACTGTGACGGCTGTGCGTGCCATCTTTGGCATGCATGCTATAGGTTTGCCATCACTGTTCTAGAGTATCTCAGGAAAAAGATGCAAAGTCTTCCTTTCTCCTCATGATTCCACCATCCATTCTTCTTTGTTTGACCTTTTGTAAGAAAAAGAAAGCCAAGCAATTGAAGATAATTAATGATTATCCAGTCTAATCTAGTGCTGGATTAGAACCATGCTGCTTCAATCTAGTAAAAATGCTATACTCAAACAATTACAATGCATTCTAAAGATGAATGGTAAACAGTAAATCTTTGTTCTTTCTAATAGCAATAGCACTTAGACTTATATACCACTTCATAGTGCCTTTACGTAGTGCCTCTAAGTGGTTTACAGAGTTAGCATATTGCCCCCAACAATCTGGGTCCTCATTTTATCCACCTCAGAAGGATGGAGGGCTGAGTCAACCCTGAGCCAGTGAGATTTGAACTGCCAAACTGCAGCTAGCAGTCTGCTGAAGTAGCCTGCAGTACTGCAGTTATAGTCTGTTACTATGCTGATTAAAGCAGCATGGTGATTCAAAGACTGTTTGAAAACCTGAGAACCAGAGAAAATTATTTATTTGTTTATTTATTTATGAAAATGTATATGGCCACCCAACTCATAGGGACTCTGGCTAGTTTATAGAAGTAGAAAAGAGAGAGAATAGAAAATTTTATCTGGGTGAAGAGTAATGTCATGCTAAGGTTGCCCACAAAAATTTGGCTACCTAGCCCTTCCTTGAACTAATTCGGCCTTGGCAATGTTGTACCTATGAACAGCAAAAATATGCAAGATCCTGAAATCATTCAGATTTCATGAGATGCCATCGTATTTGAGTTATTATGTGAAAATTCAAAAATCTAGCAAGATTTCACTGATATAGTATTTTGGCACTATATAGAAGATTTGCAAAAATTCCTATTGAATTCCTACTGAAATTTAGATGTTTCTTTGCTTTGTGGGCAAAGAAACACGAGTACCAATTGCTTTTATTTTGCTGTGGTTGGTTTAATTTAATCTAGCAAGTTTATCTTGAAAATGTATTTATTTTTCTTTTTGCAAAACCTATCCTACATATGAGATTCATAACAATAAAAATAAATTGAAAGCAAGTCAGTGGAGGCTGGTCAGCCACTGTGTTTTACTGACTCATAAGAATCTGACATCCATCATTTGACAGTTTGGAGCCATAACAGCTGCAGAAATATACTGGAATATATACAGTATTGACAATTTCTGCCTAAAATGTCAGAAACTTGATTGAATGGTTGAATACAATTTCCAGCAGTTTGGGACAAGTGTTTATTGTTCTGCATAATATATTGCTCCTCCTCATGATTAGCAATATTGGAATACATTATTAAAATTGTGACTTTTGTTCCAAAAAGTTATGCAAATTTTGAAATAATAAAAATTATGCTATTATTGCCACACATTTTTTCCAGAAACATGATGTAACTTCAGTGATACTCCACAGAATAAATATGTTTCTTATGCAAGATGCAGAACTTAGCTTGTCTTGGCATAGTGTTCAGGCAAGTTGGTATAGAACTGTGATTATTGGGTAGGGAAATGTCAATCAAATCAAGGTAATAAGGGCCATCAGTTTATATTTGGAAAGGCAGGTTGCTGGAGAAGAGTCCTACCCTAGAAAAACTTCCCTCTGTAATAGAGAAAGGGTTAGAAATGCATTTAGAGGCAGGCTGTTTGATATTTCATGTGAAATAAATCAATACTGTAGTTTACCTTTTACTGTTCTTTGTAATTTTTTATATTCCTTTCTGTAAACCTATTAAAAAATAAATAAGAACTTTAAAAAAGAAAACTATTGACTGGTTATAGATATATTACAGAATCAATCTCAACTTGTTTATAAACCATTTTAAGTTATTTAATGAAAGTTAAGTCACATCTTCCTTTCAATATTAACCAATCAGTTGGGTTGTCCTATATCTTACCTTCATTCACCTAGTCGCTTTTCCTCAGAAACATGAAAAATAAATGAATATTTTTTAAAAAATATATTCTAAAATAGAAAAGGGTTTAATTGTGTAAAACAAATAGAAACTGAGGAAAGCTCTCAGATTGAGGGGATTTCACTCAATCTTAGTAAACCAAACAATAGCAAAGAAAAGGATACCTACAATCAGGAAATTATGCAACAGGAATAAACTGGATATGATAGTTCTAGGTATTAGATGAACAATAAACAGCCATCAAATGTACATGACCTCCAGAAAAATATTTCTACCAAAGCTGAAAAATATGAAGAATAGAAGTTACAATATAATACAATTGACAGGAGATTGCGTAGCAAAGAAACTTATTGCACATTTTGTTATTTCACCAAACTAAATGAGTTTGATGGTGACTTGCCTCTGCACAGTGGCTACTGCCCAATAGTAGAAATGATGATTTCATCAAAAAATAATGAAATTCAAAAAATGTATTTGAGCCAAATTGCTTCCGAGAACTACTTGGCTTTTTTTCCCCTCACAACTCATCTTTAGCACCTTGCCTTCAATGGCAATAACTACCTAATTGCAGGCAGATGCTCTGTGTAAAATGGAACAACAACTTGTGCCATTTTGCCTTTGGGAATAAATATTTAAGCACAAGACGCACCCATTGGATGAAGGACAAAGTAATATCAGATCAGTGCAACTGCTATGGTGGGAATCTTCCTGAGTGAGAGATCCCATGTTCAAAGTAACTATGTCTTTTCTCTACCCTGAATCAAATAAGAGAAGGAAGGAACATTCCAGTTCTTAACTGCATAATTCTATCTCCATTCACACAAAAGCAGATCCTGTTGTGGTCACACAGCACAGCTTACTCCCAGGTAAATAAGTTACACACTGAAAGTCACTTCCTCTTTCCTAGCAACATTTCCTGAGGCAGTTATTAGAACATGGGTTCAAATCTCCATCCTCCACATAAATGGCAGAAATCAGTTTTCGGATTATCTCTATGCAAGCTTTTTATATTGAGATTGGTTGAAAAATGTCCACAGCTCAGATTCTGTTATTCGTGGACTGGACACAGCTCAGTTCATGGTAAATGTCATAATATGAGTAGCCTCTTTGTTTGTTATTATAGGTCAGGTTCTATGGCTTCCAGAACACTGAAAGCAATTGTAATAAACCCTTATCTTGTGTGATTTCAAAACTGCGCATCAGCATTTCTCTGCCATTTCTCTTGAGTTCCCAAGGTTGGTTTGTCTGTGTGAGAGGGTTTAATTTCAGTGCTACCTGAACAACCAGGATATGAAAATACAAACTTGCTGAGAATCCCAGGAGCCTTAGGGGTTTCTACCTCCTACACAAATAATTACCCCTAGATAAGGCGTTTGGGATCCAAGCTTCCCTGTGGCTAGCAGAGACTTGAAGAAGATCAACTGGCAGCAGTGTTAACACATCAAACAAGAGAAAGAAAACAAGGTGTGGTTAAACTAGCCTGCACTCTATTTCATGAGCTAGAAAAGAACAGACGGAGTGTCATGGGCCACTTCCTTGATGTTTCCTGTCACATCCAGCTGGATTCCAAAATGATTACAAGGAAGCACGTTTGCAAACTTTTAACATATAGTTATTTAATATTAAGGGTAATTGGGGAAAACTAAAGCAGCAGATTTAGAACTCTGCTCCCTCATCCTAAGTCAAATGCAACTGATCAAAAATTCATTTATACTTTGCTTTCCATCCTTGTCCGAGGCAATAAGAACACTGGAGTTTTCCCAACTCACCAGACCAAACTATGTTTCTACTTCTACTCTTGGAAGCCTTTTTTTCCTTTCAGCCACAAGCTTTATGGTAACAAAGCAAAAATGGTACTAGAGACCTACTCAAGTAATAACAACATTTTAAGGCTATATTTAAACCTATTTCTTAAAAATCGCAATCTACGGAACAAAGATTATTTGGGTACTTCAAGAGCTGCTTATGTCCAAATACGTCTTTGACCTTCTGATACTCTAATGAATGCAGGCAGAGCTATCAGCCAGTCCATTCCTAGCAGTATTATTTTCCACATATTTCCAATCGAAATTATTTGCAAATGATTTTTTTTAGAAGCAGTGATGGGTGCAGATGTGTATAAAGATGCCTAAACCACACCAGATTTGGCCAATCTATTTTGGAGGGGGGGAGTAAATTATTCTTACTGTACTCCTTTTCATCCCTTGGACTCCTGCTGATTTGGGGTGGGGGGCATAAAAGGCATTGCAGATGCACTTTAGCTATCCCAAATTCTCATTTACCTGTCCAGCAACTGGAGAGGGGAAACAACCATAAATTAACTTGTGATTGTGGTTTAGGTTAATAAGCCAATGAATTATGTATAAGGAGAGTCTCTTTAACTATTATTTAACCCAGTAAATGTTTTAAGGTTACACTTTACACTAATTGCAAGACAGTAAAAACAGAGAGTCCATAGCAGGCTAGGATATATGGTTAGAACAGTGCATTAATTTTGGTGGTTTCCTGATAATGCAGGCTCAGTCCACCTAGTTACAGCCGTTTATTTCCCCCTTTGTGCCAAGCATCTTACCTTATTCCTTTTGCCATGCATTAAAATGCAGGAGGTTACCATGCTTCTTCAGATCTTTTCACTCCAGTCTTGCTATCAATTTACAACACTCATAAATCAAGAGAGCCTTCCTTCCATAACGTTTTATGAAACTGCAGAGTAAAAGTTAGGAACTTGCCATCTGAACAGCTTTGCAGACTGGATAACAAATGCATGCTCTAATGTTGCCTCATTTCATCAACACTGCTTGACTTCTTAATGAGATCTTTAAGATCCCAGGCTAACGAAATATATTAACTGTCATAGTTGGTATTTATTTTTGCAACAGGAAACAATGATACTCTATTAGAGCCAGGACTGAGTAACAGTCGGGTCAAAGTCTGCCTCTTAATTGAAAAAACATACTGGCTAGCTGGACCCACGATTGACTTGTGCTTGTGAAAGACTAATAAGGAAACAAATTTTTCAATCTGCTAATTTAGGGCTGCTGATTTTGACCAAGAGATGAATTGGTAGATCAATCAATTACAGATTGCACTGATAAACGGATGACGACCAATTTCATGCGCTCCAGCAGTCTCTGTTTATCAGAAGAGTGTCTGCTATATTTCATGGTCAATTGCAGCTTGCATTTTTCTTTTGTTTTTGCCAGTTAAACTTTACTGAAATGTTCTCAGTATCACTTATGAGAGTTGCTATTATTCAGAATTCAAGGCAGGTCCCTGGCAGTTAAATCTCTGAATGCCATCTTTTCTTAACACACATATATGTAAATGCCATGTCCTTTACAATGCAGCATTTTGCATGCTAGTAAGTCTCATTTTGAGCTGTTCTGAATAGCAGGTTTGTGAGACAATTATTTCACTAATGTCATCGGGGGAATAAACAGACTCCAGGCTTTTAAGCAGATGAAAGACAGAGTTCTACTGTAAACAAACACAATACGATGAAGGAGAGGTAACAGAATTTTCTCCAGCTTGATGCTCTACAAAAATGGTGAGACTGCAGGTCCTATAATTCAGCAAAGTAGTAGTTTTGAAATTTAAACACAACTAGAGAACTAGGGAAGGGGTGGGGGTGAATACCCCATGAAACAGTGGTGGGTTCAAAAATATTTACAATGGTTCTGTGGACGTGGCTTGACAGGAAGGATACTGTAAAATCCCCATTCCCTCCCGATCAGCTGGGACTCAGGAGGCAGAGAATAGATGGGGACGGGGCCAGTCAGAGGTGGTATTTACCGGTTCTCCAAACTACTGAAAATTTCCACTACCGGTTCTCCAGAACTGATCAGAACCTGCTGAATACCACCTCTGATATGCACCCAAACTGCCATTGGTGCCTTCAGCACTAGGAAGATATATGAAAATTTTCCTAATTCCAATTGAACATTCCATAATGAATACAGAGAGAGGATAGGCTCCTCTACATGGCTGGAACGAGCTCCCTGTTGAGATCCGGATCCTTACTACCCTCCCGGCCTTCCGCAAAGCCACCAAGTCCTGGCTGTTCCAGCAGGCTGGGGGAGCTGAGAAGCATCTACCTCCATAGAAATTGTGCATGTTGGTTTTGTTTTTAATATGTTGTCTTTGTCTTGTTCCCCCCTTTCCCTTGTCTTTTGTGAGCCGCCCAGAGTCCTCCGGGAGTGGGCGGCATACAAGACAAATAAATAAAAAAATAAAAAAAATAATAAATAAGTTAAGTGTTTTAAAGGATGCTGCTAATGTCTCATTTACAAAAGGAAAGGGCAACTTAAAGACTTATAGCATTTTTCTTACAGGGATCTCACTAACCACAATGGTTGAAGCACCATTTAAATATAAATGAGGACTGGGTTACTATAGAAAGATCCTACTGTAGATAGGTCCTTGGCCTACATGTTGAAGCTGATAAACCATTCTGGCCCTAACCTTCAAATTCTATTCAAGCAGGAACCATGAGTTCAGAAGGCCTATAAACCACGGATCTCCTCCTTCACTGGTAGTGCCCACCTATCAAGAATTAACACTGGTAGCAATGGAGAACTTCAATGTACAGAAAGCAACTCTACTTACTAGAGTGCAGCCTGTTTTCTTCATACCAGAACCTTACAGCCTCCAGTCTGATGGGGGGGGGGAGGAGAACCTGTAAAATTTATCTTGGTACAGAATCAATGTATTAAGTGGAAGGAGGAAAATTCAAGATTTCTCCCAAGCTCATAGAAAATCTTGGATCTGTCCACATGTATGAGATAGCTTATTCCTCTTTGCCTTTTTTCCATCTTTTATGGTATCCACTTTCCCCCCAAAAAATGTTAAATGTTGGCCCCCTCAGTCACCAAAAGAATGCCTGCACTATGAAATATTACAAGATATGCACTTTAGTTGCAGTGGTGGGTTCCGGATCTCATTGAAACTGGTACATCATGCGTACTTACCGCCCATGATGCTCCGCGACGTCTCCATGACACTCCAACTGCTTGGCGGAGTGTCGCACAGGTGTCGCGGCAGGGCTTTTGGACATAGTGGCAGGGCTTTTGGACGCCCCGGCGCTATGTCCGATATAGAGACGGGACGCCTCTATGTCAGACATAGCGGCAGGGCTTTTTGGCATCCCGCCTCTATGTCGGACATAGCGGCAGGGCTTTTGGCCGCCCCGGCACTATGTCTGACATAGCGGCAGGGCTTTTGGCATCCCGCCTCTATGTTGTACATAGCGGCAAGGCTTTTGGCCGCCCCGGCATTATATCTGACATAGCAGCAAGGCTTTTGGCGTCCTGCCTCTATGTCGGACATAGCGGCAGGGCGGCTTTTGCCGCTTTCTTTCTTTTTGCCTCACCAGCCATAAACCTCATTGCACGTCAACCTATTTATTGAAGCTATTTCCCATTAGCTTCAATACATAGGTTAAAAAATATTTTGCCACACCTGTTGCTTTTCTGGCTGTTTTGCCAATGGAGCAAGGTGCGATTGTGGGGGATGAAGAACTTCATAAGTGAAGTTGTTTGCACTATCACACCAACACTGGCCAATCTGGTATCTGCTAAATATCCCAATATGATTGGGACAATCATAGTTTTGGTTTGGAACTTTGTTCCTAGTGGGCTGGTGACATCATTAAGGCAACGAAAGGAATGGAAATGATGGGTGACATCATGATTTCCTCAACCATTGTTTCATCTCCAGTTTGCCTCCCTGATCAGGGACTAGGCTGCTTATTTTGGTAGTGAATCAAGAAGAACTTCAGAAAGGTTATATGTGAGAGTGGCCAACAGGATATACAACCAGAAGATACCAGTGGGATTTGGATGGATAATTTTAGAAGAGTAAAGTCAAGGGCCTTTTTCTGTATAGGATTTGATTTCCAAAAGTTTCTTATTGTTCTAGAGGGTTTTTATTTTTTATTTTTTTTAAAAAAAACTGCTTTTAACTCCAGACTGGGGCTTTTCCTGACACTGAACAGAGTTGTTATTTTCAAAAACAGCTTATTATACCACCCCAGGTCTTTTCCAAGAACTACTACAATCCTGTTGGAAGCACCTACCAAGATGCTTCTGTATTGAAAATACATTATAATTGCTCAGGGGATGCTCCTTTCCTGTCTCTATTATTTTCCCACCAAAGTGGTACCTATTTATTTACTTGCATTTGCATGCTTTTGAACCACTTGGTAGGCAGGAGCTGGGATAAATTGGAGGGAGCTCATTCTGTCACATGGCTTGCTCTCGGAATATGAACTGCCAAGCTGTCAACCTCTCAATGATCTTCTGACTCAGTGTCCTAACAACATGAGCCAATGTGTTCCCTTTCTAACTGAAGTGGACGTACTAATGCAATCATATTGTTGCATTAGTCAACCAAAGAAACCCAAGCAAACCATGAAGCTGCTTCAGTGTCTCATATTCTGTATAATACAGGGTATATATAAACCCATCCAGAAAAGGAAACCTGTATGCCTTTTGTCAATCATGTCATTGGCTTTTCAATATCCCATGTTGGGATTCATAAGATGAAAAGACAGATATAGGCAGAACTTCCATTGCTAAGCGATAGGGTTATGAAGGGAGTTGAAGCCAATTTTGTGAGCTTTTTTGCTATGGTTGCTAAGTGAATCACCAGGGTTGTTAAGCAGAACACATAATCATACAACAAATCTATCTTTCCCCATTGATTTTGCTTGTCGAAAGCCCCTGGAAAGATCATAAATACAGTCATGTATTTTGGGACTCAGGAAACTGCAATCATCACAAATACATGCTGGTTACCCAGCACTCAAACCTTTATCACATGATCACAGGGTCACAAGGAATGGTCATGAGTCAGTGTTGCTGTAACTTTGAACAGTCATTAAATGAATGATTGTAAGTTGAGACTGTAAAACATAAGACAAAGGCAGAAAGTCAAAATAATTTAAAATCCTCCAGAGCTCTGACAAGCTCTTAGGCCAATCTGCTCAATCCAGCGATTGAGCAGCAAATATGTTTTCAGACACATATTGCTGGGTCATAATTTGCCAATTCAATAAATTGGCAGGCTGTTGGTTCTTACGTATTACTTAGATACACTTCATGGTTTGAGCTTAAGGTCAGTGACAAAGTCTGCCTGAGCTGCAGTTATTAATATCATATGTAGAATTAATCCATTTAGGGCTTAAAAAACGGAATGCATGAGAGGGAGAAATGTTTGAGGGAAAGCGATTCTTTATTTAAAAAAAATAAGGGGTTTTGTAACATATTGAATAAATATGCTCCTATTTCTTAGCCTGATATATCAGTTGATGTATATGAGACAGCCTGTGATCTCTTCTGCTGTAGAGAAGTTAGTTCCAAAGGAGTCTCTTAAGTCTAAGAAACCTTCCCAAATATCTGATACCTCAGTTGCTCTTTGCTTGAGGGGCAGTGTTTTCAATTACCTGACGTTTTGTCCAATAAATTGCTGCGTCAAATTACATGATAGCACATGCTAGCGTCAATTTGTCACTGAATGTAGCCAGCCACACAAAATGGCATGTTCTTTTAAAAAAGATATACGTATATGTTACCATTATATTGTTTTGCTGTTGAATGTATTTTAGAAACAGTGCCAACAAATCAGGACTGTATGCTGACTGGGGAATTCTGGGAATTGAAGTCCACACTTCTTGAAGTTGCTGAGGCTGAGAAACACACATCTTGAACCATAAACTAATCAGAGAGCAACGTTCAGACAACCTGCTAAACCCCAGAAAAAAGAAAATCAAAATACAACACGTGTTTTGTTAACATATCTTTTAAGTTGTTATTAGACATTGTACAAGTACTGTGCGAATACTACCATTGACTGGACTGCAAATTGGAATTATACATGGTGTAGGAATCACATCCCCAGTTTGTAACATCATAGATAACTGAAGCAACCAACTACAGTTTTCTGTCAAGTCTAAGCATGAAAGAGGATGGAGGAAGTAAAAAAAAAGACCAAATTATTCTATTTCTTATCCTTTCATAACTTTATGTCTGAATTAATCAGAGACCAATGCCCACTATGGCCAAAAACTGACAGAAGATAACAGGTCATGAGGATGTGGGATCTAGCCCAGCTGTCCAAAATGTCAAGTTTTCACACAAAAAAACAGGAGGAGGTTGGTCCTATGAAAGACCCTTAATAAACATCAGGCAAATGATTGTCTCAGTGGTAAAAGAGGGCAAAGTGGGCATTTGCTGGATCCCATCACTTCATTTCCTTCTCTGTAACATCACATCTGTCCGTCAGCCTCTCGTTTCATGCTGAGTCTAGCCAGCCTTTCCAACCAGATGAGTTGGCCCAGCCATTCCCAAATAATCCCATCACATCTAGAGGGCAACTGGTGGGTGAAAGCCAAGGGCCACATTTAATTAGTCTGACAGCCTTTCTGATTGGAGTGGTTTGGAAAGCCTATGAAATAAAATAGGAAAGAGAGGTAATAAAAGGACACAAGAGAGAGGAGTTTTGAAAATGCCAAAGTTCTGAATCTCCTCAAGAGTCTCTTTTGCCCCATTTTAAAAGAACTCAGAAAGGATAGCCGCTTGGTCTTCCTAAATGGAATATAGGCTTTGCAAGAAAACAACAACAGTGCCCCACATTATTATGTGGCACATTTATGGATCAATTGAGGGAAGCAGAAATGGGCAACTCGGGAGAGTGGACGCTTGGCTCTCCTTCAGGAAATGCCTGCTTGTATGCTGCAGCTGTAGTGTGAGTACTACAACACTCCACTTACTGAATGGCAACAGCTTTATTAGCAAGCCAATTCAATTAAAGCCAGTGCAGCCCAGCAAAGTAGCAGACAGTGCACTCTGCATAAAGAATATGGAATCGTGCCTACATTTCCCGAGTGCCCTCAGCCCTAGCTGTCCTTCCATATGAGAAGAGAAAGGGATGAATGAATTAGACTCGGATGATCATAATTAATGGCTGGCTGTCAGAGAGTCAGAGGAACAGAGCGGGAGGGGGGAGGGAAATCTGAATGTTGGGGAAATAAAGCCAAACACTGGCCAAACTGTGGAGCCCAATCTGGCTCTTGTAACACTTGGGAGAGTGAAGAATCGCACTGCTGCTTTTTGCATCGATTGATGCTTGGCACTATATCAATACATAAAATAATTCATTCATTTTTCATTTTTACAGAAGGAATCCCGCAGGCCAGACTTATGAGAATCCGACTTGGAGTTTTGAGGTGGGGAGATGATAGATAGATGATACATAAATGATAAGATAGATGATATATAGATGAGAGGGTGTGTGTGGATAGATGGATAGAGATAGATAGATGATAGATAGATAGATAGATAGATAGATAGATAGATAGATAGATAGATAGATAGATAGATAGATAGATAGATAGATGAGAGAGTGTGTGTGGATAGATGGATAGCGATAGAGAGATAGAGAGAGAGATTTAGAAGACTGCAGACATCTGTTTGAAAGCCTTTGAATGTGTGCCCACTAAAAATTCAGTTAAGAATAAAGGCATTTAATTTGTCCTTCCCTGTTAACCCCAAATGCTGGCTGAATATAAAAAAAGCTAGCTTGTCCTCAACTAAAGCCTCAGCAAACTGAATTATTTACTTATTTATTAGTCAATATAGAAGACTGTCCAGTTTCATAAAGTGTCTACTCAGGTTACAACTTTGAAACAGTAAAAATGAAGAAAAGAATCTTGTATATCTGGAAGAGAAATTATTCAAAGTAACAGGTAATGTCTTATAAAGAGCTTATCACACACCCTAATCCATGATGGTGAACCTATGGCACACGTATCGTAGGTGGCATGCAGAGTTCTCTCTTCGAGCACGCGAACTGTCACCCCAGCTCAACTCCACTGCACATGCTCAGACACCTCCTGCTGGCCAACTGGTTTTTAGGTCTCTTTCACACATGGAGGGGGGGTGCATGCAGGAGATGCACATGCATGCGTGGGGGTGGGGTGCATGCAGGGGGTCACACATGCATGCCTGGGGTGGGGGAGCATAGGGGGTTGTGCACACATGCACAGGGTTGTGGTGGGGTGCACATTGGGGGGGTTATGCACACATGCATGGGGGTGCCCATGCATTGCATTATGGGTGTGGGTGTGGGTGAGTGTGCTTTTGGCATGCAACAACAAAAAGGTTAGTCATCTCTGCCCTAACCCAATGTCTGGGGAAACAACCAGACTTTCAGAGGCTTTTTAAACACCGTCAGGGTGGGGACTGTATGAATCTCTGGATGAGAGATCCGAGGGCTTTGGAAAAAGAAGCCCTTCCCATCTGTACCATCATTTAGTGCTCCTTCTTCTGCTATTCTTCTGATTTATTGGAAAAAGAAGTCAGCCCCAGTCCCAAGACTTCCCTCGCATGGAGCTCTGTCCTTTTGGAACTGCTCCTTTTGGAGCATTAAGAAATATTAAAACACCCTCAAAGGTGCTAATCTCTGATCTGCAATTCCGCATCTTCAGAAATATTCTACCTGCCTTCTTTGTAAAGCCTATTGTGAGAAGGAGAATAGCCTTCCCTTCCCTTGGGCTATAGAATATCTTTGTGTGTGTTTGTGTGTTCATTTATCCTATGGAAAATATGAAGTAAATAATTTGCTTTTGTGACGTCACAATGGGACTCAAGAGCCTCCTGGATGCCATTGTCTTTAGCACAGAAGCATGTTTTCACATTTCAACCCTTTTTATTTTCAGGCAGGATTCCATAATAAGAGTACAAAATTCTGAACAGCTTTCCAGATATGTTGGGAGTATAATTTCCAGCATTATTTCAGGAAGGCATATATGGACAATACAAAGGTACGTGGACAAGTGGTCTTACTGCTGGATGGCAGCTTTACACATTTACAAAAGATTAGTCCTGCTGGATCAGATCAAAAACCTTCCTAATCTAATATACCTGTTTTCCACAGTGACCAAGAAGTTCACACTCAAAAGCCTTTTCCAGCATTGGTTTCAGAGCTTGGATGGTATCCAATAGGCCTTTTGGTTTATGGTCTACATTCTGAAAGACAGCATAGAGACAGAATGGTTAGTACTCTCTGGATAATGCGGTCTTCTATATTGGCTATGTTCTTCATTTTGATGTAAGGCTTTGGAACAACATATTAATTGGAGATTTTTTAATAAGATGTTATTGGTGGTATTATTGAATATTGGGTAGTTTTGTGCAGCATTGTTTTTTTTTAAAGAAAGTACCTTTTATTTTTGCTTTGATTAGTTGTCTTTAAGGAGTACCTGGTGGCTGACCAGTAGGTGGCTGGCTGACAAATGGGGGAGCGGTTTGAATTTGCTTTTAGAAATGAAACTCATCATGGCTCACCTATACAATGCCTTACAGTGCTGTCCCAAAATGTTGCCAATAATAAGAATGCTGTACTATTCATTTGTAGGTTTGGAAAGAAAGGGTAGAGCAATCCCAAAGCTTTGCTACTGTAGACAAAGCTGCCCTTTGAATGCCAAGGGCATTGCAACCGATCGGCTGGCTGGCTGAACTCAAAGCAGGTCACCCTTCACTGCTCATTTCGCGATTCAGCTGTTTCCCCTGGGGCTAACTGTCCACTTTACCAGCAGACGCTGATATCTCTGAAGACTGCATTTGTCCAGCAAAATGCTTCAGCTGAGCCAGTGATTCAGTTACATGAGGCATCTGCAGCTTTGATCACTGAGAGGTCATGAAACTCTTGTGTGCCCAAGAGAAGGCAAGGGTCAACTTTATTTTGTATTTATTTGCCCCTTTTTGAACTCTCTATCTTCCCCATGTAGCAAAATCCAAGATTGTGGAGATAAAGCAGCTTCTGTTCTTCATTTCCTTAATTTAAAACAACATTCTGTACTATTTTATTTATTTATGTTTTATGTTCTTTCTCACTCATTCTTCCCAATGCATTCCAAAGTACAGTGTTTAAAAGATAAGACACTTTTTCAGCAGGAATAGCATGGTTTCCTATTATTCATCTCTGTAACTGTGTTCTGTTTGCTAAGTCCTTTAGAGAGTTCTATATTCTTGTTCCCATTTCATGGACAGGCAGTTAAAGCAGGGCTTAATCCAAGATGTGACCCTTGATATCATCACCAATTAAATCAAATAAAAATGAGTATGCGTCTAGCACATGCGGAAATCCAATCTGATATCTTTTGTTTCCTTCAGTCAATGAAGAAAAATTACAATAAATTACAACAAATAAAAATTTGAGGACTTAATTACTTACAATATTAGCAAAATATGTATTATTTCCCCCCCAAATGATTTTGGAGTATATGAAGCAAGAATCATTTGTGTCGCTAACTAGAGTGCAAGAACAGGGCTTGGTCTTTGATCCAGCAAGGTGAAGACTAACGTTAGCTATATGCATCATTGGTCTGGTGTGATCCTCAAATTGATCCATTGCTTTCTTTGTTTACTCTATGGCAGGAGCAGCAAAAGAAAGGAAGAAAGCTTTTGAAGAGTATCGTTATTCCCTAGACAGTCTGTCAATATGGTCATATCAGTAATTTTCTCACCTTCCCAGGATGGAGATGGCAATAGTGACCGACTTTACAAGTCTGTTCTCAAGTTTTCTCAAGGGTGTGCTACGTATGTGACTGCTGCTGTTCAGGCAAAACTATAAGATTAGTGGGAAAATGGGAAACATTCTTACTATAGGTAAGTAAGGACGTCTGATGCCACCATGTATCTGTAGAATCTATTAGAGATGGTATTCAGCAGGTTCTGACGAGTTCTGGAGTATCAGTAATGGAAATTTTTGAGTAGTTCGGAGAACTGGTAAATACCACCTCTGACTGGCTCCGCCCCCATCTATTCTCTGCCTCCCGAGTCCCAGCTAATAGGGAGGGAATGGGGATTTAGCAGTAACCTTCCCCTGCCATGCCCACCAAGTCTTGCCTACCAAGCAACACTACGCCCACCAAGCCACACCCACCAAGCAATACCATGCCCACCAAGCCATGCCCACAGAACCAGTAGTAAAAGAATTTGAATCCCACCACTGGAATCTATAGACCAGAGAGTAAAGATGTTAAACTTACTATACTAAGGCATGAATGCAAAATGAGACTTAATATTATGAACCAATGAAGAGGTTTACAATTTATTTAACTGATATTACCATTACTTTTATCACCTCAACAAGAGACATCAAATCTGCAGGATCTTTTGAGTAGGATATCAAGAAAAGTCAAATATGATATAATATAGTTTTATTTTGTTTAATTGTTACAGGACTGATAGAAATTTTCTCAGTATGAAAAACAGCTTAGCACAAATACATGCTGATGTTTCCAGTTACAAGAAAAATATTCTACATAATACTGGTGCTCCCTATGCATACCCTACATATACCAAAACTAGTTTCTGAAGAAAAAGGCAGAAAATCTTCATGTTGTTTGGCTGCCCAAGAGTGCCAAGACTGTATTGTCAGTCAGCTATTTTGAATTGTTGTTTCTCTCTCCTTTTCACATGCTTTTATCCTTGGAAAAATCTGTTCTGTCCTTATTAGTTGCATGCCAAGAAGGACATCATGCACTTTCCTTATTATAATGACTACTTTTTGTATCTCACTGCCACCCTTTTTCATAACATCCTGGCACAGAATTTACATTTCCTAGCTTCACAATGTATGTTGTCCATTCCGTAGGCTGATATCTATTGATAAAGACAAGAGCTCGCTTCTCATTGGTTCCATGCTGTAGCAACACCAGCTGTTTTACTTCTGCTTAGTTTTATTTTCTGTGGCCATCAGCCGATTCAAAAACATGGTGTTGATGTGGCCTTTACAGCATTTTGATATTTCATACAATTCTTGACATCTCCGTCTGTTCATGTCCACTGACCTTGTTTCTTTATTCATACTGTGCTTCTTTTAGGCTTCCAACATTTTGCCAGCCTCATTTGGACATCTTAGTATTTCAATTCATCCATCATTTGTGTAATAAAATGGCTTCTGCAAATTCTGCCCTTTTGGTATAACATATATAAGCTGCATTTTTGTATGTTTTTGTTTCTCTCTCTCTCTCTCTCTCACACACACACACACACACACACACACACACACACACACACTTGCTCTTGTTCTCTCACTCTTGCTCTTGCTCTCTCTTTCACAAACACACATTTTGTGTAAAACATACATATATATCAGTGGTGGGTTTCAAAAATTTTTAGAACCTCTTCTGTAGGTGTGGCCTGCTTTGTGGGAGTGGCTTGCTGGCCATGTGACTGGGTAGGAGTGGCTTGCCAGCCATGTGATTGAGTGGGAGAGGCTTGGCAGTCATGTGACTGGTTGGGTGTGGCCAACTTGTAAAATGTGGTGAAACTCACTTAACAACGCTCTTGCTTAGCAACCAAAATGTTGGGTCAGAAACTCTGGCATTTGAAGCAAGTCTTAAAGCTGTCAAATTACAAGACCCTTGCACCCCTAACCCTTTGGGAAAAAAACCAGGGGTGTTCAAACTTGACAGTTTTAAGACTTGTGGACTTCAACTCCCAGAATTCCTCCTCTCACTCTTCATCTTGAGGATGGGTGGATGGGTGGAGGGAGGGAGCTGGAACCGGTTCTAAACGGCACTGTAGATTTGTGAAACCTCTTCTATAGAATTGACAGGAACCCACCCCTGATATGCATGAACACATATACCATATTCAGAAACATTTCTTAGAGTTCATACCGTTGGGTGGGATCAACTTTCATAAAAATAAACTAATACTTAGGATTTAAATAGCAACAGAGCTTCACATACATATTCTTGCAGCCATCCTTATGGCAGGTTAAAAGCTCCTGAAATATCTCTCAACTTCCATCAAATTTCATTGGCACAAATGCCAGAAACTGACTGCATGGCTTCTTACCACATAATTCTTCACTGTGCACCCCCCAGAGAGATATAGGTGTGTGTGTTTGTGTGTGTGTGGCATCCTAGGCCAGTGAATGCTCAGCCTTCGCCTAAAGTCATTCTTAAAACCAACCTTGCTTCTTTGGCGTCCATACACTGCTTCATTTGTTTTGTTTTATTCTTTACATTTCTCGTCTCATTTTTGAAGATTTTATTGACTTCCCCCCCGAAACATGACTTTTGTAGTCATCGTCTCAAGTTATTCTCTCTTCCATTCATTCTCTCTATCTGACCAAACTACTATAACACAACATTTCCTTTTGTCTGTCCTGATTCATCAAATTTCAATTACTGGGTCTAGTATTTTGGCTGGGTCTATGACGACTTGACTATATGACTGTGTGGGATACTGCAAAGGACCATAAATGCAGACCAGTTACTGAGTCCCTGGGGGTCCACAACTTTGAATCTGGGTAGTAAGTACCCATCCCTTAGGTCCATCAGGATTTTGAACAGTCATTAAGCGACCGATCATCAGTCAAAAATTACCTGTGGGGAACCCGACTAGTTACTCCACTGTGAGAAATGTCTGTTACCTATTCTTTGTTTTCTATTCCTTAGCTAGTTTCTTACCCACAAGAGGACCTTCCCTTTTATTCCATGGCTGCTAAACTTACTAAAAAGTATTTAATGAAGGATTTAATCAAAACGTTTTTGAACATCTAACTAGATGATGTCTACTGGCTCACCTTGTCTACATCTTTATTAATGCCCTCAAAAAACAGTGGTTAGATAGGACCTTCCTTAGTGAAGCTGTGTTGAGTATCCTTGAGCAATGCCGGTGTCTCCAAACATTTGCTAATTTTCTCTTTCATAGCAGTTTCCCTATCTTCCCCAGAACAAACCTTAAGCTGACAGTCCTGTAATTTCCTAGATCTTTGCATGAGCCCTTCTTAAATATTGGCCACCTTCCAGTATTCAACTACAGAGGCCAAGTGGAGAAACTATGTTTTAGTTAGAAAGTCCATAATCTCAACTTTAATCTCCTTAATAACTTTGCCATTTGGACCTTCCTTTCAAGAGTCGTTTTCACCAGTCTTCTCAATTTTGAGAACTTCCCCTTCCTGAAATTAAATAGGAGTCTGAAATTTGTTATGACAATCATGCGTTTCTTTGAATGTTGATCTTTTTTTACATTATGGTTACTAATCAGTTGAACTATATATATTTCTCTCACCAAGTCCTGAGCACTACTTAAGAGTAGGTCTAATATTGTTCCTTTCCTGGTTGATTTCACAACCAACTGCTCCAGCGCATTGTCATTTGTGCCATCTAAGAATTTTTACCTCTCTGTCTTCACCTACTCAAGGTAGGCAATTGAAATCTCCCTTATTTGTAAGACTTTCTTTCCAGAATTTTTCTCAGACTTCCCTCTCCATCTCCAGTAGCTTCCAGGATCTCAGTTAGATAGTTGATAGTGTACTACCAATATTAACCTACTTTTAGAACTGATATTTCTACGCAGAGCAATTCCTTTGAATGATCTTGTCAGACCCAAAACCAAGATAACACATAGTGGTCCTTCCAAACTGAGTTTTTTATTATTTTCACACCTATAGACAAACTCTTATCAAATTGAGGACTCTACTATCTGCATCTAAAATATATTGTGAATTATTAGGGAAGGGCTGTCTTCACTATCTTTCTCCTACTCATAACACCCAGACTGAGTCACCTCTTATTCTTCTGGAATCCACCTCATACCTCCTAGAAATCCATCTTCATCTATCATAGATTTTCTCCTTTGGGAATGTCAAGAAAACTTGATTCAATGATCTCTTTTACATACAAGATGACACCACTTCTACCATGCCCATCCTTGTCCTTTCTATATAATTTATTACAGGAATAGCAGTATCCTACTGATTTGCCCAAGAGTACCAGGTTTCAGTTACATCAACCATACCTACACATTTTTCTAAGATCAAACATTCAATTCATCCATTTTGGCTGACAGGCTCCTAGTATTTGTATACCAACTGATACACAACATCATTCACTGTATTATTTTGATTTGTGCTCTAGTTTCATGTAGCCTTGTTGAAAAAAATCATCACAAGTGACTATTTTATCCTCTTCTATTATATTACTTCCTCTTTGGAGCAGACATAATTCTCATCAATTCCTTCCCTAAGCAACAATTGTTTCCAAACTGGGCGCTCCTCAATTCCTGATAGGCTATCCACTGTCCTGAGTTTAATAGTTACTCTGCTATCTTTTTAATTAGCAGCATCTTAGTCCCATTTTGCTTCAAGTGAAGCCTTCAATTCTCTCCCTTTCACGTCCAGATAGTCCTAAAACATTTTCCAGTGCCAAATAAAGGAGAAGCCCTCCTCCTGCCACCAACACCTCATCTACACATTGACACATTTCATCTCTCTATTTAAAGTAGTATTTATTACATTATTTTCATATAATAAATGTTTTGGGGGTCAATGTATTGTCTGAAACTTCATGAAGGGTCCATATGTTTAAGAGTTTGGGGAGCTCTAAATTAATTCAACTGCCTTAATATGGCATTTGCTTCCAACCCCCTTGCTATATTATCTTGACTTAAATTAGAAATCAGCGTGCATGCTAGAAATATATATATATATACATATATACATATACATATACATATACATATACATATACATATACATATACATATACATATACATATACATATACATATACATATACATATACATATACATATACATATACATATACATATACATATACATATATATGTACGTATGTACGTACATATATATATATGTATGTATATGTATGTGTATGTGTATGTGTATGTGTGTGTGTGTGTGTGTGTGTGTGTGTATGTATATATATATATATATATATATATATATATATATATATATATATATATATATATATATATATATATATATATATATATATATATATATATATATATATATATATATATATATATATAAATATATAATCTACTAGATCCTGTAAATCTTATTGTACTGATATAATAATATTGAAATCAACTTTTTATCAATGCAGTATGAACCTTGGTTCCTATGGCCCGTTTCACAATTTAAAGAGAAAAGGCTTAAGGAGGGCATTCTAATCAAGACCCATTCTAGGATTTCATTTTAGCACAGTAGCTGTTTTTTTTTTAAAAAAATGCCACAATGTTTTTGCAGCTGTGTGTTTATATTGGGGCTAAGAAATATTTGGGACTTGCTAAAGCAAGGGGATGAAGGGGAAGAGTAAGAGTGAAATCACACATCACTCTACTTACTTCACCCTTACAGGGGAACAAATCTTTAGTTGAAGAGTTTTATTTTTTGTTTGTTTTACCTGAGGCTGGATTATGATTTGGTCGAGTCCAGAAGAACCGGTCAGATCCCAGAGTATCCTTTCTCTTTGCACGATTACAGGCATTAAAGAGTTGAACGACCGCCAGAACCGTTTGGCCCCGAGCTGTCGCTCTCTCACTGCTAATCTAGAACTGAGATGGGAAACCCCGAAGCTTTGCAGGTTGGGCTGGTGTTCTTGTCTTTCTCTCTTTTATTTTATGTTTTTGGCAAAAGTGTTTGCTGTCAATGGATGATATAAGGTCTTTTATGTTAATCTGCCAAGGCACCAAATGAACATTTGAAGTGTGTGTGTGTGTGTGTGTGTGTGTGTGTGTGTGTATGTGTCAGGGCTAGGAACAAAATTGGGAACAACTGCTGCGTTGAGACGCCCAGCCTAAACAAGCAGCAGACTCAGGGGGTAAAACCTTGATCTCAGAGGCTGAGCTGTAGCATGGCCAGCCGGTCTATTTTGTTGTGCCATTTCTCCATGTTTGTTTGCATTTTAAACATTTAAAAGATGCTCACTGCGAGAAGAAAATTAACACATCAGAGAGCTACGCATTGTCCTTGTGGTATTCAGCTTCTACTTTTAGCAAGCATGTTGCAACACACATTTGAAAACAGAGCTTCGATCGTATTGTGCTGGCCGTCCTCTCCACTTTTTGACCTCACCCTGCGGAATGCCCCCCCCCTGACCTTTTGGGGTGTTTGTACAAGGAAATGTGACTTTCTGCTTGCAATTGTCTAAGAAACTGCGGCCTGTTATATGACATTACCTGCAGTGTTTTTAAACATTTAAGCAGATTTTATTTTAAAAAGCAGTCTAGACAGCACTTCAACTGCCTGTATGAACTGACCTTCCTCTAGTAGTCATAAAAAACTAGAAGGAGTTTTGTATGTATCCACATTTGAAATTACATTTTTTCCCATTTTGTTACTATTCTATTATTTCTCTTTGAAATACAGCTGAGGGTTCTATCAACAACCCTATGAAGTAGCTTAACTAAACTTACAATACAAGTCCTGAAGTGCATTGCTGAACAAAGGTTTGGACCCAAATATCCTCAGTAGTGTTTCAGGGATGCAATAAATTACAGTATGTTAGGTTCAATAAATAGAGAAGAATATAGGTTACTATATACTGTACTTCTAGGATAGGTCATATCCTATATGTTGTTGTTGTTTAATAGCTAAGCATCTAGTCCTTGTTGCTATTAGATAAGCTTTCAGATTCACAATGCCTGGCCAAACACTGAAAACTAGAGAAGACAGCAGAACCAATGCTTTTTAGAGGAATCAACTTTAATGATCTCCACATCTTGTTAATTCTCTATTTAGCTTTTAGAAACAATAAATTGTACAAAAGAATTCTGTATTTTTATACACAGGTATCGGAGTGGTTTACAAGAAAATAAAGCCAAATATATGCAAATATATTCAGCTTTTAAAGATAGATCCCAATCAATGTATTAAATTGCAAAAATAATTACCTCATTTGTGAAGGTTATATTATGCAGGTTTCTGATTATTCAAAATGGCAAATGTGAACTTGTCATAGCAAACTATTGCAATTAGTGTTTCAATTTGGGGAGATTCCGCTGGATGACCTTTAGGTATCCCTTCCAGATCTGTGATTCTGGGATAATAAGGAGAACCATTGAAGCAGGTCATGCCAGCAGAAAGTCTAGCTTAGGTTTTATCTCTACGACAGTCATGGAGACAGACACTTCTTTCCTATTTATGCATTTGTGCTATTTACTTTCCACCCACATTTCTCTGTGGGCTTCATCCTCCTGGATACCGAGAAAAGTTCTTATCTAGGTATATCTCTGAACCAATGTTTCTCAATTGGCCCCTTGAAGATGTGTGGACTTCAATTCCCAGAATTCCCCTGGTAGCATGGGGAAACATCTTCAAATGACCCAGGTTGAGAAACTTTGGTTTAGAGAAATTGCTATTGAAAGGAAAACTGCTTGGAAAGAAACCACAAGGTCATCAGTCCTGAGCAGGTTTATCTTCTGGCACCCATTTACCTAGAAAGGGAATGGCTAGGCATGAACAGCCTTCTAGAAAATGAACACTTATGGAGATGGTTGTGCCTTAAGTATTGTGACATTAAAGGATAAAGGATTTAAAAGTCACAACCAGCAACTTGAACTATCTCTGTAAACAACCTCCTGATAATATTATCATAAAGCCCAGTCTAAATGTGTACTCTAATAGCTGAAACCTATGATAATTATAGTCCTGGAAAGCAAAACCATGGACAGCCTCAGTGGTACAATTCAGCTGGTTCTATCCAGTTTGGGTGAACCAGTAGTGGTGGTGGTGAGATGTTCCACCCACCCACCTGGACTTCATCACATCCCATGTTTTATGTTCTGTGCATGCGCGGAAGGTCCTGTGCATGTGTGGAGGTGGTATATACGAGGAGAGAGGGTGGAGGGAAGGAGAGAGAGGGGGGAGAGAGAATTCACATTTGTGAACTAGAAGCGAAGGTAAGTAGATTTCACCCCTGGACACCTGTTGCCATGGTCCAGGGGTGAAACCAACTTATTTTTACTTTCACATTTGTGAACATGCACACGCATGCTCTCGCTTCACTCACACGTGCCACCTATACATGTGCACAGGACCTTCCACATATGCGCAGAGCATCAAAAATAGGTGTGATGACATCCGGGTAGGTGGGCGAGCCTCCCACAGCTACCACTACCAGTTCACCCGAACCAGATAGAACTGGCTGAATTGCACCACTGCCATGGTTTAATCTGCAGGGTTGCAGAACATGAATGACTGAATACAGTTTACCTCCCAGCACCCAGCACCTGAAAAGATGCCCTCTAGAGAACGTTCACGATGGACACGTAACCTGAACATCCAAAAATAACATCTACCCATTCGTAGCCATTTATATTTCCAAAAGTGTTTGAGATCTCCTGCACCAGACCACACTTTTCAAGAAGGTAATCAAAGGGTTTCCTTCAAAAAAAGAGCACCAGGGCATTCTCCTTCTGTTCATCTCCGACAGCTAGACAGCCATTTTTACTATTTAGTCTAACAGTCCATTGTTCTTAGCTCCTCCTTCGTATTTTATGGCAAAGCAAAACATTATGGAAAGTATTCTACTCCAAAACCTTGCAGAAAATTTTAAGCGTGTGAAATGCCCTATCTATCCCCATCTTCTCCTCTTTGTATGAATATTGAATTAAAACAAGTTACATTTAGAACAGCTTTTGGTGCCTTACTTACACGCCTGCCCAAATTGGAGGTTAGCCAGCGAGCTGAAGTTTACGATCAAATAAGTGGCATCCTATGTAGCAGAACCTCAAGAAGCACTAGCAAAAAAGGCAGGAGTAGCTCTGGTATCTGAGGCCTGCAATTAAGTTACATTGCTTTGCCTTCTCCCTCAGGGTGATGGCATGATATATTAGCTGTTAAGGAGACCCGTAGATGAGGAGAGGATAAGCTAGTTGCCTCATTAGTTTATATGCAGTGGGAACTGAAGTGAAAAAAAAGCCTCTTTTTTTTTCAAAGGTGGAATTCTGCAGGGGGAGGAAGTTGGCTGTGTTTATTCACTTTGGGCCAGCTTCCTTTCTTAAAGGTCTTTCCAGAGGATTAAAAAAAAATCCCATTTGTCTTCTCTAAGAATGTAGAAAGAGTCCTGCTAAATCGGGTCAAAAATCCATCTGGCTCAGCATTTAACCTTAACAGAATAGCACAGAATAACTGCGTTGGAAAGGATCTTTGAGGTCTTCTAGTCCAACCCTCTGCTCAAACAGGAGACCATGTACCATTTCAGTAACCAGACTTAAACAGTCTGGGTTGTTTAAAAACCCAAGGTGTTATATAAAGGCAACAAATCAGTGGTGGGATTCAAAACATTTTACTGCCAGTTGGGCGTGGCTTGGTGGGCGTGGCAGGGGAAGAATACTGTAAAATCTCCATTCTCTCCCCACTCCAGGGGAAGGTTACTACAAAATCCCCATTTCCTCCTGATCAGCTGGGACTCGAGAGGCAGAGAATAGATGAGGGCAGAGGCAATAAGAAGTGGTATTTACCAGTTCTCCAAACTATTCAAAATTTCCACCATCAGTTCTCCAGAACTGGCGGTTCTCCAGAACCACCTCTGCATCTATCTTATTTGGAATATTTGATATTCAGAAGATATACGGGTGGTTCTCACTGACTGACCACACTTGGGACTGGCAGTTCAATCGCTAAGCACCACGGTTACAAAGCAAAAAACCATGTGACCATGTAATACAGATGATATTTCACCATTAGGCAAATCACTACAGTCATTAAGTTAGACATCACATGTCTGTGACTTATGATTTCAATTTGTGTTCTCCGTTAATTGTATTCATGTAAACCAGTTGTGAAGCTGACAAATGACAATCCCATGACCATGGGACACTGCAATCATCGGTCACAAAGGTGGTTTTTTTGAACCATTAGAACTTCAAACAGTTGATAAACAAAATAGTCAGTAAGCAAGGACTACCTGCACAGCCTCTAAACAAAGAGGCTCTATTCGAATATCATACATGAAAATGCCATAATTCATGGTAACCCGTTGATTTGAAAGTTAACTGGTTAAAATCAATAGGATGTATTTGAGAAAAAAGATAAAATAATTTTGATATCCTATATCTTATCCTTCCTTACCAACAGTGCCAGTACTAAGACACCCCAGAGGGCAACAGATGACAGAAGGCTGAAACAACAATTTAATTGACAAAAGTAACCAGTCAGCATTTCATATTATAATGAGACAAAGAGCTTGGAAGTTACTGATTCCAGAAGGCTGAGAAATTCTGATTAATAGTGAAATTCCCCTCTTATTTGGGACCTTACACTTTACAGGTAGATGGGCCAAAAAGATTAGGTGAACTTCAAATGGTTCATCCTAGCCAAAACGATGGGTAGGCTATGATTTGAGATACATGAACTAGAGTTTGAGCCAGATATCAGAACAACATTGGGGATGGAGGAAAATACACATACTGGATTTATGCCAAGGGGTTAAGTCATAATGTCTTTAAACATGATCTATTGAAAAAAGCCACGCTAGTAAATATAGAATATAAAATATAGTAAACCATATTCTATTATTCATATATAAATCTAAGCCATAATATAACAATAGGTCTTGTTTAGAGCTTAGAGCAGGAATGAAAGTCAGCTGGTTCTGACGAAACTGAAATTTTAAGTAGTTCGGAGAACCTGTAAATACCACTTCTGGCTAGCCACAGAGTGTGGTGGGAATGGAGATTTTTGCAGTATCCTTCTCTGCCACGCCCACCAAGCCACAGAACCGGTAGTAAAAAAAAATGAATTTCACCACTGGCTTAGAGTAAACTAAGCCATTGTGATTTATTCAATGCCTTAGTTAAATCATGGCAAGAGCCGTGGTGGCACAGTGGTTAGAGTGCAGTACTGCAGGCTACTTCTACTGATCACCAGCTGCCAGCAGTTTGCCAGATCAAATCTCACCAGGCTCAAGGTTGACTTAGCCTTCCATCCCTCCAGGTTGGTAAAATGAGGACCCAGATTGTTGGGGAAAATATGCTGACAATATGTAAACCGCTTAGAAAGAGCTGTAAAAGCAGTGTAAAGTGGTATATGTCTAAATGCTATTGCTATTGCTATGGCTGAGCACAATGTGTAATTCAATCTCTTGTGCTTTCTTTCTTCTAGGTCCATTTGCAGTCTGTTGCTCAAATTTCAGTCTATTATTCACCCTGGTCAGACACAACACGTGATTCTATTACTGGGATCTGAGTTGAGGACCATTAAACCAATACCATTTGGAGGAAGCTATGTGCTCTATTGGTAGATCTTTTGGGGGCACATGAATTGTCTGTCTGCTGGTTAATGTATCTTTATATCCACTGTGGGCATCATGCAGCCTGTATATTTGCAAGTGAATTAATAATTTTCAAAATAATGTTAAGACTCCAGTGATGTCCTTCACAAGAAAAACAAATCCAGCTGCTCTTAGAGCTTTTCAGTGCTCAGAGAAAGTAACGGTAAAATTTCATGCCCATTAATTATGGGGTAACATTGAAATATGTTACATAAAGTTATGGGTCATTTCTTCTTGTACTTTTCATACTCCCAGTATGAAATCCAATAATATCTCTCCCCATGTTTTCACCAAGATACATGTATGACATCTCTTTGTTAAATACAAGTTACCAGATCTCACATTTGTTCAGACTTTGGCCCATTTCAAGTTTGTAGAAATCTCCAGTATACAGACAAATGGAGTTATTATTTTTTAAACAAAAACCCTACATAGATTTAATCTTTTTGCCCTTAGGATGGGGTGTCGGGCTTTCACTAGATTATCAACATAATTATAGTCTGGGATACAGACAATTTATTCCTCTTGATTGAGAAATAACTATTGCAACTTGCCACAGTAGTAAAATAAGAAAGGGAAGATGAGAGAAATGTGAAATTCCAGATTTAATATTTTTACTCTTCCTCCTCCTCCTCCTCCTCCTCTTTCTTCTTCTAGAAAGGTGCCCCTTTCTATCATTCCCAAGGAATCATGTCCTGTTCTCTTCAGTGAGCCATAAATGCACTTAAATTGCCTTGAATAGCAATTATTTCTGAAATATACATCCATCAGCCATGTCAGATGGTGGGAATTGTAGACAAATGAATCTGAAGGGCACTAGGTTGCAGAAAGCTGATATTCAATGCAATCACTGCATGCAATACATTGCAAACAAGCATAAGTAGAAGGAAAATAAGGGATCCTCAAGTAACAATAAGGACATAAGTAATTAGATGCTAGGTCAAGGGCCCTCTGGTCCACTATCCTCCATACAGGCAAGGAGGACAATAGCCTAAAGAGATTGGATATTATGAGCAAAGATTATTGGAGGATGGTGATAACAAGGAATAGAACCCCAAAGAGAGTATTTTAACTTATTACACTGTGTAATTGCACAGTGACAGAAAGGACAGCACTCCAAGGGTTAACATCATTGCCCAGAGGATCATTGGTTGCCCTTTCCTGTCTTTGGAAAAGCTTTGTAGCTCCAACTGCCTTAAGAAAGTTCATAACATTCTTAAAGATTTATCTCATCCTGGGCACCCTCTTTTTTGGGGGGACTGTAACCATCTAGCAGATGGTACAGGACAATAAAAACAAGGACAAATAGGCCGAAAAACAGTTTTATCCCAGAGCCCAAAAACTTCACTGGAAGTTTTTAAGAAGATGTTGTATAATAACCATTTGTTTGAAGTGGTGTAGGGTTTCCTGCCTGAGCAAGGGGCTGGACTAGTAGACTTCCAAGGTCTCTTCCAACTCTGTTATTCTATTCTATTCTAGCAGTAACTATATTGAATTATTCTGTATAATGTAATATTAATGCAGTATCAGGGGTTTCAATTCAATTGTATAGAACAGTGATGGCGAGCCTTTTCGGCACTGAATGCCCAAACCGGAATTCATATGTATGGGCGTGAATGTGCATGCACCGGAGCACTGAAAACCCGAAGACCAGCTGGCTGGTGCTAGCATGGCTGTTTGGGGCCATTTTTTGACCATTTCAGGCCGTTTTCAGGTTGTTTTGGGGCCAAAAATGCCCGGAAAATGGCACAAAAAACCTGTTTTTTGTTGGGGTTTTTTGGGGCTATTGTTCAGCCATTTTCTGGCACTCCAGCACCCACGAAAACCAGCTGGCTAGCATGTTAGAAACCAGAAGAGCAGCTGGTGATGGTGTGCGTGCCCACAGAGAGGGCCCTGCCTGCCACCTGTGGCACGTGTGCCATAGGTTTGCCATCCCGGGTATAGAATGTGAGGTTTTGTTTTATTTTTTATCGTTTTCTTATGTATGATGTACACTGAAGATGGCATTTAATTTCATTGTACGAGGTGCAATGACAATAAACTTAACTAAACTAAACTAAAGCCCAGTATAGATAGCGTTGGATATAGGTGTGCTATAAAAGTGGGCAGGAGGTTGAACCAGATGATATATTAAGTCCCACCCACACCTTATATTCTATGATCCTATGATTCTACAATTGCATACTACATCATTTTCTTGTAGGTCCCACTAGCGTTTACTATTCTAATATTATTATGGTTGGTCGTACATTCAGATGTTTAAATTATCTAAATCTCAGTCGAACTTTAAATCTAAATCCAAAATTATATATTTATTGCAATGACTACCATGAGAGAAATATCAAATCTTAGAATGGCGGTCTAACCCCAAGGAAGTATGAAAAATGCAAAATGGTGATGGTAAATATATGTTCAAGGTCCTTCCCCCACTCTTTTTTTAAAACTTGTGTTGCAGGTACAACACAGATAGATAAAGGAATATGGCTTCAGCTGTCTACTGGTTGCTAGCTTCTTGATAGACACCATTTTTGCAGATACCATTGAAGCCACGCATGGTCTCTAAGCTCTATGTTTAAAAGTGGCGAAAATATTGTGTTATTGTGTTAAAAAACATGTTTTTGGGTTTTCCCTTCCTTACTTGCCTACCATGAACCAGAGTACTTTAAGCAAATTGGCAGTAATAAAGATATTTATCTGGTTATGTTAAAAAAAAATATACAAGCATAAAGGAAGAGCAATGAGAATTCAAAATGTTGACATACACCCAGCATCAATAAAAGGTCATACTAAATCAGCTTTATCTTCCCCTGAATAGCTGGCTATAGAACTCTTCAAATAATATCTAAAAGGACTGAAAATTCTCATATCAACTTATATCCATCCAATGATATCTTTTATGAAGCGAATTGCTGAAAGTGTGTTAAATGCAAATAGGAATAAATTCAATCAGTTCTTTGCTTACTTGACCTTCCTCTCAATTTTATAATCAGCGTCCAATAATATTGTGTATAAAAAGGAAGGATTACCAGTAATAAAAACTTCCTTTTTAAAACACAAGAGTGAAAAAGCTGCTATATGAAGATTTCAATAAAAATGTGGCATGATCGTGTATCAGGTAATGCTTTTCTTGCCTCCCTTCCCTGAACTTTTTTATTTTATTTATTTATTTATTTCTGTTTTGCTTATTCATTTATGTTGATTTCTTAAAGCACAGGAAATAGGCAGATGATAGACAGGCTAGCAATCCATAACTCTTCCGTTTTGGGAGTTTCAACCTGATTAGATTTATGGATTCCAAACATCTGTATTAAAGAATGCAGCTGTATTAAAGAAATCCTATTCATCTCTACACTTCTCATGGTGGTCAATCACCTGTCAAGATTATTTTAAAATAAACAATAATTTAAAACAATAAAAGGTACTTTTATTGGCTAACAGTTGAAAATCGGGATCAAACGATAATTCTGATCGGGCCATTGGGTAGATTGCATCATGATGTCATCTGTTTTGATGCAAGTTATGTAATTTCCACCAATCATAATTCATGTTATTTGCACCATCGCTTGTTCCATTTGCATCCTTCCCAATGTATATTTATGGATACAATAATACTTCTTTATGCAACACATAAAACTGTGGAACTTGCTACCATCAGATGTGTTGACAGCTATAGTGTGGATGGTTTGAAAAGAAATTCCTAGAGGATCTGGCTATCAATGAGTTCTTACGTTCTTAAGGTCACCCAAACTGACAAACTGTTGTAAGGGTTTGTTCATCCATGTGGACATGGAAATATGTCTGCCAGATGTCAGACACACTTCCTTACTTCCTTCCCTTTACCAAGGGAATTCTAGATAGAAATCTTCCTCTAAAGACTTTGGGAGATCTATAGCTGAATGTTTAGGTTATGAGTGCCATGGCTTCAAAATGATGGGTGCAATCAAACTCCCAGTCCTATTTATGTATGTGTAGTGCACATTAAAAGAAGAGGTGGAGTTCTGATCACTCAGTCATTACAATAGCCATCACTGTGGATGCCCTTGGTTTAAGGACTGAGTAATGCCTGAGATGGATGCAGGTATTATTTTATGAAACCAGATATACAATATATTCTTCCTTTCATTCAGGAGCTCAGAATATCTCCATTTTCACTTGTTGGAGCATAAGGTAATTAATTCCCCATCTTACACAAACCTAAACCAGAGAAGAAACCCTACCATAAGTGGTGCTGCAGTTAAAATGATAGGGATATATTGATGTTCTTTTTTCTTCTTCTTCAATCTATTGCTGAAAATAAAGAGAAGCTATAGCCAATGGCATTTCTCATTTTCCCCCATTTAAAAATATAATCAATCCAACAGAACGAAAAGTCTGACAGTTTTTCCAGCAGCCTTGGTGTGCAAACTGACTTCAAGGTTCTGTGTGATGTGGCGCCCAGTGGACTGTGTGCAAAGAGATCTTAATTATTATGATTATACATGAGTCCATTTCCAAACTTCCAGGAAATCTGGAGCAATGTAGTATGTACATCTTTAATTTAATTACTATTTATTATTTATCATCTCTTCCCCTAAGCTGTGGAGCTCACAGTCTTTATGGAATTAGCCTAGCACTAATAAAATATGCAGTGCAGAAACCAGCCCGCTTAATCATTCTCTTTCTGATGGTTTTTTAATTATTACAGCTTTCTTGTCACTGGCCCTTTAGTATTTTTTTCCCTGGATTAACTTGACACAAAGCAGCCTTTGCTTTGGGAGGAAAGTTGGCATGCAGGTAAAACTAGGTCATTTTTCAACCCTGGAATGCCTGCTTTCTATACAGAAGGTCCTGGGCAACCCTACTACAATCATCCTTGAAAGGATCAGGCAGACATCTTCTAGCAGCTGCTAAAATAGAGGATGGCTACTGATGCTATCATTCTCACCCAGGAGATAAAATAAGTTCCAGCTATCTCTGATCTTCCTACATACCCAGGACATTTTTTTTTGATTGTGTACCATATAAAAGACCCCACAGACTGCCAAGGGGGAAGACAGCAGACATTGTATGAAAGAACTCAAAGCATGCCAGTCTTAGAGCCAAGGAACTCCCCACATTTTCATTCCTTGTTACCTGATCAATATGGTCCACTTGCTGGTGAGAAACAAATCGTTGATTTTCTGCTTTTATTAAGGGAGGTAGGAATAGGAGATCTGGTGACACTGTAGTTACAATGTAGTATTGCAGGCTATCTCAACCCACAGTCTGGAGTTTGATCCTTATGGGTCCAGGGTTGACTCAGCCTTCCATCCTTCTGAGGTCAGTAAAATGAGGACCTAGATTGTTGGGGGAAATATGCCGACATTGTAAACTGTTCAGAGAGTGCTGTAAAGCACTATGGTGCGGTATATAAGTTTAAGTGCTATTGTTATAACTCTTATACCATTCTCAAAATCTTCCACATTTCATAAATGTGACACATAAATGTGTCATTTTAAAATGTGGAAGACTACATCATAATGTTCACCCATATTAAATAAGGAATCTTAACCTTTTAGTTTCTCCCTGAGGATCTATTGGAGCCAAAATCAGGAATTCTTGGCCCTGATAACATGAGAATGTTGCATGATGCTTTCTTGCTGCCATTGAAGAAAATTAGACTGGTGGTCCTAGAGTTAGCCTGTCCATTATGGACTGCCAAGTTCTGTTACAACACTTCTTAATATCATTAACCAATGCTTTGTCATATTTCAGTCGAGTGCAGAGAACTGAACAACCTCCGGTACAATAGTTGTTCCATGAGATGAACTGTAGTTTTCAGTTTGTTCATGATAGTATTTTAAGGATTCTGGACTAGCTTCCTTGACTATTACACTCTCCAGCACCACAAAGGACAAAGTGGACTCCCTTTTCATGCTGTCTGGAAGTAGGAAAATGGTAGCGTCTTTTGTGTTTCCAGATTGTTTAATGGCTCCCACTTCTAGGAACAAGCACAAGTTTTGAGTTTCTTTTTGAGCTCCTAACTGTTATTTGTTATCTGGTTTTCTTTGGGGTGGTAGATGGCCAAAGCAAAGTTTGGATAACAGCTGGGTTTTAGTTCGTATCTCATGCTTCACTCTTCTTGATGGTTAGTCAACATTTTTAGAGGACCACTGATGAAAACTTGATGCCATATAATTAAAACAGGAGTCAAGTTTGACATAAAAGAGACTTTACACATTTGGGGTAAAAAATACATTTCATTTGACCTGACGTAAGACTACTCAGATTTAGCTTTAACTGTTGATATCATATTCTAATATTCTGTGAATAAGAAACTTCTTCCATTTTTATGACAGCTTAGCTATGCAGATTTTATATACCTCTACTGTCCTATTACCCACATTTTTTTCTAAGTCAAAATAATCTATTGAGAGTTTCCAATGACTACTTTATTGCCTTTTTATGCATTGTTTCTAGCTTTGCAATATTGTTTGGGATGTGTAGTGGCCAAAGCTGTACCAAATGACTTGTAGAATCTGTGTATACTATCCCTGCCACATATTCCTGTAGATATGATTTTGCCATTTCAGACTCTCCCATTGTGGCACAGTTAATTATCCTGAACTGGTTAAGAAAAGCAGCTATTTTTCATCCTCATCTGAGCATGTTACAACAGATATCAGCCTAAACATGAGGGAGAAGAAGACTGTTCTCTGTGACCCACTTAATTCTCATGGCTGTGCATTTTCCTGTACTGATTTAATCAGCAAAAGGATAACCGTATTCATTATATGTTTAAATAAGGGATATGATCAGACTGTCTGACTAACTGGTCAGAGTAACCTGCAGATATTTTCTAAAACTAAAAAGAGTTGAACCAGGTAAAAATATATCTAATATCATTTCAAAATTGAAATCCTGATATTTAATTTTAGCCTTTGCTTCTGTTTTTAAATATAGTTTTAAGAACTACTGTGAACAAGTGAAATGGAAGGAAGTGTTTCGTTTGGGATATTGCTATGGAGAAGAACACTAGTGGTTGATTGAAAAGTTTTTATTGTTTTAAATGTGATTTTATATTCTGTAAGGCGTCTTGAGTCACTATGGGTGCATAGGCAGCAATATAAATTCAACAAACAAACAAACAAACAAATAAATAAATAAAATATGAAACATGAACTGTCTTTCTTCACTGCACATATGACACTTATATTTTTCTCATTCTCTCAGTTGCATTGACAGAGACCCAAGGATTAGTAAGACAAGGATCTTTCAATCTTTGAATCAACACTGGAAACTCCAGGCCATCCAGATTCTCTCTCTCATTAGCCCTGGCTAATGCGGAAAATGAAAACCCAACACAGTCTGAAAGATCACGAATCCCTTCCTGCCTTAATTGATATGAGACGTTTGTTATCTTTGGACTTCTATACATTCATAAGAAGTTATTTGAACCTTGAGGTTGCCATCTGAGGCCATATTCTTATTCCCCACCCCCACAACTGATTTAAAAAGACAAAGAATGGGTCACTCCCTGTGATAGCTGCAATATTTTAAACTTCTCAATAAAGAACTGAGTAGTATCAGCTCTTATCATGTCCTAGGCCAGTTTTTAGAGGTGCTTCAGAGTTTTTCCTTTTTCAGAAGTCCTTTGCAAAAGCAAATATTTCAAAGACATAGATACAACCCCATTTTGGAAGGGGAAGTATGACATTGCTTTCCCTTCTCTGCCGGCTTTTTAACCCACCTCTTTGAGTGGGCTAGAATGCCTGACAAGGAAAAGATCCTGCAAGGAATGTGATGGTTCCCCCATAAACCACAACATGCCTCCTTCTCTTCCTCCTTCCAATCTGAAATTCCATTTGTAGCAGGTTTTGGGAAATGCTGGAGAATGCCATTACTGGAGAACTCCAAAAAACACTTAGGATTGTTCTGCTTGCCATTTTATTTCACTGTTTTTATTGCACTATTTGTTTATATTACACTGATTCGCTTCACTGTTACAAAGTATATTTCTACTACTTTTATAAGGCAAGTCATTTTGTGAAAACTTTTTTATATAAGAGAGTAAATGAAATAGAATATATTCATGCTTCTTATGCAGAAGTTATATAAGACTCCTTGAAGTGGAACTGTGAAAATCTGTCTTCCCACTAAGGAAGGACAAAATTATAATTAGCTATCTTCCCATCACCAGCACCAACGGCCACTTTTATATCCCAATGATTCTCAACTTATAGGTAAGAATCCTGGCATGGTTGTCCCAGCACACTTGGAAGATCAACGATGAGGCTGTTTCTGATCTCAAGAAACAGTTTTGCTCTGTAGGTCAGTAAGGCTCAACTTTCCTGTTCCCCCTACCAGCAGATACATGCTTCTTTTTAGACAACCATAGCTGAGCTTTAAGGATCAGTATTAAGAGAATAGTGTTAAAAGAATAAAATAGAATAGAATAAAGGTAAAGGTAAAGGTTCCCCTTGCACATTTGTGCTAGTCATTCCTGACTCTAGAGGGCGGTGCTCATCTCTGTTTCAAAGCCAAAGAGCCAGTGCTGTCCAAAGACATCTCTGTGGTCATATGGCTGGCATGACTAAATGCCGATGGCACATGAGGCGCCGTTATCTTTCCACCAAGGTGGTTCCTATTTTTCTACTTGCATTTTTACATGCTTTCAAACTGCTAGGTTGGCAGAAGCTTGGACAAGTAATGGAAGCTCACTCAGTTATCAACGCTAGGGATTCGAACCACTGAACTGCCAACCTTTCTGATCGACAAGCTCAGCATCTTAGCCACTGAGCCACCAATTCCATTCTATTCTATTCAATAGAATAGAATTCTTTATTGGCCAAGCGTGAATTGGACGCACAAGGAATTTGTCTTTGGTGTATATGCTCTCAGTGTACAGATGATCATGGTCGCAATGCATCTGGACTCTTCCTTTCAAGTGTGTATTTTTTCTCCACGAAGGGCTCACATCCATCACTGAAGCCTGACTAGAGGAGAAAGGAGCCCTAATGATAGACTGCAGGACAGGAAGCCCTATGGGAGGAGTGGTTCAGCTTCATTAGCACTTCTTTTCTGTTCTTAAACAAAGAAAGATGGTCAAGCACCTGAGTCTACAAATCTAAGAATCAGCACCTGGAATGTTTCTAAAATGCAACCTGTAGAAGAGATAGGAATGGATATTTCAGTGGGTTAAATGCTGACATGAATGAAGTCTGGTGTTCAGGGCATTAGGTTCCCCAATGACTGAAATCCAGACAGCCTCTCTCTCTCCCCCCCCTTCTTTCCTCCCTCCTGCCCTCCCTCCCTTTCTTTTTTCAAAACACAGTCCTGTTTAACAAAGGTGTCATGTGATATTAAACATGATCTCAAACCTGCGAACATTGACCTTTGCCCCCTTTTTCAAAATCTGAAATGGAGATTTGGCTGGGAGACAAACTCCCATTGGTGAGTCAGGACTGAAAAGTTTGCATAGCAGTTCTGAATTGAAAACGGTACAATCTTGGGGTCAGCGTAACATAAAACACATGGGCCCCCTAGACATAACACAGACTTTCTCTTTCTAAACACCATTATAAGCTGTTTGTCAGTGCCATCGCCAGCTGATGACTCGAATGTACACCGATTCCTTGCGAGGGGATGACACAGCACCCCATTTCTGACTCCATTCCTAATTTAGCTTTTTCAGGGAGATTGCAATTGCTGAATGTACTTCCAGTAGTCAAGAGTTGGAATGAAGGAAAAGCTAAAAACATTGTGAAAGGGGTAGGTTGGCAAATATTCTGTTAAACTTTTCTTTCTTATAATGCTGAACTGTAATGAAGGCTGACTTCCTTCCCCACCCCACCCCCAACCCATGGCAAACCACAAAAGTCGTCCTGTTTCATAAGAGGAGGGAGGGAGGGATATATATATATTCTTACATGTTAAGCTTTCTTGGAAATCTACACCTAAGAGTATAAAATATTCTTATAACCAGCCATTATTGCACACACATGTAATTAGGACAATCTTACTTGCTGGGGAGGTAGGATTGGTTGGGGCACATGGAATATACAAGAGTGATCCTCCTTCCCTTAACTATGCAACCTATGAAATGGCTTTCTTGAACTCAAAGTTTTGAAACAAGGGGAAGTCTGCAATGAGTCATGTTATAGTGTGATTCGGTAGTGTAACAGAAAATTAGCTGCCTGTCCAAATATGTATAGAGGGGGAACGAGTTCATCTCACAGAAACATGGGCTGCATTCACCCTATTTCTGTGCCTACAAATTCTCAGACTGGGTGCAAACACACTAAATCACAAAAGCTATTCAATAACCATGTTTCATGAATACAATTGGATTAAGTGTGTTGTATAAACAAAGCTATAGTGCTTAAAGGAGTGATTTAGCCTCTGTATATATGTTTTTATAACTAATATACAGTATTTAGCAGATATTGAGAACAGAGTCTATGCATAACTCAGTGGATCCTCCAGGTTCAACAGCAGCAACATGGGGGGAAAAGAACAGGTAAATAGTGATAGATGCATGATGACATCATCACACAAATGCTACAACTTAAATGTAAAACTTAAAATGGTATAAGTATATTCTGTATATAATTAGTGTAAATTTATAATATCATTTCTGTGATATCATAAATGTGTTGGTTTGATGTAATTTGACATAATTGTAATCTCAAGCGGAATGGAGATCTGTTGGTAGAAACTTTCTAATATTAACTTTTGGAATAAATTAGTGGATGTTGTCTTTGTACAGTGTTTGTGAGTTGCATGGAGTGGAGTGGAGTGGAATGGAATGGAGTGAAATGGAATGGAGTGAAATGGAATGGAACAGAACAGAACAGAACAGAATAGAATAGAATAGAATAGAATAGAATAGAATTCTTTATTGGCCAAGTGTGATTGGTCACACAAGGAATTTGCCTCCGATGCATAAGCTCTCAGTATACATACAAACAAAAAAGTGATAGGTCGTATATCATGGATCATAATTATAAGCATTAATCATAATATACAAGTGATAAATCATAGATACCAATCTATGCATTGATACTAATCAATTAAAAAAATAGATACCAATCTATGAAAAAAGCCTTATTAATATTTTGAAGACTGTGTTAAACTAGATGGATCAGTGACTAAATACAGCAGTAAAGTGTGTTCCTTGTATTATTTTTAACTTGGTTTCTCCTGCTAAGACTAATATGACTACCACGCTCCCTGTTCTCTATGGTCCAAAGGGCAGAGAATAGAAGAGTGGACCATGTTGAGAGCTATTGTCAGTACAAATAAGGACTAAAATAGCTGGTCAAGGGGTCTGACAGCACACTGGATCAGACCTATGAACTAATTTGTCCACATCATATCTCCTACAGTGATCAACCTGATATAGTACGCAGGACATGAATCAGAAGTAGTATTCAGAAGGTACTGACCAGTTCTAGAGAACTGGTAGTGGAAATTTTGAATAGTTCGGAGAACTAAATACCACCTCTGATTGGCCCTGCGGCGGGGCCTGATTTTCCTATAAGCTAACTAGGCTTCAGCCTAGAGCCTCAAGATCAAGAGGGGCCTAGCCTACATTCAAATTGTTAGCAAAATTAAAATTACACTATTCTAAAAACAGTGAACACTAAAACACTGAACCGAAAATAAGAAGAAATTCTACGCATATGACTAATAAACAAACATAAAAATGTATTGGTTAAGATTGTTCCAGCGCCACGGCAGTTGGGGAGTCCGCCCACGTTCCCTGCACCGGCAGTTGGGCGAGAGCCGTGGCCGCTCCCAGTAGCCGCCCCATCGACGCAGAGCCCACCAGCGGCCAGGCAGGTGAGGGCGAAGGGGCCGAGCCGGGCAGCTGAGTGCAGCAGGGAAGGCGGCTAGCCTCGCTGCCTTTGCCGCAGAGCAGAGCCGCCCTCTGTCGGGAGGCCAGCTATATATATTGATATATATTGATATATCACAGTAATGATGTATTTTATTGTCTCTCATGTAATTTACAAACTTAAAAATGGGAGGTGAAAGGGCCTCATAAGTGGAATAGCCTAGGGCCTCTTTTCATCTAAATCCGGCCCTGCCCCTGCCCCTATCTATTCTCTGCCTCCCAAGTCCCAGATGATAGGGAGGGAATGGAGATTTTGCAGTAACCTTCCCCTGGAGTGGGGAGTGAATGGAGATTTTACAGTATCCTTTCCCTGCTACACCCACCAAGCCACACCCACAGAACCGGTAGTAAATTTTTTTGAATCCCACCACTGACATGAATGCTTTAATATACTCCTGCTCATGGTCCTAGTTATTGATATTGAGAGAGAAAACCACCAGTAGTCTTACGTTCAAGTAAGACTTGAAAGTGTTGATTGTTAAATGCATTTTTGGTGGATATAAGCTCTGGTGTATTAGAAGATAGTTTTATGGGGTAACTGATATTTAGAAGAGCAGAAAATACAGTATATTTTGCTAATGCCAGAGTTGCAATATCTCTCTGCTAAGAATTAACTGCCAGGAACCCCAGTAAACCCTTCATCATAAATACTGCTGTCCTAATTAACCTTTGACTCCCTATAGCAGCCCAGCTAGTCCACTAACCTATTACATCTTATATTTATGATTCTTCCCAACCACATAAATGTTTTCCTTACTCTTTTTCCTCATTTCTTCTTGTACTTTGAGAATAAAAAAAGACATTGATTTCAGAAACTGTATTCACAACTGTGATTTGATGCATGTTTTACAAATCACTTTTTGCAGGTCTCATGTAGTTTCACTATAAGCAAAAGGAAATGCAACTTATTTGCGCTTCCCTGCCCAACCTTGTTATACTAGAGATAACCTGAGAATTTTCCTCATACCATTCCCAGATGTTTGGCTATAATAAACATTGCTGTTTCAATTCAGTGCATTAGTTTATGTAAATAAAATTATTTGGAGAATATGTAATATGTAACGGATAATGGGAGATTGTATTTTCTTTCACGCTTTTGCTTACCACTATTTCTTAGTATAAGTGCCTAGATAAAAAAATCATCAAAGAACCAAAGGAGCTGCAGTATTTGACCTATTATTGAATTATACAACAGTCTTGCAAAGCAGATCAGAATCATATCACACAGCAGACAAAAGTCTCTGGCTAAGATATTTTACCTGATCTGTGGTTGCCATGAATGAACTGCAAAATCTAGAGGGCAGCAATTTCAGATCATTTAAGAGCTTGTCGATCAGAAAGGAGGGTTGTTCGGCAGTTCAAATCCCTAGTGCCATGTAATGGAGTGAGCTCCAGCTTCTGCCAATCTAGCAGTTCGAAAACATGTAAAACTGCAAGTAGAAAAATATGAACCACCTTGGTGGGAAGGTAACAGTGCTCTGTGTGCCTTCAGCATTTAGTCATGCCGGCCACATGACCACGGAGACATCTTCTGACAGCGCTGGCTCTTTGGCTTTGAAATGGAGATGAGCACCGGCCCTAGAGTCAGGAACAACTAGCACATATGTGTGAGGGGAACATTTACCTTTACTTTTTAAGAGGACTCTGATTCAGAGGATGAGCATTAGCAGCCAGTACGGTGGAAATTGATCTTAGTAATTGCCCAATTCTATCTTAGAATCCAAGAAGTTTCAACAGCCTGAAGGAAGGATTGCTCTTAAGTGCCAGGTTGGTATGTAATAATACTTTCCTTATCTATGATTTAATTATGGATGAGACCTGGCATGCATAACAACCTGACATGCATAAGAAAAAGGTGGATAATTTCCCCTTAAAGAATTGTCTGCCTCAGTTTCAAGTTTATCATCAGCCACTACTTCAGAGACGGACAGTTCCCATCCAGGAGACCTTGAGGACTTTTGAGGTCCTGTTCCACAGGCATATCGGTGTGAATCTCAAGTGGAAATTGGGTTCTAACAAGTAGTTGGATTTGTTGCTGTTGCATTGGTCTCCTTGTTGTGCTGAGATATCCTTGATGAACTACTAAGTCTCATTATCTTGGTGGTGGAAGAGCTGAAGCGTATGGCTCTTGGGCACTTCAGTCTCCATTACGTGGCATTGAGTTTTGATCAGCTGAAGTGTTCCTACCCAATATGGTGACCATGGACCTGAGTCAAGTAACTGAGAGCTCAAAAATTACTAGAAGTTACATTCTAGATCTGGTTTTTATCTTGAGGCAATTGCAACATGATATGGATGTTGAAAATATTACTATCAATCCATTGCTTGACAAATTCTCTAATTGCTTTTAATTTTAATGGTGCCACCTTCCCCTGCAGGGAGGACCTATTACACTAAATTGTTTTGCTCCAGGTGACTAATAGATTCTGTGAGATTCCAGAAGGAACTTCTCCTGAAGTTCTGATGGGTGGTTTGGCAGAAGTCTTGGTCTCAGCCTGTAATAGGCAAGTGATGATGGGGCCTTGGACAGGACTGCTACCATATGGACTCCACCCTGATTCTAGATTGCTCCTTGATTTTCTATAGTTAGAGAGCATAGAACTTAGCAAGTTGAAGCACCATAAGAGAAACTTACAGCACCATTGGAGAAAGATGACAAATGAATCCAACTGAGCATGAATAAGAACCTACAGGTAGTCCTCAACTTACAACAGTTCATTTAGTGACCATTCAAAGTTACAACAGCACCAAAAAAGGGACATGACCATTTTTTACACTTACAACCATTGCAGTATCCCCCTGTCGCGTGATCAAAATTTGGATGCTTGGCAACTGACTCATATTTACGATAGTTGCAGTGTCCCGGGGGTCACATAATCACCTTTTGTAACTTTCTGACAAGCATAGTCAATGTGGAATCCAGATTCACTTAACAATCATATTATTAGCTTAATAACTACAGATATTCACTTAACTGCAGCAAGAAAGGTCATAAAATGGGGCAAAATTCACTTAACAAATGTTTCACTTAGCAACAGAAATTTTAGGCTCAATTGTGAGCCGAGGTGGCGCAGTGGTTAAATGCAGCACTGCAGGCTACTGCTAGATCAGCAGTTCAGCGGTTCAAATCTCACCGGCTCAGGGTTGACTCAGCCTTCCATCCTTCCGAGGTGGGTAAAATGAGGACCCAGATTGTTGGAGGCAATATGCTGACTCTCTGTAAACGGCTTAGAGAGGGCTGAAAGCCCTATGAAGCGGTATATAAGTCTACTGCTATTGCTATATTGCTATAAGTCAAGGACTACCTTTATGTTAGGAATGCATTAGGATGATAAGAGCAAGTTATTTGTATTTGTTATGTAGTTTTATCATGTGCACATATAGCTGAATATGGCCCTTTTTAAAACAATCTGTACCTTTCTGCAAAGTCAGAAGGGCCATTGGGAGGAATATTGTACACATCTGGCAAATGAAGTGGCTGCAATTTGCCAACTGGGGAAGTCCTATTGAGATAGAAACAGAATATATGTATGATTAACTAGCATAAATTTAAGGCAGTAACTCATGAAGAGCTAAACAGGATTCTTGGATATACCAACCAGATCACTTATTAGATCTGTGTTCTCCTGATTGGTAAAGGCCATATGGGAGATGTAATCATGTCTACATTTGAGTATCAGCTTTCTTGGCAGGCATGTGTGTGTGTGTGTGTGTTTGTGTATGTTTGTGTGTGTGTGTTCTGCTACTTAAAGGAGCTAACCTTTTAAAAACAAACAAACAAAAGATTGACTTTTATCAATTTTCTTTCCTAGGCAATCACAAAACTGTGTCTCACTTACTTTGGCCATGTCACGTGGGAGAATTCACCGAAGAAGGCAACTTTGTTGGGAAAAGTTAGTGGCAAAAGGAAATCAGGCTACCACAAAACATGATGGCTGGATACCATCAAATCTGACACCAGCCACAGCATAGAAAAATTCAAAGAAAGGCAAGATCAGACAATGTGGAGAGATGTGGAGAGACAATGTGGAGAGATCTGGCCCACAGAATCACTAAGAGTCAGACATGACTAAATGGATAACATCATCATCATCATCACAGTAGGCAGTTCACTTGGAAGAGACTTACTGCATTGAGAAACTCAAAGTGGCCAAAGCCCTTCTGACTTGTTTCCACAGTGCCAAACAGGTGCTGCTTCTTAGAAACCCATAACTACTGTGTGAAAATATCCCTCAGTTATTCTGCATGAATATATTCCATGACAGTCAGCTCACATTTCTAGGCAGCATTCAACATACAGATTGCCACCAGACCAAATGGTCTGAGCATACCAGAATGTTAGCTCAGAATTGGGTGATTTCTCCATGCCCTCATAATAAAGAAAAAGAGAGACAGAAATCCGCGCTGGTACAAAGAAAATGTGGGATTTGTGCGAGCAACAACTTAAAATGGCTTCCTCACAATAGCTGTTTAACAGGTCACCAGTCCTAAGGTTTGAATAGGAATTGTTTCCAAAATTTGAAAAATAACGCAAATCAGGTTTGTAAATTGCAACTTTAATTGTATGATTTGGCATGAATCCACAAACAAACCAAATCTCAGTTTGAAATAGGGTCCCTGATATTCGTCTTTGAGGTAAAACGTTGAGGGTTTCTCCTCTTTTCAACAATCTCCCTTCCCCATCAAATATGTGCTTTAAAAAAAACTTAGTAGAGAAATGTGAGTTCCGTAATCTCTAGTAGGGGTGTGAAACTGGAGGCCTGCAGGCCAGATGCATTATGTTCAGAGCACACCCATCCCAGCTCCGTGAAGGGGGAAAAATGTCATGAAACATCACATGATGGCAATGTAACCCCACAACTTTGATACCCCTGCTCTAAAGCAACCAGCTATTTGTTTCTTGTCCCTAACTATCTGCAGGGGTGTGAAACTTGATTTCATTGAGGGCCACATCAGCATTGTGTTTGACCTCAGGAGGCAGGGTGGCTAGCTATACGTCACTCATGTCAAGAGTGCCTGTGGTGGCCCGAGAGCTCTGGCAGCGAAAATGGCCTGTTTCCAGGCTGGCCCTGTATGTCAGATCTAAACACCACAGCCCAGATCCAGCCCCCGGGCCTTGAGTTTGACACCCCTGGCCTAGGAGAAACCTGGGTAGATTTTCCCTTTTCCCCAGGGCTCCTTTAGAACAATACTTGGCTTTTGAACTCTACATAGAGCCCAGGGGTGTCAAACTGGGCTGGATGCATCACACACAGGCCACACCCACCCCACCTCTGCGAAGGGAAAAACCGTCATGATACGTCATGTGATGGCAACGTCACACCGCAAGTTTGACACCAGTGACATAGACCAAACAATTTCATACTCTCTTTATTTCAACACTCTATACCTTGTATCCTTTCCCTTAAGACTTTGGCCTTCACTATTTGGCAAACAATCATGGTCAAATGCAAGAGATGGGATTATGTTATTTTATAATATTTTTTTAAAAAAATATATTTACTGGTCAGCCCTAGGAAGGACCAATGCCTTGCCTCCTAGTATAGCTTCATTCTTATTTACAGAATATCCCTGATGAAGTTAAACGCTAGGAGCACCAATAGGACTTTCAGCAGAATCATGATATTTTCCCTCTTCTTCAGGCTTCCTGAATCGTGTTCCAGAAACAGCTGCAATTTTGCACTACCCAAGGTCATCCCATCTCATCCCAATGAATAACACAAACAGCTGCTAGAATATTGAGAGTTCTTACCAAGCAGATCCTCCACCTCAGATTTCTCTTAATTTGTGAACTCCAGCTGTTTAAGATATCAACATTCACTGGCTGGGGCTAATGGGAACTGTGATACAAACATCTGGGGAAATGTACTGTAGATACGAAGTATCTACTCCGCTCACTCCTATCATTACTACTTTGGCAAATTAAAATAATAAGAATAATGACAATAAATGACAGCAATTACTTTTATATAATCTTTCTGCTCTTGCATAGCCTGTGCAACTTTATGTATTTTCCATAATTTCCACAGCTCGCAAGATTCTGTTTCTTTCATTTCCAGAATCTGAAGCACTTTGGTGCAAAATCACCATTGTTTTAAAGCAAAGCAGCTAGTCTGTCTCGCAATTACCAAGAACAAAACAAATATCGGAGCACAGCCTAATTACGGGAACTTTTAAAAAGGATAAAGTCTGGTAGAACAATCTCTTCAGATGGGAGAGGACAGGGATGTGTTTCTCCTCACTGCAAACCCAAAAGGCTGTCTGAAGACAAATCCTCCATATATGGCATGCGTATATGCACAAAAACCATACCCAGGCCAGCTTGAGTGTTATTCCCACAAGAAAAATTAAACACTCCTAATGCTTTTTTGAAGTGAATTGCGCCCACCCACCCCCTTCATTTGCATCTTATAATAAGGATGTTATCATTCTAGTTTATAGCTCAGCTCTTTAGTTGCTATCTCTCGGGGGCTTAGATTGCTCCTCCAGAGTTCAATATCTGTCTGTGAACGAAATGTAATCTTTTGAAAGCACTTTCCTTCCGTATTAACGTTACAGCTCTGATGAGTTAAAGGTTTTTCACTTTTCCAAGGTGTACAAGGTGTTTTGCTATTCCGGAGCGAGCCCACTGGATAATGGGCTTGGTTGTACCACCCTCATTCAGCAGACGCGCCGTGTGAGCCAGCTACGAGCTGAGAAACCCTTTTCACCTCTTTACGCTGAGCCATAATCTCCAGTGTGCTCAGTCTCTTACATTTAGATTAATTATAAAACCTTGTCACTAGGATATTAAAATGATGTTTAATACACAAAAGGGAATAAAGGAAAGGAAGGAAGGGATGGGGATGGAAAAAGAATGTATTATTTTGGCCCCATGACCTATTTCACCAGTTGCATGCAATATTGGCTTCAAATTTATTTTCTTCCTGCATTTCTGTTTCATAAATATTCTTTCAATGGCACTTCAAATAAAGGGCTTTTTCCTTTGAAAATTCCCAAGGCCACATCTACCTGAAGTGTATGTATATGCTATATATTGTCTCCATACCAGCAGAGGTGGTAAATTCAAGAATAACTAACCCATGAAAAGGAAATCATACAGAAAGGTTATTCTCCCCTCCCAACATCCACCGCTCCTCTTCTCTAAGAATAATTACCTTGGCAAAATAAGAATAATATTCTTGCCCAAGAACATGACCTCAGAGAGAGAAAAGGGGCCATGAGCATCCAATAGGATCTGCATTGAGCGTTCAGCTCTTGCTCTCTTTCTTTTCTTTTCTTTACAAACCCAAGCTTTCAATGAGTCAGGTTAAATACTCCAAATGAATATTCAGGAAAATAATGAATATTCAGTGAAATTGTGACAGATCTCTTCATAGTTTCATTCCATTTTTTTTACTTGAAATCTACAAAACATCTATCAGAAACTCTTCTCCCTGACCCACCCTCCCCCTCCTCCCACACCCACCTAATTGTGAACTTGCCTGAAGTTTACTTTGATACCTGTTGATTTAAAGCCTACCATGATCACAAAGAAAGCAGATTAGCCTCTATGGTGAACAGCAGATAGTCATAGAACACATCCCTCCCGTGATTGTGAAAATGTACCTTTGTGTAACATATGAGAAGCTGTTAAGCTCTAATGGTGATTAAATCTAACTAGCTATTATTAAATCCTTAAATCATGACCACAAAGTCAATGGGTGCATTTATTTCTGGGAATGATAAATAAATGACCTGCCTCAAAGAGTTCTTCTGAAAGTGGATAGAAAGAGAGATGCTTGAGAGAAGATGATAGGGGGCAAAATAAGATACATAGACTATTACCATGATCAACAACAACACTGTCATCTAAATAAAGAACTATATTTGTTTATTAAATTACTGGGCCACACTTCAGTACAAGCATTCCCCAAACTCATGCAAAGTTACACAATTAAAAATAATTCTAATAGTATTTCCAACAATATAGTAACAATAGTACATAAAACATCTGTGATAAAATCAACATTATGTTAAAAACTAAAAGCTAAGGAAAATATAAAGGAATTTGCCAGAGTCTAGGATACTATAAATAAAATGGCACCACTCAGTGGTGTATTAATCATTAAGCAGACTAAGCATGAGTTTAGGGCACCAGGCCCAAGGAGGCACCACAAAGTTGAGAAAGAAAAACCCCAATGATTTCTACAAAGGAGGGGGGCACCAAGATTTGTCAGTGCTGAGGGCCCCAATGAGCCTTAATCTGCCACTGGCACCACTAAACAGTTGCCTCTGCAACTTCGTCATTACCTGTTGTGTTTCTTGGGAGGAGGACCTGTTTCATGGAAGTAAACACTTTTTTGCTAACCAAATCCCAACAGGTAAAGAGTTTTAAAGATACGGTACATTTCAGTAGTTTGTATTGTGTTTGAGAATGGGCCCATAAACTATTTAGTAATTGATCAGACACATTTCAAGCTATTACACTTAGCCTTTCTGGAGTTGAGGCCTTAATGGAAGATCCTCCCATGCTGTTTCATAATTCACCCCATCCTCCAGCTACTGTTGCTCCTATGTCCTGTTCATTCATTATCCTGGACACATGGTGACATAGGTGTACGAAGTTCTGTTATATATAATGCCCTTCCCCTGTACATACACAGATTTAATTCTTTATGAAGTGTGACATAATGATTCTTGTGTGTGTTCCATGTGACCATATACATCAATAATATATACAACTCTTTGTATGCAGGCTGTTTATGTGAACATCCTGAAGATGTGCTTAGTTGCAAAACATCTACTTTCAAAAGATATTTCAAAAGATACAGGCATTTGTCTTTCTATATAACTGGTATTGTGTGGAGCAATAGGGACCAGAACCTCTGCTCCAACTTCTTGGCCTAAATCCCTCATCCCCTGCTGCCACCTGGCTACTCTCATGTTGAATGATGTAGATGGGAGCTAAATGCTGGACTTGCTTAGACTTCACCTTGTGCAACTTACAACCCTGATTTTCCAGCTTCAAAATAATGTGAGGAGAAATCTTAAGTACTTGTGATGGGTATCTGGCAAGCAATGTTGTTAACTCATCCGTTATTAACACTGCAAAAAATCACATTGTGTGTTAGTACAAAATGAGCTCCAAATTCATCTTGCAGCAGCCACTCAGTATTTTTCCCAATTATTCAAATATTATGAATTGAAACCATGGATGAAGGGGGAAATAGCAGTTTATTTCAGTAACCTTTTGTGTTTTAACTAATTTTTATTACTCTTGGATGAATGATAGTGGTAAGGATAGGACATTGATTGAATGGTGCCCTTTGCCTTCTCCTGATATTCAGCGGACAGTGAGCACCAATTGAGCCATGGTTTTTCTTGCATGTTTGGAGTGTGTTAAGTTCAACAGAACAAAAGAAAAAAAAAGAATGCAGGTTTGTTTCTGCTAGCTTTGTGATGTATTAAGGAAGGGAGCCGCATAACTTTATGTGGCAACAAGTATTAATGAGTAATAATGTGTAATTAAAAGAAATTAAAAACCAATGTGGAAAATGAGAAATGTTCATCATCCTTGTCACCTTCTTCTCATCTTCACCAATGCCCCCAAACCTACCCCAAGGTTTTGGAATGCATTCATTTGTTCTGAGTCAGAAATTTGGCAAATCACCAGGAAGGAAAATTCCAGAGCTGTAGGGAATGTCTCTGTATGATGTCAAGAGGTAAGAGGATTTATGCCATAGATAAGAGACATGATTAAATTTTATAACTTTGAATTCTGATGCATTTTAAAACATCAATTTAGTCTTTTAAAACAATGGTTTTTCTGTAATTTCTACACTTGTATTTCAAACTATGCAAAATGTCAACTCCCACCACAACACTTTTCTAGTAGATGAGCTATATTTATATATAATACTAAGCCAGAGGCAATCAATGTTTTGCTGGCCAGAGCAGCAGGAGGTGGAGGGGAGAGATGCAAAGGGCACCAGTAGGCAAAGTGATGATGACAGAATTGAGCAGGGCTCTGTCATGGAAACACAGGTCTGGTTTTTCTTGCATCTGGGAATGAAATATTTTATTTATGTTAAAAGGCTATTCGTAAACTTAAATTTCTATTTAATTCTACTTCCTTCCCAAAATGTGAAACAAACCAACTTGCAAATGGACTATCCATGGTATATTTGGAGAGGGGGGAGGGGGAGGAGGGGGAGGAGAAGGAGAAGGAGTAGGAGAAGGAGGAGAAGGAGAAGAAAGAGATTTTGTAATCCTTCAAAAAGGCTTGGGCTTAAGGGAATGTCTGTATGCCCTTAGTAGAGATTCTTGGCTCCTGGCTCCTTGGGTCCCACCAGAGAAATGGAGACATCAATCCCAATCAAGCCAGCATGATTAAATAAAAGAGTTCCAATGCAGAATTGTTGGCACACCAGTATTAGGTGCTGGGAAAGCAAAAGAAATGTATTGTCTTAGCACTGATAGAAACACTAGCAGTGCCTTCTCTTTTAGTTTTGAACAGGAAGAAAAGATGTGTGAGGAATTACAGATCTCAGTCAGTGCAAGAAGTCTGACAGGTGAGCATTGATTGGCTGATAGTTCTTCGTGCTTAGCTATTGGTCAGAAAAGGCAAATATTGATTGATGGGTGGTTGTCTGCAAGCATTACTCAAAAAGATAGAAATGTGCCTGTGCTCTTAACATTGTGGATTTGAATGAATTGGAAATAGTGAAAATACAATATATCTTGTCTTGCCCTCAGGTGCTTTGGAGAATAGCTTGACTCCCTCTTCTTTGTGGAAACCCTTGAGATATTGGAACACTGCTATCATGTCACCCCTAGTCCTTCTTTTCATTAAACCAGACTAGGGCTGTCCAACTCAATTCCAAACACATCAGGATTGTGTTTGACCTTGCGGGCTGGGAGTTGGCCATGACCAGGGTGGCCGTGGCAAGCTCATTGTCACTCATGCTGAGATCGCCTGTGGTGGCCTGAGTGCTCTGCAGAGAAAATGGGCTCCCGAGCTCTATTTTTGCCTGCAAAGGCTTCCTGAAACCCTGCGGCACCACAGGCCAGTCCATTGCTGTTTCCAGAGCAGGCACACGAGCCAGATCTAAGCACCCCATGGTCTGGATCCAGCCCCCAGGCCTTGAGTTTGACACACCTTGACATACCCAATTCCAGTAACTGTTCTTTATGTTTTAGCCTCCAGTCCCCTAATCATCTTTGTTGCTCTTCTCTGCACTGTTTCTAGCATCTCAACATCTTTTTTACATCATACCAACCATGTAGTATTTCAAGAATGGACTTACCAAGGCATTATAAAGTGGTATTAACACTTCACATGATCTTGATTCTATCCCTCTGTTTATGCAGCCTAGAACTATGTTGGCTTTTTTGGCAGCTGCTGCACACTGTTGGCTCATATTTAAGTGATTGTCCACTAGGACTCTGAGATCTCTCTCACAGTTACTATTATTGAGCAAGGTACCATCTATACTGTACCTGTACATTTGGTTTTTTCTTGCCTAAATGTAGAACCTTACTCTTTTCACCATTGAATTTCATGTTGTTGGATAGTGTCCAATGTTCAAGTCTGTCAAGATCCTTCTGTATCTTAAGCCTATCTTCTGGAGTGTTGGCTATTCCTGCCAGCTTGATGTCGTCTGCAAATGTAATGAGTTCCCCATCTATTTGTTTCAATGAAGGCTTCAGTCCAATGCTCACCAAAGCACCTCCACTAATAGTTGCAGCATTGAGTGGGGCACTTGTGCTGATTTGTTTTGGCAAAAGTGAATTTTACAGAAGCTGCTTCTGTAAAAAATGAAGCAGCCAATGTGATCAGTGACTTGCCTCCACTAGCTCTTTTGCCATTATGAACTGATTGATGCACTTCACTGAAGTGTATTGATTGGGTTCCATGTCGACCTGTGTACTGTCACAAACCACCAATTTTTCAGAAGGTATCTGGTGAGGAAGCTTGCCCCCTTGTTCTTTCCACTCCTGAGGCAGGTGGGAATGGCAAAAAAAGCATTCAAGGCTCAGTTTGGAAACAAGTGTTATGTTGGAGAGCAGTGCCTCATTTTCAGCATGACATCATTTCCCCATTTTACAGAACTACAAAAGAAAGTAACTGCAGAGGAGCAAGAGAAGTGGTGATGCCAAAGGAGATACTGATGCCTGTATTGGTCCCCATGAGATCTTGTATTGCCTATACTGCTGCTGGTGTTGTATAACTTTATCTAATGAATCTCAATGCTGGTGACTCTTTTGTCTTTCCCAGAAATTTTTCCTACAAATCTAACAAGGAGACAGACCTTATGAAAGATTCTGGAGACAGTTTTTTTGAGCAAGCACACACTATTCTCTCTCAAAAACTATTGAATTATGGAATCCTATTCAAAAAAGCTTCAAACGTGTAAGTCAACTGTCATTAATTCATGTGAGTCCTGCATCTAAGGTCTGGCTTCAGAACAAACAGGACAAAGGTATTTGTCCCCTTACTATAGTGGGTATGGACAAGTGGGTAAAATGAAAAGTCCCTATGGCATCCATGCAACCATTCTCTCCATCCTATTGTTTTCATCCCACCAGCAAGAGCTTTGTTAGTTTGCAAGATCACAGAATTATTGGTTAAGCTGGCAGGCAGCTTTTTTATCATTGTTCCTTTTTGGTGTTTCTGATAATGTTCTTGTAGAATCAGATGCACTGACCGGCCTCTAAGCTCAACAAAAAAAAGCTCAACAACAAAAAAAATAAGAGAACATTTCCCACAAGGAGACCGTTTCTCAGATTCAAAAGCATTTCAAATAAGGCATTTTCATCAAGAAAATTTTGAAAAAAAAAACCTGTAATGAACTGTGTTAAAAGTAGGACTTATTACTCAAACGATATTATGTTTTACATCATGGGTCAATGCATTTTTCAATGTTATAGAAGTGTTTGCATTTTAGATTTTCATGTGGATTATTTGTGGATTTGCATTATGATCTCCTGACAAAAAATGAAACATACAAAAGAACTGGAGGTGATTTCTTGGCTCCATCCTCAAAACTGCCAGCTTCTCTGTTCCATCCTCTGCAACATCTATAATTTAGGCAGGGAAAAGCTTTTATAAGTATTTCACATATGGAACCTTTATTCCAAAAGCATGAAATGTTACTTAGAGATAATAAATGTGTGTCTTTGGACAGCCATATTTCAAGAATATGCTGTCCCACCTTTAAAATCAGTAGTTAAGTATGGACAATTGTAGATGTTGCTGAACTCTCTCTCTCAGTAGTTCCAATCAATATGGACATTTAACAATTCATGATACTACTCAGCCCAAGCAACTAGTCAGGTGAACCCTGAAACACCAGTATCTATGTATCAGTCTTTATTTCTACTCTGGGACTTCCTTGTCATTTCAGGTCACAGACTGTGGTGCAAAAACGTTGGTTCCTGCTCTGTCTGCTTATGAGCTATTGCAAATATTGCATATTTGTGGTATGCATGGATTTGAGACCTTGTGATTCTTATGTTCTTCTGGAAACTGGGACCAATACCTTCAGGTCCACCTGGCCAGTTTCTGGTACCTGATTTTATTGAGACCTCAGAAAAGTATCTGTTGCAAAACCATGTTAGCTGAAGTCCTCAAAATGATGTCCAGTGTTTCTGTGCAATACGATGCATGGTTTTTAAGGTGTTATGGTTCCTTCTCACATGTGAGAATAGTCCCAGCAAGGCTGCCTTAGGATGGAGCTGCAGAAGCACGGAAGTGGCTTCCACAGTGGTCTGTTGGATCTATAAATTGGGAGAGATTATGGCATATAATGAGAGCCAATGGCATGGATGTTGTCCACTTGAATGATGAGAAAAGTAATGAAAGTCTTTATATTTCACAAAACATCCCTCAAGGGAAGAGACCTCCCTCCCATTGGAGAAAAGTACCTGCCATAAAATTCTAGCATGCCATGTGGTCAAAAACATAGCAAGGACTTAAACTCCAAGAGTGCTTAATAAATGACACATTAAGCAGAATATTAAAAAAGCCAAGGAAGGAACTCATTTCAATTTTCCCTGTGTTAATGGTCACTCAGCACATTGAGAACTAAATATTCTAACCATCAGGCTTCAAGACTTATTAGGTATTCAGGTTATCCAACAAGTTCCAATGTGGAGCTGGCAGAATAATGTATGTGGCTGTGTATCTTTCAAGCTCCTGTTCTGGAAATTCCTTCTGAGCAACTGAAATCAGTGTGCTTTAATGAGCAGTCTGCTGTTTTATTAGAATCCTATAAAAATTATATCAACCCGCCAACAGCTTGTGATGACTTAATCAATGCAATTTTTAAGGTCGGGGTGGGTGGGAAAGGAAAGTGTCACAAACAGGTTAACCTTTGCTATATTTTATTGCTAAGAGACTCAGTTACTGCATGTAGAGACAAGGATTCTAGAACCAAGGTAATTTAATCAAAGAAATACAGTGGTGGTGCTGTATTAGGGGATGGGGGGCTGCCAATTTATTTTTATTTAATCTTTCTGAACCTTGTTGCAAACTGACCAATTTTGGGGAAATGAAATAGATATTTAGGACCCAAGATACAACAAGATGTGATTGCTATTAAAAAGGGAAAACATGATGACTTAAGAACTTGATATGTAATAAAATCTTGTCAATGTGAAAGTACTTCTTTTCTTCTTTCTTTCTCTTTTTACATATTTACTGTGCTTTTTCTTGTTTGGGTAGTTGTGAACCAAACTGATTTTCTAATGAAAACAAAACCTTACAATAACATTCAGTGTAACTAGTTAAAATGCTTTCCCACTCTTTTAAATTGATGAGCTTAACCATGCCTTGATACATGTTGCAAGACCAATGTGTCTCATTAAATTTCTCATGATTTTTTTTCTAAATTTAGAATTGACTTGGATTAGAGTTCTATAGCTTCATCTCCCATTGCTCTAGTTGCGTAGATAAAGTAATATGGAGAAATCCATGCTTATATGAGAAAGTGGATCTGGAAATTGCCTTGGTATAATTCCCTTCCCATGTGATTTCCACTCACCTTCATTTTTAACGGAATTCTGCTAATGTAGTGATCTATGTGAGAAAGACCTGTTGCCCACATTGCTCTCCTAAAAGAGGATTCAATTCATTTCTAAGGCAATAATTAAAAACCTTACTTAAGGCAACTGGGACATTAAAATAGGAAAGGGGAGTTGTCTTGTTTGTAGCATATGGCTTGGCTTATTCCAAATAACGTTGGGTGTCACAGAATCTCTCCAGCCACATCAATGATTTGGTCCAGAATGTGTAGGTCAATTGGCATCAGTTAAAGTATGTAGGTCATTCCAGCACCAATAGTTTCATTTTCCAGATCATTCCTTCCATGTTGTCCAGTTTCATTCAGGCTCATAATTATGTGATTGTTTCCCTTCATCTCTCTATTCAAATCCCAAGGTTTTACGTTACTAATATAATCCATATGAGAGTGTCTAAGCTGGTATTTCTTATCTCAGTGAAAACTTTTTGTTACTTTAGTATTTTCCTTGAATAGTTTTAGCTTCCTTGATAAAATAGAGAGGGAGTCTAAGAAGTATATTAATTTTCTTGTCACTTGTTTTCCCCCAAAGAAGAAGTTGTACAATCACAGTCTGACACAAACACCTCTTAGATTTCATTTGTTTGTTATTTTTCCAAACAAAGTAGCCCACCCATCCCACTGTCCCCCAAAATACATACTTAAGCAACAGAAAAGCAATACATCACAATAAGCATCACTTAGTTGCACACAAATAATAAATTAAGACAGTTGGAAATCCCACACAGAATTAGGCAAGAATATCAATGTGATGACTAGAATATGGAATTGTAATAATGATTTTCAATACTTCTGCAAACATATGCTGTCTAGAGCTGTAAATTGTAGGATGGGAAAATATAAGTTGTTTCTGGTTTAATCTGATTTTAAAAACTTATGATAATTTAGAGTCACATGGCTAGTCACATGGCTCATAGTTCAGTTATTGGTACTTTCAGTTAAAAGGATTAGCATTAGATTGGACCTCTGGAGGAGAAACACAGCCACTTAGCATAGCATTGACAGTAATCAACATAAACCAATGAGCTGGCTCGGTATAAACCAACCAGACTCCTTTACCTCCCCCCAATTGGGGCAACGATCAGTTACATTCACAAACCTGGCTTAGCAACCCATGCATATACAAATTTTTGAGGGAGGGCATATACAAATCCTGTGCACATCCCAAGCCTTCCTCTGACACTAAAAACTTACAAGCATGGATGATAACAAGAAACATACTTCAGCCTTATTTCCTCTGCTGTGACATCCCCTTATTTATCTGGATGATCTGAAATGGAAATGTAGCACATGTAGCTGAACTTAATTATAACGCTTTCACTAGCAGAAATTTTGATAAAGTTCCTGATCATGCAGTTCAGCTGAATACCTAACATCCATTTCAGATCTTTCAGATACACATACTGGAGACCGATGGTGATGGGGGGGGGGCACAGTATATTTTCCCAGCATACTCTGTGTTCACATATCCTAACACTTATATATCACTCCTGGTCTTGTGTTGGAGGACTGTTACAATTTCCCTCTCCATTCTCTCTACAAGTTTGGTTAAAAAAAAACAGTGGATGGGTGCAAAGAAATCACTTCCAGAGAGGGGAATATTTTGCCAGATGTACTTTTAAATAATTTTATTCTCTCCAGAATTTTTTAAAACTACAGTGTCTTTTAGGCCTATGTTATAGGCAATTATGTTGAGGTTCACCAGGTTATCAACCAAGGTAACTGGCTCCCAAAACACAGTTATTGGAGCTGTGCAAATACACTATCCAGAGATTTAATTTGGAAATGGTTCTATAAATTTAACTTTGAAATTGAATACCACGGTTGACTCAAATTCATTTTTCAGATTGGTTTAAAAGTTTGAATCCAATCAATTTGACCTTTTAGAAGTAAGAAGTTTGAATCAGCACAAGGTTGAATAGCAAATTCCTGATGCTACTATTTGCATCAGTAGAGAACTCTGTTACCAATGGGGACCTCCTTCCTAATATAAACAACTGCCAATGGACCTCTTCAAATCAGGAGAATGGCATCAGCAATGGATTAATCTCTTTCTCCTGCCTTTTTTTTTTTTAAGCAACCACAAATTTAGCAATGGTATGGATTGCTGTAAATCTGTTTTGTGCACAAATCCCTTTCACAAGAGAAACTGTGTGTCTGTTTGGAACTGGTACAGAGAAAGCATAGAAAGTCCTAATAGTTTTTTTGAGATGAAAAGAATTATGTGTCTATCCTTCTCTGGCTCCCATGTGCTATTTTATCATCTGTCAGAACTATCCTTTCCCCAATTAATTTAGGTTGCAGGAAAAAATAGTAGTAATGACCCAGCTTCACTTGTCCTTTGAAAGAACTGCCCTCTGTGGGAAAATTAACTGCCAGAAAATAAGATTTGAGTATACAAAATTCCTTGCTTCTTTCTCCAGTACTCAATTCAGACTCTTTGTAGATCCTAGGCATGGAGTAAAAATGTACTAATCAGCTATAACCAAGAGCAAGCAAAACTTTGAAGTAGTAATTTGGGAGGATCTCCAGATAAAGAGAGACTTCCTCTGAAATACCAAGTTATGTTGCCTGTCAATATAGCATAGGATACCAAAATTACTGGATCAATGATAGGGATCAATGATTTGTAATTAATCATTGGAATTCAAATCTTAAGGACTATCAAAAGATAGAAAAGGTATATTCCATGTTGGTCAAGGCAGCACAACAGACTTATCATGGAGGATGAGAGATTTCAGTTCTGCACTAGTAAAAACTTCTTGTCCTTAAGAGAAGCTTGATAATGGAACCAAGCATCTGGAAGGTAAGTGATTCTGCTTCACTGGAGATCTCCAGATAGAGGGGAAAATAATCTGCAGGAATTACTTTGGCTCTTAATTTCTTACATCACAGGGAATTCAATTAATTTAAGCCTTCCTTCAAATTCTTGGATTTCAAGCCCATTTTATTTCTGTCCATCTATTAATTTTTCAACAAGGGTAGACAAATTGCTTCTCCCAAATATTTTAGCACTTCCTATCAGCAAAGGATAGTGGGAATTGTAATAAAAAAGAGGACACCAGTTGTCTTCCCATACCAGTTCACGCAAAGAACTGGTATGAGAAATGATACCATAAGAAAAGATCAGGCTCCAAATGTGTTTCAGACCCCTAGATATTCAGGATTTGTGCCATTGCAGTGGCTGCTTCTGCCAGCTTTCTGCTTCTCTTTAAATCTTTTCTTATAGCACGTATCTTATGGGAAAAGCAAAGCTATGGAGCCTCACTAGAAGGAAGAAAAGGACTCTAAGGGAAGTTGCAATTCAAATATTCCCTTAAGAAACACTGGGACGTATTATGTGAAAAGAAGATGGCCATTTCCATGATTGGACTTAATGTTTGATCATATTTAACTAACAGGCACTTGATTAAAACTTTCAAAGGGCTAAATAATAGTATTCCACTTCTACTAGTTAGGGAAGACATGTTGCACTATGACATGTTGCTTTTACATTGAGTTTTGGCTACTAGTATGCACAAAATCAACCAGCAGAAATCAATGGGAGCAGTTGTTCCACGTGTGACATCAGCTGGCACACCATTATGTCATTGCAAGCATTGGCTATGTTAGATGTTGCCACAAGAGTTCCTGTTTACTGTGCTCTCCCTTCTGCCATTCTCCATTAGTGAAGAATAGGTGTTAAACAAAGTGGATAAAAAGTTCCAGTCAGATATTCCTAAAATTGGCCTTGAAATATTCAGCATATACTTTAAAAAGAGAGAGATCTCTTTATGCTGAAGTAAGTAAAGTCAAAGAAATTATTTTATATTGAACCAGACCTCATAAAATTAATCTGTTTAAGTCTTGCAACTTTTCCATGGCCAAGGACCGTGGTTTTTACAGCTGCAGTGGATTGTGCAGTAACATAATAGCATCACCAGAGAAGAAAGATTTTCTGTTGGTGGGAGGGGCTGGGAAGAATAAAATTTGATCAGTGCATTAAATCCATCAGAAATTAATACACCTATTTTCATGTATTCTCATTGAGAATTGGCACCATCATTATTTGGTAGTTTCCACCAAATGTTGATTGTATAATCTTGACAGGCTCAGTAAATTGCAAAAAGTGAACTTGGGAGTCACATGCAACCCATAGGGTGCCCACCCCAACTCAACTACAGCCTGCTCTGTGACTCATGTAGCAGTTCAAAGGTCCAGAGAAAAAGCCTTCCTGAACTTTAAAGGTTTTTAAAATGTGTGTTCTTTCAGGCCTTGGACATCATAAATGAGAAATGTAGATGTGCCTGAGTAAAAGGTAATTTGATTTAATAACGTCTTGTTTATTGGATCACTCTATTATTTTAGGTGGCTTTCCCATTGCCATTCTAGAAACAAAATGGCATACAAGATTGTCAAATAAAAGGAATATAGATATATATAAGAAAGCCCTTGATGAAAGATTTTTCCCCAATGATGTGGTTTGCTATTTTGTTAAAAATATATAAATAGAAAGTCTTCTGGACAGGTGGCAGAGGGGTGTCTGCAAAGATCCTGCTTTTGATGCTGTTCAGTCAGGTAGCATCACGAAACTAACCAAACAGCCAACCCCAGTTGGATGGCACATACGTGGCGCAAATCCCCATTGCGTTTCAAATTCTCTCAGAATTTAAGCGTCCTTGAGCTTCCATCCGGAATTTGCCATACATCGGGAGTTCCCTGGGCGCTACGCCAACCTAGAAAAAAAATGGGGACAGAGGAGGGAAAAAAGAAAGGTGTAATATGGACTGAAAGGCAAAGCATTTGTGTTTACAATTAAGAGGATGCAGCACACTAGGCAATACTTTACTTGATCACTTTGCACCTCCCAAGTTAACAATCTCCTATATTACCTAAGCTGAAAAATACAGTGCCCCAATCCAGCATATGTACCGTCATTCACAACAAAAGATCACAGATCAATATGGCCATTGGTCAATTTTGTAGAGACACATTCAACTACTTTTATGGGCCAGAGCACATTTTGTGGTTTATGCATGTGGATTCACCACAAAGAAGCCTGCATTCATGGAGCAGTGGTGGCACAGTGGTTAGTATACAGAAGTCCAGGCTAACTCCCCTAACTTTTGCCAGTTCAATCTCAACCAATTCAAGGTTGACTCAGCCTTCCACCCTTCCAAGGAGAGTAAAATGAGGACCCAGATTGTTGGGGGCAATAGGTGCCCTAGGTTTATAGCTCTTAGAAAGTGCTATAAAGAACTATGAATCAGTATAGAAGTCTAAGTGTTATTGCTATTCATACCTGAATCTCCTTTGCTGGATCAGAGCCTTTAAGTCTACCCTAACACATAGCATAATCTCATGACAACACAAATTGTCATCATACCAGTCTTTTTTCCTTGAGAAATGCTGACATCCAAGCCCATTAGCAGCTCCCATGATGTGAGACATGGGCTTACATGTTTGTGCCCTTCAAACTTTGCTGACTTTAGTAGAAGCTGTGGATGTAGAATCCAGAATTGGAGAATTCCGTCCATTATTATGGTTCTTGTAAATGATGAAGCTTTTACTGTTCCCCCACCCACTAAATTGGTCTAATCCAACGACACTGTTGTAATCTGATGCTTTGTCCATAAAGATCATCCAACTGATTGTGCCGAGATGGATACTTGGTTATGTATTAGATGTGTTGGAAGCATGGAATGTTTTCCACTCATAATGCTGGAATATACAAGGAACTGCACCAGAAAGACATAGCTGATCATGTGTGCTGCTTCCCTTATTAAACAACACATAGCAGTTCCTTAATTAAAAAAGCAATCTTAAGATACATTCTCATATCTTAAAGTCAATCACAACAATGTGTTAGTGTCTATTACACAGGATATGATTCTGATCAAATACATGAAAAACTGGTAGTTCTGATAAAGACAAACCATTTCTTTATGATTTTAAGGGGCTCTTCAGTATCATTTTTAGCATGAAATTTCAGTGATCTACTTTTGAGGGTTGATAATTTCTAGACAGAAAAAAATACTTCAGTAGTAATGTTATGCAAACATTGATATGCATTTTGTATATAGGATCATACAAGTATGACTACTATTCTGCAGCCTGAAGTGATATAGCTCAACTGAAATATATCTGTGGGAATCAGGATTATAGCATAAAATCATTTTCATTTGAAAATTGCAGTAGGATTGTGACAAATTTTCTGAGAAATGGCTTGCCTTTCTGAGATTCAATGCCTTTCAAATGTTCACAAGTGACGTTATTATATGTTCCGCCCACTTGAACCACATTGTTCATTATTTAGTGGAGGTTTTTGCACCAGAAATACATATCAAAAAGTTTCTTAAGCCTGCCAGTCAAGCTAGTATAGAATGTTGACACAACTTCAGAATGCATTATGGCTACCATTAGAATTTGCTTTCAGGAATCTAGCAAATATTAAGTAGCCTCAATAGTTAATGTTTTTATAATGCCATTAATTCATCACACTTCTAGAAAATGTCACATTTCACATGGCTGGTTGTTGTTGTTGTTTTGCTTTCCGGCCACAATACATTGTCTTACAAAAACTTTTATTATTCTACTCTGCTTGGTTCCTGTGGATCAGCTTCCTTATCTTTTCTGGTTACTTAAACAATACTATGAGATCTTGAAAATGTGAACTTAATTTCCACGCATCCTATACATGGGAAGCAAAGTCACAGTACAGAAATTCCATGCCAGATATGAATTGTTCTTTAAGTCTTTAAAACTGGATTTCTAGATATTGCTGAACAATTTTAGCTAACACAGCTAATGATTAAGGAAGCTGAGATTTGCAGAAAAACATTGAAGGCTCACAGCTGTTTCAGTCTGTTTGGGTGGCACTGTGCTGTTGTTTTCCATTGTCTTATTGTCCCCAATAGACCTAACCCTCTACATCACGAAAGTAATTCACAACTGACACAGTAACCGTATTTTCAGATTGTGATGTACATAAAAAGTGTGACTGAAAATTTAAAAAATCTTCATTTTAATCACATTCAGTGTTTGAGCAATGTTGTTATTATTCAGGTGTGCACTGTGCAGATATTAGTATCCTATCTAACAAGGGCTCACAACCCAACTAATAGTAATAAATGACTTGAAGAAACAAATTCTGTGATTTTATTTTGTAGTGAAGGTTCTACTTCTTGTTCTTAAAAGTTCTATCATGTAGTCAAACTGAAATGACACAATGCTGGCTGACTTCACTCAACCATTAAGAATGGTAAAGGCTACTTCAAATTACATTTAACTCCTAGTTAACTATGAAGATGTTCATGCAGTTGTCCTTCCAATAGTAGGAAAGTTATTTACTATCCCTTTCTGGAATACTTTTACTTCCCAGAACAGCCTACAGTGATTTCCCAGTGATTTCTCATTTAAAGTACTAACTAGAGTTGCCCCTACTTAGCTTTCACTGAATCAGCCAAGGGCGCTAGGTGTTGTCATCTGCTGTACTTACATATTCCACATGAAAACAGCAGGTTCTTTAATCTTAGGTACATTGTGAATTTGCCCGGTTGTCCTTAAATTGCTGTATGGCCCTGGGCTTTCTATTTCCCTGTGCAAACTAAAACACAAGAATGGGAGTCACTTTGTTAAGGTTAAGTATGAGAAATCTGAAAGGCCCTTGGAATTCTGGTTTAATGAAGTCTTTGTAAGAAAACCTTTGGGAAGATTTATTTTGTTAAACAACATAGAAAACAATGGTGAAGGAAGAGGAAAGTGCCTTGTTCCATGCAGCCAAGTTAGCGTGAGATGGATGAGACGAGAACCTAAATGAATTAACTCTTGTGGAAGGTCTGAATCCTGAACTTAATGGTTTTACTCTGCCTTCATCAATGATACAAAAAGAGATATCATTGAGATGTTATCGTAATTGACGTGGCTTGGGAAATTATAAGAGTAAAACTATAGAGCAAATGTGGATGTTATTAAGCTTTCATGATATTTAAGATCTGTCTATATTCTTGGATGGTCCAAGCCAATTCTCCTATTTGAAGAAAATATGGTTGATTAATTATTTCAAGGCATCATCTTTACAGATAGTTTTAAAATATATGCTATACATACATACATCAATTAGCCTCAGAAATGAAGACAAGACATACAGTTTGACAGTTTTCTGTATCACATTCTGTACATATGCAATGTGCAAAGTAATGGAAACTGAAATAATGGCTGTTTCACAGCAGATGACCAATGAAAATCTTTACATTCATAAAAGCCAGTACAAATGATATCGTTGAAATCTTTAATACTAGTACTAAAAATAGTAATTGAACTGATCAGTACTGAAGTCTTCAAACAGCATTGCCATTTTGATTTCAGTAATCTGCTAGCACTCAGATTATTTTCTTTTTGAGGTGAAGCTAAATACATGGTTCTGTGGTAAAGTCTGAGACAGATATTCCATACTGAAACCTGACCAACACTTCTCCCTCGTAAAGTAAGGAAATTATGCAGAATTAATCTCTGTATTAAATTCTGCAGGGAAACTGTACTAACATACCTTATACATGTAGTAAAGGAAAACAGGATGTTACTCTTGCATTAACCTTGTGCTGCAGTAAAGGCCTATTTTTCCATGTCAGGATTACACACAATATTACCTACCTATTTTGTAAAGCCCAGATTAAGATACAGTCAGTCACATATATTCCCTATGGCTTTCATACAATTTACTAAGTGTCTAATCCACCAAACATAAGTAAATTACAGTGCTATTAATCTCCAGCCTCTTTTCTTCAGGCTCTCAGTGTGCTACAAATAAATAAATAATACAGGGGGAAAATATAAGCAAGGGATCTAGAAACTTTTGTAAGCCTTTGCAAGGCTAAAACAGCAAGCAGGTCACCATATCCAGGTCTTCATTTAATGGTCCAATCCACTGGTTCTCCAGTCTTCTGTAAGTTTCTGGTCTTGTCAGTTTCAAATTCATCAGGCTCACCTTAACACCATCATGACAGTTAAGCTAGCAGAAGTCTTAACTCCATAAAATAAATCATATGCAATTACTCCCAATTTTTAATCCTCCCTTACTTCTCCATCATTTTCTCCTTTGTTGCTAACTCCCAAGTTTCTAAAGGTCTGTCTGGTCTGCAGGATTAAAAGCAATTTGTACTGGAACCAAAAGGATACAAAAACATTTTCCCATCATTTTTGGAGTAAAGATTTTGAAGAATCTTCAGTGAATGGTGTGGAAGATCTATAGGTTCTAACAAATGCATGATGTAACTCACAATGCAGGAATAAGCACCATAGGGCACTGCAGGAACATGAGTTGATGAGTCAATATCACATATAGATCCTACAAAGAACTTTTATGGACAACACCTGAAAGAATAATAAAGACATTCCGCCCCCAAATTCTGCAAAAGATGTCTCAATCAAAATAGAGACTAACGTAAGACCTAGTGTTTTCTATACCCGTGTTTGGATCAAATCTGTATTATTTGTTTGGATCACAGAACTGGGTTAATTCTGCATTAACATATGGAAATACAAACTTGATAAATCTTAAAATTCTGCTGTATGTAGACATGAAAAATAAAGTGTGAAAATGTCAAGAAGGTGAAGATAAAGTATGCATCATCCTAAAAGTCAGGGCAAAATGAAACTACTGAAAGTTGTGCTAATGGAGGGGGGGAAATTCAATAGACTTGATCTAACATAGTGGCAAGATGACTGGAAAGAAATATTAGCCTAGAGATTTGAGATGGGTATAAGGTTAGAAAATTTGTATAACTTTCAAAGTTAGAAAAATTAGGAAGAACAGAGGTTGATTGGCTTGAATTGAGAAAAGTAAGAAAAAAGAAGATAATTATTTTTTGGCCACCTAAAAGTGGTTTTAGGAATTCAAATGTAAAGTACTAATTAGAAAAAACAAATTGATATAGGGGAAGGGAAATCAAAATACAAGAAACTGGATAGGTAAGAAAGTCAGAAAGACTAATCAGCCAGACGCCCAATAAACCAGCAACAGGAAGAGGATACCTTGAACCGGATTAATGCCCAGACAAGGGGAGAGTATAGATTACATTTCTGAAAACCTGTAGGGCTTGAAGATGAATTGATGGAGAACCATTACTATTATCAGTGACTAAACAATACCCTGTTTTGGCAATTGGCTTCCCTGTGTAAACATTGTGTTACTTAGTACAATATACTATGTTAATCAAGACTGTCATCTTATGTCTACTTTGACATCAACTTGTATCAATGTTTAGTGGTTGGAGAGATACACAACGTATGAGGATATTGTTCTGATTCGCTTGCCGAGTTACTTTTAATTCAGATAATTTGCCCAGGAACTAGGGATGTCAATAGTTGCTGGTAAGCATTACATTAATCACTTTCCACTTGAAGACCTTGAAAAAGAATTAAAATATAATATTAAGCAACAGTAAATGAGACCATTTTATTTTTTTAAATGTTAATACAGCTTTGAACATGTTTTAATTAATGTAAGAGTTGAAACTAAGTAATATATGATAAAGAAAACATATCAGAAAATTATGCTTGTTATTAATCCTCTAAGCAGTGCTCCTAGCTACATGACATATGATTTAGCAGCTCCAAAGTGTCTAAGGATGCTACAAGTATCTGTGAAGAATTTTGTGCCGAGCTAATGATGTTTGCTTGCCAGATCAGAAAAAGGAAAGTAGGAATAGGAAAATTCATGGCTTCAGTTTAGTACCACCTTCCTAGAAAAATTAATTTTTGGATCCTGCATGTCAAAGCAGTCAGCAATCCAATACAGAAGGGACTGCTCTGGTAACTCTTGTTGACATCATCAAAAAGTGTCCTTCATTTCTATAAGAAAATGCTCAAATTTTGAATCAATAACAGCTCAATTTTATTTACCTCTCTGACACACTCTAATCAACCTTTAGCTACCATGCTATAAAGGTGAGGGGGGAAAAACAAGATAGCATGAAATTAGAAAAGCTTAGCATTCCACTCTAAAATGGAAATAGCGGTATACTGAAATTGAGAATAGAAAGATTGATTAAATTTAGAAAATGGGGGAAGTGAAGGGAACACTAGAGAAAAATTGAAATATGCCGAATAGGACCTTTAGGCTGCCACCCTTGGCCATGCCTGCTTCGCCTCCAGCCACCCATTTCAGCCCATTCACAGCCAGTTTTTAACCTCCACTGGCCCTCCCCCAGCAATTCTCCCTGGCCAATGGGCCTCTGACCCTTCAGCTGAGCCCATTTGCTGACACACTATTTGTCCCAAGAGTTTTGTTCCACAGGACAAAAAGTCACCAGCCAATCGGGTGGCAGGCGGTAACAATGGAGCTGGGAAGTGTGGCCAAGGGGGCTAGAAGGGAGACGTGATTGGTGACAGGTTATGGAAGAGAGCAAGCGAAGAAAGGCAGGCAAATGCTGCTTACATGCTGCTCTGGGGGGAGGGGAGCTGGCTTAATATTGAACTGACAGGTCAGTTATCCCCCACACTGTGCACACCATTTGACCCCACACACACCAGCAGCCCCCGATGCCCTGCCACTGTCCCTAGGCCCCCAGGAGTAGCGCACAAGCATTTGCCTGCTTCCTCCTCCCAGCACCAGCTGCACACAGGCATTTTCCTGCCTGCCCTTCTCCCAGCCCCCCAGAAGCAGCATGCATTTGCCTGTTTCCTGCTCCCAGTACCAGCACGAGCCATGCACAGGCAGCATTTGCCTGCCTGACCCACCCTTGCTCTCTTCCGTAACCTGATATCAATCACATCCCACTTCCAGCCCCTTCGGTCACCCTTCCCAGCCTCATGGTTGCCATCTGCCACCTGATTGGCTGGTGGCCTTTTGTCCTGTGGAGCTAAACTCGGCCAAGCCAAAGGGCAAGAGGCCCATTGGCCAGGGAGAATTGCCAGGAGAGTACCAGCAGAGGAAGTAATGTGGTTGTGAATGGGCTGAGCCGGTAGCTGGAGGTGAAGGAGGCACAACCAAGGGTGGGAACCTGAAGGTCCTAGACCCGAAATTTGAAGAGAGAGATAAGTGAATGAGCAGCAGATAACTAAGATACTGGAAGACAAGTATGGTTTGCTCAAATATGGTTTACAAAATAAAAATAATATGCTGAGCCATCAATCGTGATTCATATTAGCATGCATGTACAGTATAATAATCACTGAACTAAAAATGGAATTGAAAACCTGCTTTAGAAAATTGGTAGTGGAACATGTTAAGGGAAGCAGCAGAGGTATTAACTAACAAGTCTTTCAGTACGATGTAACACAATATATCTGTAGTTCTTCTGTACTTCTGCTAGCAACAACCTTTCTCAGTTCTCACAACTTCTGAAGTCCTGCATAAAATTACTCCAGTACATATATGGATTTCTGAAACTAGTTTAATGTGATGGTTGGAATTGTAATAAGTAAAATCCTCGAGTGAAACTCATGTAGTTATCAGTTTTATGTAAACCTTTTCTAATTCAAACCTATTCTACTGTAAGATGCAAGATCACCCCATCCTGTGAGTCACCAGGATGTGAAAATAATAATTTTCATCAGCATCATTAATGCAGTCTCCTGCATTAATAAGAATAAAAATTTTATTCTCTTCCATGTCAAGGGAACATACTGTACCAAAAATGGAAGCATTAAGAACTCTCCTTTCCCAGCAAAGAACAGCAAACATTTATGCTTCAAGTATACCTCACAAATCCATAGGGTGTTAGATCCATGCTTATGTATTCAAAGCTAAAAGAGTTTGTGTATGGCTGGACATTTGATTGAAAATTTCAGCATGAACTGTTTTCTCTCTATAAAACTTAAGTCTCTCGGCAGATGTTTCTGTCTGGCAGGTGTGTATGTATGTATGTACTGAGTGTGTATGTGAGTGTATGCATGTATGGGTATGTATCTGTGTTACACTTGTATACCCTTGCATTCTATATTTCTCTCTTTGTATTAAAAGCAGCTGTTGGGTTCCCTGAAGCAGCACAAATCAGAAAAAAATATAATAGTTGGCAAGCTATTTTATACTTCGGAATCCCAGAGTGGAGGAATCCCAGGTTTTGATCTTGTGCTGCTCATTGGTGTCCTTTGAACAGCTTGATAGCAGAGTGATACCTGCCAAAATACAACTGATTTGGGACATTAAGAGTTCTTAAAAGTCCTTTAAACATAGGTCATGGGCAGTTTTAAATTAACCCATGGAAAATCCCTAGTGTGAGCTTTAGGGAAATTACTTTAATAGTTATTTTAAAACCAACATCTCAAGGATTGAAACTAGTACCAAATTGCTAATGAACTGACACCAACTTAAGCTTTAAAATAAAATGTAAACAAAAAAAATACACAAGAGATTTGTGTAGGAAGAGCAAGAGACAGTATCGCAGAGGTATGTGTTTTTAATAAAGCAAATTGATGCTGCAACATGCAGTATTCGTAAAACTTATATATATATATAATTAGAACCAGAGTTCAGATATTTAAAGACTATATATATATATATATATATATATATATATATATATATATATATATATATATATATATATATATATATATATATATATATATATATATATATATATATATATATTGTACACAATGTATTGATAAAACCTATCAACTGTACAGTCTATATAAAAAGAGCAACTCCTATCCCAGTCTGTTTTCCAACTGGAGAAAGTATCACAAAGCAATTTCCCAATATGTTGAGTCTGGAAGATGCAAACTTGGAGGGTTTACAATGCGCACCCCAGTATGTTTCAATGTACATTCTTGCACATCCTTAAATGTTTCTGTCTTTGCTATATTAGATTGCATAGCAGAGACCACATATTTCCAATTCATCTAACACATGGATCTTCAATTGATTTCAAAGTTGGGAAAAAGAAGAGGGAGTTATGGGAGGTCACCTTACAGTGTTGCATAACGTTTTATAACTTGGTATGTTAGTGATTGTATGCAACAGTGCAAAACAGAAAGGGGTATGGGATATGATAGACCCTCTCATAGACAAATATGAGCATCACCAACTTGCTCATCTTTTAGTCTTTAGCTATGCATGCTTAGGAAAAATCAGAAAGGAAAGAAGGAAAACATCTAGATGGAAAATAAAATAAAGTTCTCCTCATTTCTTTAAAAAAATTCATTGTAATATAAAACCAAAGAAGCATTTCCTCAGGGGCAAAATATTTTATTGTAGTATAAATAGGGAGCTTTCTGGGTCTTTAGGTTAGTAATATATTAAAATGCCCTGTGAAGAAAACCCACTGGGCTTCTCTTAAAAGTTGCTTCTCTCACTGAGGGAAATTTACAGTGTGTGTCAAATGAGGATACGCAAAGCTTATGGTATGTACTTTAAGCAATTTTTTTTTATTTTTTTCAGTTTAGGGACAAAATGGGTGAATGAACAGGGTAATGCAGACAACTACCCAATTAAAAAAAGACCCTCCCTCCCAAAACACAGACAGTGGTTTTCCCAATAGAACTTAACAAAGACAAAGGAAAAAAATACAATAAAAAGCCAGGTTGCCAATGACCTTTGGTCATCTAAATAATAAAAAAAACCCAAAAAACAAAGATCAAATTTGACGCCACTGTTCTCAACAGAGCGTGTAAGCAATAATAAATAGTGACTTCCATAGTAAAAGATAAAATTTCAGGTTACGACAAACAGCTTTCATTACAGGAATAGAAAAGGCTGATAATAACAAAATATTTTGCATTGCCATATACAAAAAAGGTATCAACTCCAGCGGGGCACTCTCTCTCTCTTTCTTTAATATGCTTTGCATATGAAATTCTTTCCAATCTAAATATATAAAGCACCATTTTAATTTATTTTTCTTTTTGGCAATGGGGAAAAAAGCCTGCAAAACTTTATTTTTTCCTTTTATTCTATTTTTTTTAATTTTTTTCTTTTACTGCATATGAAGTTTAAGATGCTGGAATGTAAAAGGGTAAGAGAAGAAAAGGGACCAGAGCACACTACAGAACAAACCAACATCATCACCTTGCATTACTGCATACAATGTGGCAGCAAAAAACAAAGAAACCCCAAAAGAACTTTGATATGTACAACCATCAGAGATGCTCATTTAGTGCGACATTCAAACAGGTTTGTGTTCCCCCTCCCCCAAAACAGCCATTATATGGCCTCTTATCTGTACAATGTCACACTTTCCTTGTCATTATTTTTTGAAACATACAAATATTTTGCACTATATTATCCTGCCAAATTAAAAAAATATACTGTGGCAGCCTATTTGTTTTTTGTTTGTGTGTGTATGTGTTTTTCCACTACCAAAAAAGGTAACTGATACCCCTTTTTAAAAAAAGAGAAACAAGCAACAGTTAAAAATACAAGCTTCATTATAAATACTATAGTGCCTACTCTAGGTGAACATTAAATTCAAATACCATTCTAAAAATTACAGAAAAAAGAGACCATAAATGTGTTTTTCTTCTTTTTCATTTGTTTGCTTTTCCTCTTCTTAGCATAGGAATCAACAGGAGTGTGCATTTTCCTATATTTAAGTATTATATATTGTTAAACCTTTTTCCAATGTATTTATTTTACAACCTGAAATGTTGTGTGTATATCCAAGGCTTTTTAACTATTGGTTTTCAATGAAGAACAGGTCTTGTACACCACCAAGACAATGAATTCTAAAATACATTTTCCCCTAAACATAATTAATTTTTTTTAAAAAATCATAACATTTATATTTTTAAAAGTTTTGTACAAAATAACCACTTCTTTGCACTGTAGGAGCAAGACCAATCTCTGTTTTTTTTTTTTAACATAACTGCAGGACTTGTTCCCATTTACAGCGCCATAATGTTATGTCCCACTCATTAGTCAAGTAAAATGGCAAGCTGGCAGAATTATTTATATGTTTATCATGAGATCATGCTCATTTAAAAAAACATTAATCTTGCAATTTTTCCCTTTAAAGTATAGACCTGTAAACTGGGAAAATTGTACAGTGCATTTAAATTGTCCTATCTGAGCAGTCTTAAAAAAGTTTTTTATACTCAACCTGTGTACCTCTGATTAAAAGAAACAATACAGACACGACAGGCAGAGTCAAGTGCTATGTGAACTTCCAGCGGGGCAGATGCTAGCTTAATCATAAAAGCAATGAATCCTTTTTTCTTGTCAATACAACTAGCACATAGCATATGATTAAAAAAGAAACAAAATGAAGAACAACTTTTAGGGAGCACTACTACTCTTTCTCTCTCTCTCAGAATGTCACACATCAAGGCAAATCTTAATAGCTCATAGTTAATCATCATATCAATATTAGCTTATAACCTGTTCTTAATTTTAAATGGCAAACAGTGCTAATAAATCACTATATATATATTTTTACACTTCAGTAAAACATTATTGCCAGACTGTTTGTTTATATACCTTTCCTTATATAGAGGGAAATCATAGATTGATATATGATACACACGTTTGTGCATTATTAATTTGATTGTCAAGTTGACAACCAACTAGACCTGCGCTTAATAGTTTCTGTTTTTACTGTTAAGTTTTATTTTGTGCCAGGATCACTAAGATATTTTTTTTAAATCTTTATAACGTGAATTTTCTCCTCACGTATTTAATCATCTTCCAAGGCCTTCTACACAAGTCACATTCTTTTTATCAATAAAATAATTTTAAAATGGAAATGAGGGGGAAGAGAAGGGGAAGGGGAGGGACTGATACAGGTTAGTAATATTTTAACCTGAGAGAGAAGCATTCCCTATGATAATGGTGATTGCTTTAAACTCTCCTAGAGCAAAATAAACTTCAGTTGTACGATCACTCTTTTTTTAAAAAAAAGGTGGACTGAGGAGGGGATCAAATGATGATTAACTAGGATTGGTTGGGTTTCTTTGTTTTTGTTTTTAGGTAGCCACTGTTGTGAAAAATATAATACAGAGTTATCGGCTAGGTCCTAAAGGACTCATTTACATTGCCCAGTGCGAAAGTTGTCCTACAAGTTTAGAACAAGTAGTTGCCACCAACATGGCTTAAATATATTCAAGGCACTCAGATTTCCATTTTAAACCAAATGATAGTACAAATTTATCTTTTTGATCTCGTTTCCTCATTTTTCAATTAAAGACTTATCTCCCCACCAAAAATTAACTGATATTGTCAATGTTTTAAAGACAGAAATCAAAGTAACAAGGAATGTTTTCCCCTATTCAGTGTTATCTGTCTATCCATAAAGGGTTAATTCAAACCACATTTTCATTTATCTGTTAAAACACAAACATGGATATGATATATTGCAGAATGTATGCAGCATGGTTGGTTGTTTAAAAATACTTGTTTTGCTTTTCTCTTTCTCTCTCTCTCTCTCTCTGTTTTCCTGGAACATCACTGGAAATAGCCATGGTGCTGTGCATGTGTGTGAGAGATCTTTTTTGTCTGTTTGCTCAGCAAAGAATTTGGGGACATTTTTGTTTAAAAACAGCCATAACATACCATACATGCTGTCTAATTTTTAAAAAATTAATAAACATACACAACATGTAAATTATTGCACAAGAGAAAGGCTCAAAGTTTGCGTAGTATTGCCCCAATACAGATCATGCATTCAAATGATGAAAACAGAAAAGAAAGGAAAAAGAAACAAAACAAAAAGGAAGATGAAAACAGGTGTGCTGGTGACAAGCACTTTCTGAATATCATTCTTAGCTTCCAATATTTTACTCACAAGGGACTAGAAAATCTCTACACAGGGGGCCAGGAATAAATTGGGGGAAGGAAGGAGAAGGGGTCAAGTTAATATACCTCTATTCAGTTTTTATGTCATTATTCAAGACTCGATCACTGTGCCATTTTTTCATGTGTTTTTCCAGGGTACTGTACACGCTAAAAGGCATCTTACAAATTTCACATTTGTAAACGTCCTTCCCCACCTGACCATGCGTTTTCATGTGCCTGGTGAGTTTGCTACTCTGGGCGCAGGCGTAGTTACACAGCTCACATTTATAAGGCCTTTCCCCAGTGTGGCTTCTCCTGTGGACAGTGAGGTTACTACAGTTCTTGAAGACTTTCCCACAGTACTCACAAGTGTCGCTGCGTCTGCCCTCTTTTGAACTAGGCCTTCCAGGGCCTGGACCACTAATATGCGGGGTGCTCCCTCCACTTCCTGTACCGCTGCGGCCTGATATCCCTCCATCCATCTCCCCGGGAGGCGTCGAGAAGCGTAAACTTCCATTTTCAGAGGAGTGTTCTGAGGAGGAAGCAAAAGGCGATTGTCGGGAGTCTCCAAAGTTGAGGAATGGATCTTTTAGCTGCCGAGAAGCAGCATACCCAGCTAGCCACTGGGAGTAAACATTTTCAGTGTTAGGCATAGCTGTCGTGGGAAGGTCAAACTCCTTCTCAAGTTTGATGCGTTTAGAAAAAGGACTTAGGGAGCTTGGGCTACCCAAGAGCAGCTTTTTGGACAAACCTCCGGAGGCAGATTCACCAGGGGAACACCCCCGACCATTAATAGCACCATCATCGATGCGATCAGATTCACCAGCTACTGAGTCTTCATCACATGTATCTCTATGCACCTCAGATTCAGATAAGAGCCCTCGTTTATGTTTCTCACCAAGAACCTGATGGAAAGCCTCACTGAAGTGCTGCATGGAACTCAGGACCATCCCTTGCATGACATCCGGGATAGAACGATTCTCCTCAATAGACCGGGAATTGTTTTCATGGTGCCGAGCTGCTTCTAGATTGATGCCAAACCCATAGTCTGGCCTTTCATTTTCAGTCAAATCTTCCTCCTCTTCTTCTTCCTCCTCTTCCTCCTCCTCCTCCTCTTCTTCCTCTTCTTCATCCCCATTTTCTGGAATAATATTGGAATCATTCTCATTTTTAAACTTAGCCACGACAGATTTGAGGGCACTGCTAGCACTGCCAACAAGGTCACTGGTTCCGGGCTCTGGGGAACTGGCTGTTGAGAGGCCATCATCTGACTTCACAGTCATTGGGGAGGATTTGTGCATGTGTGTTTTCATGTGGCGTTTTAGCTTGCTTGCTTGAGTGCATGCATGGTCACAAAGGTTGCACTTGTAGGGTTTTTCTCCAGTGTGGCTTCTACGATGGACAACTAAGTTGCTCTGAAATTTAAAGGTTTTCCCACAAAATTCACAGGACTTGGATTTGATAGGAGGCTGAGAAGGAGGAGGAGCAGACTGAAGAGGAGGAAGAGGAGGTGTTGCCAGAAATGGTGGCTTGCTGCCTGGTTGGAATGGTTGTAGTAACCTTTGCATAGGGCTGGGCCGGTTCGGTGACAATGGTGGACTAGAGGTGTTTCCAGCTAACTCCCTAAGCCGCCTGGAGAAATCCATTGCTGGAGGCTCCATGGCCATGGGGTTGAGTCGCAGCACCCTGTCGAAGGCACTGGGGTGATGGGTTGCAAGAGCCATTTCTTCAGCACCTAGGCGTTCTATGCGATGTGGATCCAAATGATGTCTTGGAGGGGGACTAAACAAAGGAGGTGTGGGAGGGAAACGCCCTTCTCCAAGACCTGATGCTTCTCTCGCGACTGACCCAGGTATTCTAAGAAGATTAAAAGGATTATTGTCTGCAATGTGAATCCCATGGAGTGGTGGCTGAGAAGGGCATTCTGCACCTAGTCCTGATGGGATACCAACCCGCGGTGTCAGAGGACTTCCATGTTCACTTTCTAAGTAGATTCTTAATCCATGAGTGTTCTGTGCATGTTGCAAGAGAAACCAGGCGCTGTTGAATGGCTGTTTACATGTTGTACACGTGTAACTGCTGGGTTCATCTTTACCTGTAAAACAACACAATGGTAACATCAATCTTTTAATTATCAAATTATTTCTAATATCAAAACAGAAGTTATCTTTTGTTGAATGAAATGCTAAATTCATCTAGTGCTTAATTCTGGAATTTGTAGTGGCCATTACTTTACCTTCAAAGCTATTTACTGCCATAACTGGTTCCTCTCAATTAGACAAATCCTCTCATATGGATTTGTCTAATTTTGTTCTAAAGCCCCTGAAGACAATGGCCATTTACTGAGGCAACAAATCCCATCAATCATTCTTCTGACATTTATGAGAGAAAAAGTCACTGCTTGTTTTCTGTATATCCTGCATAATGAATAATTCTGGTTTCATGCATCTAACGATCAAAATAATTAGATACTCATCTCCTTAATACACTTCTTTGTCTACACTGTTAAAAAATATCAATTACTGAACCAAAGGTGTCTTTTTCAAGAGGCAACTGGATTTTCTGGTTTTTCTTTGAAGTCGTTTCACTTCTCATCCAAGAAGCTTCTTCAGCTCCCAGAAGCTTCTTGAATGAGAAGTGAAATATCTTCAAAGAAAAACCAGAAAGTTCAATTGCCTCTTGAAAAAGCACCTTTGGGACAATCATGACCCGGATGACTGAGAATCTCCATAGACATCAATTATTGAGTACTCTATACAACCATCAACATCAATGATTAAGCTCTTTGTCCTAGACCAGCATAAACGGACTTATTGTGCATACAATCTTATATACCTGAGAATAAGTCTATTATACTGGAACTCACATGTTCGTGTAGCATTGGATAACACTACTAGGGATTGTAGTCTAAGCACAAAAATAGCATTAATTCAGCTACATTTTCAGTTAACTTCAAAAAATTTAATGAGACTAATTCAGTATAAACTTTACACTATAAATTTGGTTGTGCATTGCTACAAATTTGGTTAGGAAGAAATATTTTGGATCATCTTATTAAAACAGTTGTGATTTCTTCCAGGATCACATGACTACCAAGGGACATTTCTACCATAATTGTGCAATCCTGCAAGCAAACATGGCTGCATTAATTGTGACTAAATGTGCTGCTCTTGCTTATTCTGAAGCAATTTTCTCCAGTCAAATCTAAAATATTGCACAGCCTTAACTACAAAGCTTACTTTAGAATAATTTACTATTATTTCAGTGAAATGTTGTTTAAGTTTACAGATGCAGCCAACTGCACTTACGCTTACCTGAAACTATATCCAACTGTATTCAGTGGATGCTACTCTTGAGTAATTATGTCTACAAATAATTATTGCCTATAGTTGCTTTATAAGCATATTGACTTTAAAACAAATATTTTTGAAATAATATAGAACTAAATTCTGAGAGTACAGATTGTTAATGACATAGGACTAGAAATTAATTACTTATCAGTATTTTTTTGCAACATATGAACATTAAAAAATAAAAATCAGTTCCATTAAAATATCCCCTTAAGAGTGATTAAACAGTCAAAATCAAAGTGTTCAAAATGTATGATACAATAGAAGGGTTTTTTGTTGGGGAGGAGGGTGTTGAATTGACCTATAACATAAACATAACCTCTGATAAAAGGGAAAATTACATATACGCTATGAATTTTGAAATGACAAATTTAAGTAAAAATATATTTCAGGTAGTTCAATTCCCACATTTGATTGAAAAATCAGTTGTCTATCTAAATTTAGTGAGGTGAACAAAAGCAAATATTTGAGACTGTAAATGTGAATTTAATATTTTAAAATAGTTTCATAAGTTTTTTAAACATATGAGTTGTTTCAATAAACATTTATTCTTTTTAATTTCATTTTTAATCTATTGTTTTATAAAGGATGCCAAGTGCTGAACAGATCCCCTCTTTTATATTCAGAATAATCCTGTTAGATAGATTAGGTTGAATGAAGGTAGCTGATGTAATATCTTCCACTAATCCTTGTGACTGAGAAAAATTTGTACACTTCTATGCCTGGTCTAATATCTCCTACAAGCCTACTGGTTCTCAATCTAGAGCAGCTTAAACTATCAATTATCTTACAGATATGTGTGTGTGTGTGTGTGTGTGTGTGTGTGTGCGCGCGCACACACACACACACACATGCATATCCAGCATCAACAAGATGTGTATGTGGTGCTCCTGTGTTTATATGCAAGCGGCTAAAATAAAACGATAAAAGACTGCTGACTTGTAATCTATATCTATGTCTCTCTGTCTGTCTTGGGGCACAATGGCTAAGCGGTTAAAGAAGCTGAGTTTGTCAGCTGGAGAGCTGACTGCCAGAATTCAAGACCCAAGCTTTGTGCAACAGAGTGAGCTCCCATTATTTGTCCCAGCTTCTGCCCATTTAACAGTTTGAAAATCAAACCTGGCAGAAATAAGAACAACTTCATCCTTGATGAGTTGATTTAAACCTTGCATCTAGCTTGGCAGTTTAGTTTTCTTGAATTTTTGGGTAGTTTTCTAGGAATCTTTTTGATATACTCTAACTTTTCTGCCTTAAATTATTTTACCACTGTTTTCCTAGTATTCCTTATACTGTAGTGAACAGGCATCCTTAAATACACCAGTGCAGGATATGGAACCTATGGAACTTCATAAACTAATAATTCTTCTGGTAAGAAAGAGATTAACAGGAGTCCAAAATCTTTACAAAGATGGAGAGGTGTCAGAATATACAGTCCCATATTTCCAGCAAACTTATTTTGAAGTAAAAAAATGAAATCTGCTTCTACTGGTTTCATTAATCTTGTCCAGTAGTGCTGAGGACACAGTCCACACACAAATATTATAAAACCTTGATATACAAACTCAAATGGCTAAGAACATGTCTTACTTTACACGTTCTCTGAAAAAAAGGATTGCTGTGTGAACATAATTGTCTCATAAACATAGAACTGATGGAGCAGAAAAGTGAAGCCTAAACAAGGCCAACTCCATCACTGTGTAAAATGAAGCAGATATTTGAAGGTGCAGATGGGCAGAGCCTACTTCCCACTTCCTGTTCTCTCAACTGGCTGCCCACAACAGTCCTTTCATTTCATCTAAGACAGAAGTGGGAAATTACGGCCCTTTTTTGACTTGTAGACTTCAAGTCCCAGAATTCCTGAATCAGCCATAATTGCTTCCCTATAGTAATAACCACCTCAACATAAAAAAGGGTCTCCCAATTCTGTAGTTATAAAAACGCATCTGATTATTAGGGCATAGTCCAAAATCTATTTTCCAGCAATTCTCTATAGTGTAAAGAATTTGCATTACAGGAAACACCTTGGCTGAAATCGTTGAAAATATGCTAGTCAGGAACAGAGAGTGTTGAGCAAGACATGCCAACAGTTAAAATCTGTATAAAGTTGCATTATATGACCCGATTGTGAAGTTGATGACTGGATTGTTTTAATAATGCATAAATTGCCAAAAGTTACCAGGTAATAGTCAGTGGTGGGTTGCAGGCGGTACGTCCCGGCATGGCCGTACTGGAGCCTGCCTGGAGCACTGGGTACCGTTCCGGTACGGTGCTCCAGAGGGCCCACCCACCCGCACAAGCTCCTTACCTCTCCTTTAAAGCCTTTGGCGCTTCCGCACACAGCATGTACAGCTCCTGCGCGACACTCCGACAAGTAGCTTGAGTGTCACAGAGGCTTGCGGAAGTGTCACTGGCAGCTACAATATATGCAAGCACCATGCACGTGTGCGTGCACACTGTGCGTGTCCATGGGGGTGACGCCGGGCCCGTTCCAACCGTACCGATTGGAACGGGATCTGGAACCCACCACTGGTAATAGTGTATGTTCATGTGAGGAAACAAGAATATGTATTTTGTTGAATGCCCCTACAAGTGCATATTGTATTAGTCTTTGAAGAACAAACTAGATTTACAATGGTATTCTACTGCAATATGTATTTCTGTAATGACTTCTAATTTACTTTATATCCCCCCCCCCGCTCCCCCAAACCTTCTTTAAGTTTCAGTTTCTGACAATTAGGTGATTTAAAAAATGAGAAAGAATCAGGCACTGCTGGCAGGTGTTTAGCATTTTGGTTGCTTAAAAAAGGTTTTGAACAATATTTAACATTTCATTATTTTGCCAGTGCCAGCATTTTAATGAACCATGTGTGGCACAGGGGCATTGGAGACCCTGGCAAATAAAAGGATACATCTTCTGAAAAGAGAGAAACATGAGTGTGATTCTCATAAGCTTGTTGGTAAGATTTGGGCAAGGCTCTAGACGAAAAACCAATCTTAAAGTTAGGGAACACAATGTAAAGGCAATGGGCAATGCAACTAATTTTTTTTTTCCTGAAAACTAAAAAAACCTCTTACAGCAAGCGATGCCATCAGCCTCCAGTCTACTAACAATACAATACTCTCCTGCTTAGCTGGTTTATGTATTAGGTCAGTGGAATAGCACTGTGTCTTATAATGAGAATACAACACAGTTTTTGTAATTGCATTTTAGCATTCCCATCAACTAGATATTCTGGATCAGAAGGGCAGCTGGTATAATCATAATGTCAATGAGAAAGGCTGTTACAGCAGAGAGTAAAGATTACATGGGGGGAAAAAGCAGCTTTGAAACTGGTAATTATTACCAGTCCACTAATAGCAAATGATGCATTACAATTTTACCGTATAATCTGTATTTCATTCAGCTTCTTGTTAGGGCAGTAGATTGTATTACACTGTTCACAATGCCAAAATTTCTAACCTACAGTCATCAATAAAAATGTTATGTTCCATAATTCAGCAAATGGCTTTCTCAACAACATATTCAGCTGTTCTAAAAGCTAAAGTCAATTTTATATTGCATTTTTAAAAAGTGTCACTTATTTACTTGTCTAAACATAAAATATATTTCTTTATTTGCTCAGATAAAAAACAAATTCTCATTTTTTTGGCCATTTCTGCTTGGCAAGGGAGGTTTTTTTTTGGCGGGGGGGATTGGAGTAGAGGAAGAGAAAAAAATATGTAAGTTGGGACAGCAAGGCAGTTTAAATCCATGGGTGATTTACCACCTGCTTTGAAGAAACACAATTTCTAATTTGTCTATTAGTAGTTGATTAATTATGAAAGCTATTGACTGACCATTTTACCTCCTGGAGATATCTCTACCAGTCAGTGAAGGATTTCTAATGCATTAAAGATTAAAAGAAAAATCCAGCTAAGGCAAATGCAGCAAAGTTAGTAAGTTTGCACTAGGTTGAAGACAAAGTGCAGTTGCAACGTTTTGTTTGCATCTCTTTTAACTTTCCATGCATGTGGAAAGTACAAAGAGACAAAATATTTGAAAGTTTATTCCTGTTCATCAAATAGTAACTCCACAATATTTTGGCACTTTCCTCCACTCCAGTGAGAGACAGACACAATAAATAAATACTAGAATTTCTCAGCTTTGGGGAATTCTGGGAATTGAAATCCACACATCTTAAAGTTCCTGAGTTGAAGAAATATTGCATTACATAAGGAACACAACGAACTATGCCAAAGGGTAAAATATCAGAAAATAAGAAAGTCAGAATGAAGATATGGGCCGCGCCAATAAAAAGATTAAATTTAATACATTCCAAGTTCCATTAAATCAATTTAAATATATAATATAATTACTGCCCAAGAAAATAATATTTCTTTCTTTTACATTAACACTTGTACCTAGAGGGGCCCAGTGAATGGAATGCAAGACTTTTGGGGGATGGCATACATGCAGCCCTAAGGTCACAAGTAAGTATCTCTGCTCTAGGTTCATGAAAAGTTATAGAAAAGACTATAACACTTCTGACTAGCTCCTAATGAGATTCTTACAAACATCAGTTACACAAACATAACAAATTGCATGTTATCAAAAAGCATTCCACAAAATTCTTGGTATGTACCGTATTTATAAAGTACGAGGAAAGTGGTCTAACATTATTTGCACTACTGAAAACCCAAGTAGCAGCTTAGATAAATGAACACAATCATGAATCCCATCAAGTTTGCAATCTCGCTAAGAATTAAGTCAGGTGACATATTCAATAGGACTCCCAAAAATTTAACATCTGAAGCTACTTCTGGTTGTGAATAATAGGTCACTGGCTTGAGGACTTGTTGAAGGAGGTGTTACCTAGCAAAGGTGGCTGTTTCAGAAAATGTACCAAATTTTGGCCCATTTGGCTGACAGCCAGCCCCCTCTGGTCCCTGAGTCACTAAAGTCCAAGCTTGGTCAAGGTCCACTGGAAAATTTTAAATTATGACATAACTTACATAGAATCCTATTTAAGATTCTCATGGCTTCATGTTATTTGTATTCTAGCATCTGTCGTAGGTGAAAGACTGAGTCAAAAGCTGGGGACTACTGGTAACGGAGGCGTGTCTTCATAGCTCTGACAGACTTATTCCAATCAGCTAGGAGACGAGGACAACCCATTTCTGGATTCTCTCGTCAGCACACTGGAGAAACACATCCATTTCAATAAAAAAAGAAGCTCCTAATAATTTTCTGGAGTAAAGGACTCTTCTATACTTTAGTACACAAATTTGAGGTATAATTTAAAGACAATAAATTTACTGCGGTTCTTATGAGAAAATGTATACATAGGAAAGTACCATTTGGACTTCCTTAGCAATACCTTAGAACAGCTGCTTCAAACTGGCTTGCTACCTCAGATATCGTAGACAAATTAAACAGAGGAGATATAATTAAAATGAAACTCTTAAATATACTTCAAGTATATTCAGCTTATAATTGTGTTCTCCTTTGGAAGGAAAATATATGTGGTATAAATCATATTCATATTTGCATAGGCAAATTCCTTGGATTCCTTGGTGAAAACCTATATGAATTTGATTCCCAACATGCTAAACAATATAAGCACTCATGTTTCCATTTCCTCCACAGAGCAGTGTCTCTTTTTCAGATTTTTGTGGCATAGATGTATACTCAGACCAAGTGACAGACAGTGTATTGTCGTTCAACAGAGGCTGTATATATGTGCAATACATGCACACATATACCCATGATGAACTAAGGAAGGATAGTATGCATATGCATTTCCATGTTCCTTCTTTTTCCTTATTACCATTACCTGTAGTCAACCATCAAGAAGACCTACAGAGGCTTACTGACAGAATATCTGGGGGGGGTGCCTGGTTGAAAAGCAACAACCACTTGGATTCTCCATCCTTCTGCTCTTGAATTAAATATAACCTCAATGCAACCGTTTATTTTTTAACTAAAAGACTTTTTGCATCATTATCATACTGATCATCAACAGGCCTCTGTATTTTTTTCCAGTTCCATGTAGGTGCAGAAAAGCCCTGGAAGTATTGAATTCACAGCCTGGCTTATCTTTAACATAAGTAAGTTTTATCTCTTAAGGATTGGAGAGATGATTTTGAAGAATTAAGTCCCAGAATTACCAAGATAAATTTCAGAGTTTTTAATACTTAAAGGCTTCAGTACTTTGCATAGTGCCTTCCAACTTTCTCTTGTAAGCATGGACCCTAGTCTAGACACAGAATATCATCATTTGACATCAAATTTATATTGCTCCATTTGGTATTTTTCATGCACTCAAATTATGATGTTGTTATAGGCAACAGTTTCAAGATAACCTTCAAATACTAGCTCCTTCAAATAACAGTGTCAGCACTGTGTGGTATTGATGTCATTTTGCTCAAGTGCAGAATTTGGGAATGGGCCAAGAATTCAGTACTAGTCCATAAGGCTTCGGAAGCCAATGACTGTGAAATTTTTTGGATCTAGGAGAGGAATTATATTACAATTTCAGAAGACTATATGTTCTCACTTTTAAACCATTTGAAGCTTTTTATACCCCCCTGGAATGGTTAGAAACATTTGGGTTTATGTGGGGGGGGGGTGAGTGTCAATGAGGATTTGAGCAAAAAGAACAAACATATGGACATTCGCTTGTTTTATATAATTTAAACAGACTGAAGGATTCAGTTTTTCTTCATGCACTGTTGAATTATCTCAGCACATTTTTATTTCATTTGATTATTATTTTTTAATTAAGCACTCACATACACAGAGCCCTAGGAAAAAAGCAACCTAAGTTCCTTAACGCTACATGTGCAGTGGTGCAGATTATTCCACTATTTGAAAATAAAACAATAGGTTACAGCTAAGAGACAGCTGGAACAAACCCAGGCCAAGCATGATCGAAGACTATCCTATTTAGCAAAGCATGCTAATTTAGCCAAACTGAAGCACTGTGTTGCCAAGATTCAACAGACCTTTACTATGCACTATGGATGGAACTTTTTCTAAAGTGCCTCAAAATTGTCACCAGCATGAGGTTTCTGGCTTATAAAGCAGCCTTTCCAAAGTCTGTCAAGAAAAAAAAAACAATTAAGTGTCTTTTATTTATTTTATTTGTTAGATTTATATCTCAAGTTGGTTTCAGGAGTTCTTGGCACCATATACAGAGCTCTCTCCTCCCATTTTTCTCCACACAAACCTGGGAAGTAAGTTGGGCTGAGACAGTGCCACTGGCCAGCAGTAATCCAGTTATTTTATTGGCTCGTCCAGTGAAATTCTAAGGATAGATCAAAACCAAAGTTTCCCTGGTGCTAACCCAACATCTTAACCATTATTAAGCAATCACCCTAGTCCTCTGAATTCTACTAAAAAAATCTCCTATATGTATTTAGTAAGCCTGGTTCTCACAAAGAACAGAGCAGTGGATCTGCATTTATTCTATCATATTATATATCTGAACAAATATATCAGTCCTGACTGGGGTAGGAGAATTTATCAGAGAAAATCCCAGGTTATATTCTATAGACAAATTAATGTGTTAGCTTTAGTGCAGGACTCACATGAATCACTGCTCGCAATACAAAATGGTGTACTTGAAATACAAATCAATTTCCTCTTTTGCGAACATGCTAAAACTGCCTGTAAAATGCCTATATTTGCCTTTCAGCAGATAATACTCTAACCTAATATTTATAAGCTCTCTTTGGGGCTTGGGAACAGTGCAGCTCAATAAGAAGACAGTTTTAATACCTTCTCACTTTAAAAAAAAATCATCCCATGCCAATTATTCACTCTTCCCACCTGAATCACTATTCAACAATATAAAGATTGCCTTCATCTCAACATAAATGAGAGCAACACATTAAGGATTAAGGCGTTTAATGTGAGCAAAGGAAAGTAGTAAAGTGAGCTTCAGCTGTCATTTGTGATTACTTAGACTTACTTTCAGCACATTCAACATACATACTCCCTCTTCCATCCCTGCATACAAGATAGACATGCAAAACAACTTTGAAAGGGTGCAAAGAGTTAAGTAGTGCATATCAAATCCTAGAACTACCAGTTTCTTTGATTCACTTTAATTTTCATCCCTTACTAAAATTTCACTGCAAGTACCATGAGTTAGCAAATCCAACTTCTGAATGCAAGTACTGTGGAGTACAATGTTTGACTGAAGCCAAGTAAGTGGGAGCAACTATCAAACTAGGCTACTTCTAGCATTCATGTCACATGGCTGCACTGTTCTAGCAAGACTGGATCAATGGGCGAGAGCCACCTGGTTTTTTTCTGTGCCCTGCCAAAGTACCAGAAGGAGGAGGGGGAGAAACACACGGTGTTTGCTCCTAAGAGCCAGGAAGGAAAACAAGAACATGGAGCAGAGAGTGGGCCAGACAGAAGGGCCCCTGCTGTGCCACCTCCTTCCCTGCCCTGCTGTGCATACAGACCTGCCAATTCTCTGACTTTCAACACAAAATACAAGTTTTAGAGTATCTCCCTCCCGCTCCCAAACTTCATTGGTTTGCCTTTATTCTAATAGGTTTTTATCTACATGAAACCATAATCAGTTCTTGGACATTAAGTTTTTCAATTTTTTTTCATGTTAAAACAAAACAAGCATTCTGCAATTAAAACTCCTACATTATCTTCTCAGGGCCCTGAACTTCCTTGCAAGTTTAAAAAGTATAATAATGTTGTTAGGACAGATAGATGATACAGTTAAGAAACGTTCGCATCTCACTTAATGATAAATGGAATAACTTAGGAAGATGGATGTATGACTAAATGATACATCACTAATAAATGAGTGTGGAGAAAGAAATTCTGACAATGGGATGAATCTACTTTTCCGACACACTGTTTACTATCACTAGATTTTGGAAGGAGAGTTTGTACTGGAACCTGCATGTAATTATGAAGACAATCTTGTAACAAGATCTTTTTAATGAATGCACAAAACAAAGCAAATTCAATTGCTAGAATGCATCATCTAATCAAACATACTATCAGGCCTGATTGTTTTTACTACTTTAACTCATTTATTTTTTATAACAGCATTATACTCATTTATTTTATAATAAAAGATTGATACCACAATCCTATTCATTGATCTCAGTAGGGCTCTTTCCAGATAAGTTGCATGATGATCACATGCAGCTTCAATTTGCTGTTATGTCACTAAACTGGATGTTTGTCAGTAGATATGTACAAAATTATCCAAATATAACATTCGATTCACTTTTACTCAAATGACTATTTCATTCAGCTTCTCTAGACAATTCCATACATTATTCTTGACTCAATAGGTCTGATAAAATTTCAGTTGCTTATCTGGATCTGGAAAAGCAGGCGTAATCAGAATTAGCCAAGCATTTATACAAATTGTATACGTTTTGTGGGTCACAATTGTGTGAGTTTTTTTCAATGACCAAATAAGGGAAAAACTAATCCACCCATAGCCTTAAGAAGAGATTTAAAAAGAAGAAAAGCAGTCATTGGTATAGCTAGAATCCATAGCAGGGCCAGCTGGGAAGAAATGATACAAATTACATGCCATGGAAAGGAAAGCTATGGGGATGGAAGTGAGAGGGTAAAGTATTTTAAGCACTTAATTCTGCCAAATCAGTAATGGAATGATATGTTCGCCAATGTGCTAATAAGCTTTGTGAAAGCTTTCCTTGTTTGTAATAGTAAAGACAATGTCCAAAATATTTTAGTATTTGTACACAATTGGCATTTTAGGAGAATTAAAAATGTAGCATTTCTACTGCTACATGGCTTCTGTTATGTTAGTCCAGAAATGTCAGCGTTCCAACAAATCAGAGAAAAGACTTGTACCAATGTGTGTCCTAGGAAGTGAAGGAAATGGGAGTAGGAAACTTAGTCATGAGAGCAATCCAGGTTACCTTACTAAGAATATGACTGTATCTCTAGAAGGCTGAAATATATCCATTGCTGTTGAGGCTTAGTCAGGGTCCAAAGGTCTTTCTACCTAGGATTCAGGGGACAAGCATGTTTTTCACTGTATAAACCACAGTTCTTGTGAACATGATTTAATCTAGGCAATCTGAAACAAAACTATCCCACTTACCTCCTTTCCCCCCTATTCACAGTTCTTCCCTTTGTGTTTTATAAAGAACTGTGATCAATTTCTTCAGCTGGAAAAAAGAAAGTGGGATAATTTTCTTTGAGATTGTCCAGATTAAATCATGTTCATAAGAACTTTGTGGTTTATAGAATGAAAAACATGTTTGTCCCTTGATCCCTAGGTAGAAAGAATTTGGACCTAATTCTGACTAAGCCTCAACAGCAGTGGATATACTTCAACCTTCTAGAGATACAGTCATATTGTTAGTAACCTGGATTGCTCTCATGACTAAATTTCCTTTGGACCCTAAATCTACAATCTCAGAAAACTAGAATACCACATGCAATCAATAAAGCAAGGATTGTACATAGAAAAATATCGGACCTCTGAAAAGTATAAGCATGCATATGTACTCAGTACTTGGTTTGGGCCCCTTTTGCAGCAATTACTGCCTCAATGCGGCGTGGCATGGAAGCTATCAGCCTGTGGCACTGCTGAAGTGTTATGGAAGACCAGGATGCTTCAATAACGGCCTTCAGCTCTTCCGCATTGTTCGGCCTCACGTCTCGCATCTTTCTCTTGGCAATGCCCCATAGATTCTGTATGGGGTTCAGGTCAGTCGAGTTTGCTGGCCAATCAAGCACAGTAATCCCACGGTCATTTAATTAGGTTTTGGTGCTTTTGGCAGTGTGAGCAGGTGCCAAGTCCTACTGGAAAATGAAGTCAGCATCCCCATAAAGGTCGTCTGCGGAAGGAAGCATGAAGTGCTCCAAAATCTCCTGGTAGATGGCTGCGTTGACCCTGGACCTAATGAAGCACAGTGGACCAACACCAGCAGATGACATGGCTCCCCAAATCAACACAGACTGCGGAAACTTCACACTGGACTTCAAGCATCTTGCAGTGTGTGCCTCTCCATTCTTCCTCCATACTCTGGGTCCTTGGTTTCCAAATGAGATGCAAAAGTTGCTCTCATCAGAAAAGAGAACTTTAGATCACCGAGCAACAGACCAGGTCTGTTTTTTAAGATGCTTCTGACGTTGCTTGTTGTTCAGGAGCGGCTTGACAAGAGGAATACGACATTTGAAGCCCATGTCCAGGATCCGTCTGTGTGTGGTGGCTCTTGATGCATTGACTCCAGCCTCAATCCACTCCTTGTGAAAGTCCCCAACACTTTTGAATGGCCTTTTCCTGACAATCCTCTCCAGGCTACGGTCATTCCTACTGCTTGTGCACCTTTTTCTTCCACATTTTCCCTTTCCACACAACTTTCTATTAATGTGCTTTGATACAGCACTTTGGGAACATCCAACATCTTTTGCAATTACCTTTTGAGGCTTTCCCTCCTTATGGAGGGTGTCAATGATGGTTTTCTGTACAACTGTCAGGTCAGCAGTCTTTCCCATGATTGTAATTCCTACTGAACCAGACTGAGAGACCATTTAAAGGCTCAGGAACCCTTTGCAGGTGTTATGGCTTAATTAGCTGATTAGAGTGGGACACTTTGAGCCTAGAATATTGCACCTTTTCACAATATTCTAATTTTCTGAGATTGTGGATTTGGGGTTTTCATGAGCTGTAAGCCATAATCATCACAATTATGACACATCATGGCTTGAACTATCTTGCTTTGCATGTAATGAGTCTGTCTCATATATTAGTTTCACCTTTTAAGCTGCATTACTGAAATAAATGAACTCTTACCCACAATATTCTAATTTTTTGAGTTTCACCTGTATAGTCCTTACTTTTTGTTTTTCTAGAAGGCTATTTTAATAAAGTTACTTTTTGTTTTTCTAGAAAGCTATTTTAAGGATGAAACCTGGTTGAAAGGATTCCCCTTTAAACAGACAAATGTATGTTATCTGACAATTCGTTATCAAATTTTGATCCTTTCTTCCTGCACCAACCATAGAGGATGACTGAATAAGATTTTTTTTAATCAGATATGCATAATGGCTGCCCTCACTGAAGTTTTTTTTTTTAAAAAAAAAACCAATTACTAGGGATTTTCTAAAACTCAAAAATTAAGATTTTCAGAGCTCACCATGATAAAAGGAATTTAGGATCTCTCTTGATACAGCAGAAGTTGATAATGTTTTTATCATTCTTCTAGGTCCTACACACATGTTGATACTCAGTTGCCTTTCACCTCAGAGCATATACCCATTTTTAACCTCTACCAAAAAACAGACGCATGAAAATGGGAATAGATAAGAAAATTAGTATCTTCTAATAAGTCTTCTATAAGTCCAATAAGACTATAGCTCGGCCTTTAATACCATCTTACCAGGCATTCTCATTGAAAAGTTGACTGTCCTGAATTTCCCTCCCCTTGTGACTGGGTTAAAGACCTCCTGATGGACCATCCACAAACAGTAAGGGTTGCTTCATATTTCCACCCTGAAACTCAGCACAGGCTCCCTTTAGGCTGTGTGCTCAGCCCCTACCTGTACTCGCTGAATACACATGACTGCATATCTTCGAATCCATCCAACATCATGATTAAGGTTGCAGATGACACAATGGTGCTGGGGCTTATAACTGGAGGGGACGAATCAGCATACAAGGAAGAAGTCCAGAAGGTATCCACATGGTGTTCAAAAAACAACCTACATCTAAATACTAGCAAGACAAAGGAGATGGTGCTACTTTTCCGAAAGTACAGAGAGGAACCTGCCCGATTGTATATCAAGAGGGGACATGTGGAGAGGGTTTCTTCTTTCAAATTCTTGGGAGTGGTCATTAATCAGGATCTCACCTTGGAAAACAACATGTCCCAGGTGGTTAGTAAAGCTCAACAGAGACTTTATTTCCTTAGAGTCCTGCAGAAAAATCAGGTGGAACAATGGCTGATGACTTCTTTCTATTGGTGCACAATAGAACGTGTCCTCATATACCGTATAACACTATGGTACGCTGATTTAACAGTTGCAGACAGAAAGGCACTACAGAGAGTGATCAATTTGGCCCAAGAAACCATTGGTTGCCCTCTAACATCACCGGATGACATTGCCAGGTCTCGCTGTTTCAGCAGAGTAAGGAAGATACTTAGGGATAATTCACAATGTCTCCTTTCATTTTTACCATCGGGCAAAAGACGCTGAAGTATAGTAAGCTGGACAAGCAGGTGTAAAAACAGCTTCTACTCATGGGCTGTCAGACTCCTAAACACAATCACACTCAGTCCATATGGAAACATATGACTAGTTTTTCACTCCTTCCCCCCAATTATTTGTATAAGGATTATTCTCTATACTATTTATGTTGTCTTGTATTTTCTATTATGGATTGCACCAGTAGAGGATACACCAATTTTGTTGTATACCTGATATACAATGACAATAAAGGCTGTTGTTGTTGTTATTATTATAATTATACAATTGTATCACAGCGGCCAGTTGTTTCACCGGATTTGGCATTGATTACTAGTCGGGCCCTACCCAGGGGCCTAAGACGTCGTAACACACTTTTGTAATATTTCATTACTACTACTAACTACTACTACTACTACTACTACTACTACTACTACTACTACTACCACCATTATTACTATTATTATTATTATTGGGTTAATCTTTGGTGAGATGCACAGCCTTTGGGGCTGGTTGATAGCTCAACAGCTCGAGTCCTATCCAACTGTTAAGGTAACGTCGGAGGATATAAGCTGTTCCAAGTAGGGTGGTTTTTTGTAGAATCAGAATGTTCAAGTCTGATAAATTTAAATTTTCCAAATAGCGAGGTAGCCCTTTAGGTATTGCTCCAAGGGCTCCAATTACAAGCGGGACAATACACGATTTCTTTTTCCACAGTCGCTCAACTTCAATTTGCAAGTCCCGGTACTTTGTGATTTTTTCTTTCTTTTAAAAAAAATTATTATTATTATTATTATCATTATTATACAATTGTATCACAGCGGCCAGTTGTTTCGCCGGATTTGGCATTGGTTACTAGTCGGGCCCCACCCAGGGGCCTAGGACGTTGTAACGTATTTTCGTAATATGCTTGCAGATCCAAGCAGTGCGGCTTTTTGCATTTGACTGATGGTGATTTTGTCCATTTTTAACTGTTTTAAATGTAATTCCAGTGCTTTTGGAATAGCACCCAGTGTGCCAATTACCACTGGAATTACCACTGCTGGTTTGTGCCATAGTCGTTGAATTTCAATTTTTAAGTCCTGGTATTTTGCAATTTTTTCATGTTCCTTCTCAGCTACCCTCCTATCACCTGGTATTGCAATGTCTATGATCGTGACCTTATTTTTCTCAACCAGTGTGATGTCTGGTGTATTATGCGCCAGTATTTTGTCTGTTTGTATGCGAAAATCCCACAAGATCTTGACCATCTTGATTTTCGGTGACTTTTTCAGGCTGATGTTCCCACCAGTTTGCTGTTTTAATATTATAATTTTTGCACAAATTTCAATGGATCATTTTTGCTACTGAATTGTGCCGCAATTTATAATCAGTCTGCGTGATTTTTTTACAGCAGCTGAGTATGTGATCAACAGTTTCATCAGCTTCTTTGCAAAGTCTGCATTTGGCATCATCAGAGGATTTTTCGATTTTGGCCTTAATGGCATTTGTGCGGATAGCTTGTTCTTGCGCAGCCAGGATTAGTGACTCTGTTTCTTTCTTTAATGTACCTGTTGTTAACCATAACCAAGTTTGTTCACTGTCCACTTTATCTTTTATTTTTTCTAGAAATTGGCCATGCAGTACTTTGTTCTGCCAACTCTCCATTCTTGATTTTATCACATCTTTTCTGTATTCTTGTTTCGTCTGTTGGGCCTTCAGTAGATTTTTGTTCTTTACTTCGATTAATAGATGTTCTTGACTTTCTTTTAAATAATCAGCCAGTGCATGTTTTTCCTCTTCAACTGTTTGCTTCACTTGTAATAATCCTCTGCCACCTGATTTTCGGGGCAGATATAGTCTATCAGTATCACCACGTGGATGTAAACTGTAGTGCATTGTCATTAGTTTCCTGGTTTTTCGGTCCAAAAGGTCCAAATCAGCTTGTGTCCAGTTAACTATTATTATTATTATTATTATTATTATTATTATTATTATTATTATTATTATTATTATTATTATTATTATCCACCACACAGGAAAACTGATAGATTTTAAATAAGAGAGAGAGAGAAAGCAATCATGATAAAATTAGAATAAAGAATTAATGAGTAGAGGTAAAAGAAGTCTTAGACATTCCAAGGTTAGTAAAAATGTATACTCATCAGCAAATAAAATTTTTTAAATGTGATTTGATTAAAAAGACAAGAGGTTTCAAATTTAAATGAAAAGATATAATGAAAAATATTGTCTTAGTTTGCCAAAACTAAGAATAAAATGTCATTAGCTGGGTTTAAGTAAGCAGACACGTTATTTATGTCAATTTATAGATAAGATTATTAGAATAAAGTCATTTTGTAGGGCCAAACCAGAAATTGGTATATTTAATGTCAAAGCCATAAAAACCGCCTGAAAGGGATCCAACTATGGTTGTCAAATCTGTCTCATATCTAGGTAATGGGTTTTGTTTCATTCTAGGACCCTCAACTAATCAACATTTGAAAAATGAAAAATTTGTAACGGTTCTTTGCTAATGTAATTTCCTAATTGCCTCCATCCTTTCCTTGATCATTCTGTGGATTCATACCTGGTCCTTTAACGGGTGTTGGTCAAGTACAACTTCCAATGAGAGAAACTAAAAGCCCTGTTAAAACAGATGTGCAGTCTAGCTAAAGTTAGTACATTATTTCCTTTTGTGATATGCTTGATATTCTAATAAATGTGTTTCAACATTACTTCTGAACATGAATCACCTAATCTTTTACTTTATTTTTTTTTAGGAAAGTAAAATACAGCTATTATAAAAACCCCTTAAATGGCAGAAATAATTGCTAGAGGGACCATGTTGTAAATCTGACATAGTGAGACTGTCCAAGATATTTCATATTTGAAGCAGAAACTCCAATGGCACCTTTTCACACTAAAATGTAAACTGAATAATTGACAATCCAATGTCCCCAAATCTGAACTACTGCAACCTGTCTAATGTTAGATCTGGTTCCTGTTGACCTTTTGCCACTTAAAAATAATTATATGGTTCTTTTCATAACAGGGTTATAATTTTATTTACTGCTCCAGAATAAAATTTTGTTTCTGTTGTAAACTCCCACACAGCATGTGTGCATCTTTTGTTACTAGACACGCCTGCACAAATTCAAATGCCAGGGAATGAATCCTCCTTTCCTTCTCCTTTCTCTTGCTATCAGGAGAAAAAATATATTGGAACAGCAGTTCATAGCTAAACTAGGAATTTCTTTTTTATTCAACTTAAATGTCAAATGAATGCTTGTCTTCAGACATGACAATATTGAAAGCAATGCAAAGTGAGGAAAACAGAATGGGAGAATAATTAATTGTTACCACTTGCTCTAAATTCCCCATTTTCTCCATCTGGCCTCTAAAAATGTGTATAAGGGCCTAATCCAGCCAAAGCTAAATGCTTAGAAGTCACATCTACTGTATTTCATTGGGAGATAATTAAGAATGTGCTTAGTTTTCTAGTTTTAAGTTATAAAAGCTTAATTTTGGCCAGATAAATTCCAAAATATTTTGCTACCTTAAAAAAAATCATCTTCTTTGCTCAAATTTAAATAAATGAAATTATATCTGTTCACTTGCCTCTTGCATCCTTGTCAGTTCTAATGTTGCTTACTGAATCCTTCTTTCCATCACTATGTACCATTAGTGGTTAGATAGCCTATGGAAGAGGATAGCCTCTGGAAGTAGAATTACTTCCAAAGTTAACATAAATAGCACTAACTTCCATGACAAATCTCAGAACAACCACGTAGCTTCCAATACAAACAAAAGAGACCTGCGAAATTCCAAAGATAGAACTCACTTCAGTCATTCACAAAAAGTAGACTTTGTAGCCATAGGAAGCCCTGCTCACCTTTTATATTAACTAGTTTATTGTTAGATTAAGAGTGAGGAACTGCAGAGAGCCCTCTTTACTTTACTTTGACCAGTAATACCAGGTTTTTCATTCATGGAATGTTGCATATTTCGCAACTTTAGCTGTTTCTCTTTAATTGTCAAATTGCTATGTGGATCATCAAATGTAAATAATAAGACAACAAAATGTATGATAAAGTTGTAGGCAGAATTTTATTATATACACCAAAATATAGAATATTAATATAAATAAGGAAATAAATGCAAATAAGTTTGAAAAAATGATAAAATAATAGGATTAAAGTACAAATGAGCTGATATAGATTTGATAGACACTCAGCTTTAGAACAAAGAATGTTCTCTCCATTCAACTTTGTAATAATTATTAATTAAAAGTGTTTCTCATCTGGCTATCAATCAATACTCTTTGGACATATTATCACTGCTTTTTAAATTGTGGAAAAGAGATCCAATAGCTTATGTGAATGCTTGAAGAGCTTTATAATTTCATTGTATTTATTCCTGCAAGAAACCCAGGACGCAAGATATGGTTTGTTTAATTTTTACTTGATTCACAGAAGGTTGTGGGGTTACTACAATGCAGTGGTAGGTTGCAAACATTTTTACTACTGGTTTGGTTGTGCTCCCGCACGTGCTCCCACGCATATACAATATATATTGCATATTGTATGTCTGTATATGCATGTCTGTATATCTCATGTAGCTAAAGACAAGTTCATATACTTCTCAAAAAACCCCACATATGTAGTCCAGTATTGTTGCTCTCCAACAACATATATTCAGTGTCATAATATGTCTGAATCCAGAAATTCCAGTGATCAGTTTTAATCATGGATATAGCCAATCTGCTATTTTTTTATTTTTATATTTTTATTCTTACGAAAGTGGGTTAAATAATAAGCCACTACAACAACCAGCAAATCTAAAAACAAGAGGGTAATAATTAATGTATAAAATTCAGTTCTCCTTAATTGAACAATTAATGATATTATTTTGTCAGCATATACTAGACAATAGTCCTTCCTTGTAAGCAAACTATGCAAATCATTTGGGTGCCATGCTTCTTTTATATTCCATGTCTGCAATATAAGGTCCAGAGTATATCAGATTATTATTATTACAACTTATATTTCAATAACAATAGCACTTAAGACTTACATATCACTTCATAGTGAAGCCCTATCTAGGTGGTTTACAGAATCAGCATATCTGGGTCCTCATTTTACTGACCTTGGAAGGATGGATGGCTGAGTCAACTTTGAATCACTAAGAATCAAACTCCTGAAGTGAGCAGTGAGTTAGCCTGCAATGTTATCATTACCCAATAACTACCATGCTATGTGGCAAGTGAATTCACCGACCTTCCTTCCTTCCTTCCTTCCTCTCTCCCTGGGCCATTGTACAAGAGTACGCATTCTACCCATTACAAAGCTCTGTCCCTGAGATAAATTATTTTTTATTTATTTTAATCACATTTGGCCTCCCTAGTTCAGGCACTTATTGTATTTTAAAAGAGGCTACCTGAAATTTTAAAATATATACTCCCTATATTATATACTTTTATTAAGAAGATATATCTGAAATAAATCTAAAACAAAAATGGAACCTGCAATGTCTGATCCAAGATCACTGATATATTTTAGCAATCATTTAATGTAGTTATAATTAATAACTCTGAATTATAGTAAGAAGATTATGTTTATCTTTAAATAAAAACTTCAAAGACCAGTCTGAAGCCTCTACCCTCATTTTATGACAACAGCTAGTCAACCCGTAGCTTCAGACTGTCCACAACTAAATGATCCAATGATGCACATATCACAATTTTTCTCTGTGTACGATGCCTCTGAAGCAGTCCATAGTAGCCTATTTAGACTATTCTGAGCTTTACGTCTCTGTTCCTACTTTAAAAATCACACCTTGAGGATTCTGATAGAGTAGCAATATTATAATTAAACTAATTCAGATTTATTATCAGATATGCCCTGGTGTGAACACAGCTTCTTTATTCATTAATTCACATATTCAGATTCATAAAAAACCTTGACACTTTTAAATAAGCCTGTGGTTTAGTCATATATGTGCTGCTTTTGATACTTATATAAACTTCAGAGAGTAGGTACAGGAGGGAATATCTTTTTATATTATTTTTTACTCCTAAAAAACATCTACTAACAGGAAACAGTTCTAAGCTTGGCAAAACAGAGATGGATTGTGCTATCCCTCAGAAGTCTAACACAGCTGCCAATCAACTGTCATTCTTTTATTGGACTTCACAGAGTTTGGCGATCAGCCCCCCTCCACAAACTTCTGTCTTCAAGTTGGCAAGTTAATTTGTCAGTCTGGAAGTAATTTTTAAAGGCTTAATGCCAGGATATGGAAAGTAAGTTAAAAGCTGTCCCTTTTGCATTTGAACCAGACTATGAGAAAAGAATTGGAAAGGGCTAAAATTGGTGGCAAATGTTCAGTATTGGATTCAGTTCTTGAATGAAACTCTCCAAACATATGAGAACTGATCACATAGAAGGCTGAAAATTTTAACTAATCAAGAACCTTCCTCCTATTAATCAACAAATTCATAAATAAGAAAAAGAGTGGGGTGTTTGTTTGTTTGTGTGTGTGTGTGTGTGTGTGTGTGTGTGTGTGTGTAAAATGAGGTTTGCAGTTAAAATGTGTCAACGGTATAACAAAAACTGATTTAAATATATAATAAGCATCGTACCAAAGTAGTTATTATGTGGTAACAATCTATACCTGGACATCATACCACCCTTCCCCTTTCAAACTTATTTGTTTGTCGTCTCATAGACATGATAAGCAACAATCCCTTAAAATCTTTGGATTAAGGGCATAATAAACTATTCAGAACTACTACTTAATGGTAAAGCATCATGTTTTACTTGCAGAAAAAATTCCATATCTGCTGCCATCAGACTTTAAAAAACTACAAGAAGATGGCAGAGACAATATTCCTCACAAGTACAAAATGGCCCTGAAGCAAATTTTGATTGCTGAAACAAAAAGAAAAATCTTATGATTCACCAAGCCATCTTTCTCATTTCAAAAAGTTTTGTACTAAGAATGTAAGTGACATGCAAGTTGCATGATTGATTCTCTATGAGGTACTCATTTTATACACGAACAGCAACAAGAATCTTCATTCTTGTACAGAGAGCCAGCAGGGGGAAGTAGTGTGTTTAACCCATTTTCTAGCAGTTTTTTTTTCTTTCAAAGACCCATTCTCTTCCACCTTCAGTTTATAGAAAAATATATTTAGAAAAACTGCTCTTTTGATCTGAAAATTCTGTTAGAAAAAAAAGTTGAATAAAGCAAAATAGCCTTTCCACATGTCACCCTATCTCTTCTGTGGTAGTTCTCAGTTTAGATGAAAACATACACATATGAGAAAAAGAAATATTAACGCTCTCAAGTTAGTTTCAACTGTGATCAAGCATTAGAATGACCGTTTAAAACCACTGGCCATATCTCCCTGTATGAGTCATCAAACCTCAAACAATTACAGCTAAGATACCAGTACACATAATCCTAAAACAAGAAACTACTTCCTTTGGAACCCATGAAGGTGTGTCTCTTCCTCCACCCCCAATGTACACTCTGACCTCCGGTCATTGACCTCTTCAAGCTACAATGTCTCAGCCCAGCTATGACCTACTAGATCAAAGGTCTTTCAAAGCAGGTGCCTGACAATTCAGGTAAACAATAACCTTGTTTCAACAGTCCGTAATTATGTATTTACCTGCTGGCCGTTAGGGACAATTGAGTTAATCATTCACCTTATAAATGCAGTCAGTAATTATAGAGTGCTAGAGAGAAGTTCAGAACTACTGGCAGTGGTTCTCAGGCACTATTTTTCAAGTTACCAATTGCTATTTTTCCACCCAAATCCATTTATATATAGTGATTTTTATTCTTCTCTCCCTTTTTCTTTCACTATTGGTGAAAGAGGGCAGAAATGTGCCAATGCAGAAAATAATGAATATAAAGTATTCTTCAAAGAAAACATTTCACTCTCATGTATTGCAAGAGTGAGTTGGAGATTTAGGTATAGGATGTGATGAAATTCACCACTCTGCAGCTTGACTGCAGAGTGGTGCATTTTAACTACTCTGGCAATGTGGTTTAAACATCTTAATGTCTGTGGAGATTCTCAGTCATCCAGGTCATAATTGTTTCAGAGATGCTTTTTTCTTCAAAAGGCAACTGGACTGTTTTTTTCCGTTGAGGAAAAAGAAGAAAACATTTCACTTCTCATCCAAGAAGTTTCATTTGTGTGACAATTGAGACTGGGTGGTGGTGGGATGAATATTTTTTTGCAGTCATCTGGTCGTTAGCACTCTCTAAATGCTGCTTCTTCATTTCTTCTTCCTTAAGGGAAAAAACAGTCCTGTTGCCTTTTGAAGAAAAAAGCACCTTTTAGACATCTTAGTACTTTGGATGCTAGGAACCACAATGCAGTCTTTCAACTACCAAAAAATAAAGCAAACCAATAAAAACCCTGTTGGTCGTACATAAAAACTCATCCAGACTTGAAAACTCCTCTTATCATGCATATTTTGGAATCTACCTTTTTGCAGCTCTGCAGCAAAATGTCATTACTCCCTGTCCAAATCATTGTTTGTGCATGACACTGCTAGGTGTTTCAGATGGAACAAGAAAGCACACACTGCTTCCATAATGTGTGACGGAACCCTTTCAAGCACCAAGCCAACAGCTACAGCAACGTATCGTCTCAACCTGGATTCCTAAAAGACCTTCCAAGAGACAGTCCTTATATAGCAACTGATTCAGATAGCACATTTCTCAGTTATAACAATGATGAAAAAGTAACTTTGTGTCTAATGCCTGCATTTATGATCTTTGCAGCATCTTTCTTTCAGTCAGCTTTGGCAATATAGACAGTTAGTACACAATATTTATTTTCTCTGTGGTGGAACACATCCCTAAAAAGGGCTAACCGCAAGTTAACAAACTCAGCTCTGTGACTTTAATTAGTTGCTTACATTTTGGGGGGGTTGGCTGCCTGAAATGGACCATACCAGTGACATGCGGTGAGGTTTATGGCTGGTGAGACACTGACACAGTGGTGAGTTTCATATTTTTTTGGGACTTGTAGACTTCAACTCCCAGAATTCCACAGTCAGGCATGCTCAGTTCCGATTTAAAGCGACAGCATTTGTTTTTCTCCTTTGCGAAAAAGTTTTCTTCATTTTTTTTCTTCTCCCTCCCCCCTCTCTCAAACAGACACACCCACACAGAGAAGTTGGATTGGACTATCTCTCCTACCCCCTTCCCTCTCTCACTCTCTCTCTCTCAAACAAACACAAACACAGAAGTTGGATTGGAGCCGATCTCTGCCTTTGATTGCAGGCGGAGCCACGTTGCCTTTTCAAACTTGTAATCAGTGAAGCTGGGTTTATATAGTTTTATCCAGCTGTGTGTGTGTGTGTGTGTGTGTGTGTGTGTGTGTGTGTGTTTGTGTTTGAAAAGGCAACGTGGCTCTGCAATCAAATTACACTTGGGGAGGGATCTACACTTGAGGATGAAGTTTGAATTCCTCCCCCTCTCTCCGACCCATATGTGCCTTTTCCAGCTGTTTCAGAGAAAATTTCAACTCTGCTCTTGCCTGTCATCATGAAAAGAAAAAAATGTAAAAGGAAAAAGGCATGAACTGAGGTCAGGCTGAGCTAGTTGCTGCCAGAGTCACCATGGATGACTCTGCTTAACTGTTTAAAAAAGCCTCTTAAAAAGCGCCCTCTACGGGAGGAGGCAGGAGAACGATGTGCCTCACCTACGTCAGGAATTTTTAGGCTTTTAACCCTTGCTTAACTCTGTTCGAGCAATCATAAAACGCCTAAAGTCAGACTAGATAAGGCATGTCATTCTCCTGCCTCCTCCTGTAGAGGGCGCTTTTTAGAGGCTTTTTTAAACAGTTAAGCAGAGTGATAAGAATTCTATAGAAAAATAGGTAACTAACTAGATAATGTCAGTGGAGGAGCAGGATAATTTATAGTGAGAATTATGTACTTGTTTATTTGTTTGTTTGTTTATTCAATCATATTCTATAGCCATCCATCTAAATCCAATAGATGGGGGAGGGGGATATTTTTTCTTGTTGGAAAGTGAAATGTTGAAATGCCATCCTAACATCAAAAAAACAGTATTCTGTCAAATGCTATTTACCGTAGTTGCCCTTTATGCCCTTGAGTTCAATAATCAAGGACAAAATGGAGATGGTCTTATTTTTTCTGTCCTGAAATAATCTGTGAATGATTATTTTGATAAATAAACTTGGTTCCTGTCTCTTGTACTCCAAGGCTAAGGTTCTCTATAATTGGCTACCAATTCCTAGACCATATTCAAGAAGTGTAACAGGCAAGTTTCAAAAAAGCTTTTTGAAAATATCAGCACTTGATCCTGCTGACATTTTTAGAATTCTCTGAAAGTGACAACAGGCAAGTGGATACAAGTGACTGCTTGCAATGCAAACATTACTTGAGATATCCAAATTTCCTGACAATACATAAATAATGTAGTGTAGCTGAAATAAAAATTAATAATGAACAGTTTTAGTCTATTTGAACTGGCGCAATGGGCTTCAATAGAGCAAATTCAAGTCAAAGAAGTGTAACGTAGTGCATGCTGGGACTTTTTAAAAAAAGCTTATCTGATTGGCCATCTCTTCCCGATAAATAACCCATGCACCTTGGGGTTATGATGGCAACTGGGATTCCACTTCCTAGTGATGCAGTCCCATGACATTGTGCTTGTTGACCACATGGCATAGTAACTGCAAACCCAGTCCCAATTGCAAATGTATTTGCTTTATAGCCAAATACAGCTATAATAAGATGATCTAATGCTAGCTAAGATATATGAAGGGAGCTTGCCCATCTGTTTAGAGGTTTTTCCTCTTAATTTGGAAATTTAATATAATTACTTGTGAAGTACGTTTCTCTGATCAACTACACTTTGGATGTTTTTCATGAAGCTATTTCTATGCGCTCATAGCTTATTAACGGACAGTTTGGGGCCCAGATTTCATAATGCTAAGGCGTTCATTCACAATTTCAGACTTGAGGAAAAGGCCACAAAGAAAGGAATTGGACATCATTTACTTCTTGAGATTAAATAACTATAGATGGAATTTTAATCTAAGTACCACACTAACTATAGTTTTCAATATAGCATATTTGAAAGGAGTGGTTTTGTAAGAGAAGTAATTTACAATGCCTAGTCTTATCTTGTTGATGTATTTTTCCCTTTTTTTATCTAATTGCAAGCATTTGAAACAAACACAATGGGTTTTTATTTCAAGAGATGTAATTTTCTTGAAAGTAGGTTAGTTTACACTAAGTTAGTCTAAAGTAGTTTCTAAATTTCACCTTTTTATATAAGTTAATCATTTAAGATTGTATCTTACAAAAAATGATCCAAATTCTGAACTACAAAAAAAAAAGAGTTAGCTATCCTATACAAATTATGATTATACTACAATTAGTATAATTAGCTGTTACACAATATATTTTAAATTTCTTACCTCCATCCTCAATTCAGTTAAAGATGAAACATAACTAGTCTTTCAGTGCTGGGTCGCAAATTGACCATTGGCTTACCTGAAGGGTCATTTTCTGTGCACTGCGAGGAGAGTCCAAGCATGGGTTAAACTCAGCCAATCTGCCAGGACTGAATTGAAACTTTAGCCACGCCTCTGATGTTGCCTTGACTTCCAGTTTTTTCAATGAAGGCTTGGAACCGTTGCATGTTGAAATGTAGACCAACTAAGTCCATAAAAACAAAAGGTGCCAAAAAACAAGGTCTGTAAGTAATAGTGGAGAAAGACCCCAGGATGGGGTTAGACTCTCCTCGCAGCACACAGAAAACGACCCTTCAAGTAAGCCAATGGCCATTTTCCTATTCACTGCTTGGAGAGTCCAAGCATGGGACATATCCAAGCTAAATGTCACTAGGGTGGGAATATGATGAGTCCAGGGTCTCTCCGTTGGTATGAATGCCCTGAAGAACTCGCCTCCCAAAAGTCCCCTCCGCAGAAGCAAATTTGTCCAATTTATAATTCCAAACAAACGGAGATAAGGAAGTCCAAGTTGCTGCCCTGAAGATCTCCTCTATTGGTGCCTGGGCGGCGCTTCTTGTAGACTGTGCGGTGATATGGCATGGCATCAGTTTGGATTGCAGGATGTGAGCAAAGGCAATGCATACACACAGCAATGCCCGATAGTACCTTGTGACCTTGGGATGCAGGTTGAAAAGAGACAAAAGTTCTCTGAACGTCGAGCATGTGCCATCTTCTTTCCTTTGGATGTTTGGGATGCGGACAAAAGTCTGGTAGGATGACCTCCTGGGCCCGATGAAACCAGGAGTTCATCTTGGAAATGAATGTGGAGTCCAACTGAAGGACAACTCTGTCAGGATAAACTATGCACAAGTTCTTCCTTACTGACAAGGCTGCCAACTCAAAGATTCACCGCGCAGAAATGATGGCAATTAAGCAGGTGGTATTGAATGTCAGTTGTTTCAGACTGGCAGACAGGTAGTGGTTCAAATGGCAGACCCACCAGGGTCCATAACACAACCTCGAGCTCCCAAGAAGGGTATCTATGAACAACCGGGGGTCTCAGGTGGGTGGCGACCAAGGGACGAGTATTCTTCAGGCGCCAGGATCATGGACAAGGCAGCCACCTGCGGCTTGAGAGTGTTAGGTGCAAGTCCCTGGTCAAGTCCGTCCTGTAAATAGTCCAGTATCTGCAGGATGGTAGCAGACGTCACACACACTCCCTTCGATGCGCACCACTTGTTGAAGGCCCCCTAGGTAGCATCATATATCCTGGTCGTGGACAGACATTTGAATGGTCTGGATGACCTTGGTGGAGAGGCTGACCCTGCTCAGGAGGTCCCTGTCAAGCGCCAGACGGCCAGTTGTAGCCACTGGGGCTCCAGATGTTGTAGAGCCCCCTGGCTGAGAGAGACCTCATGCTGGAGAATGCGGCATGGTGGATCGACGGAGAGATTCACACAGTCGGCGAACAAAGTTCGTCTGGGTCAGAAGGGAGCCATGAGCAGGAGCTCCGCTTCCTCCATCAGGATCTTCTGAATCACCCTGGGGAGAAATGGTGGAGATGCATATAGCAGACCTGGTGGCCAGGGACAGTGAAGAGTGTTGACCCCTTCTGCTTGCGGGGAGTGGAATCTGGTGAAGAACCTGGGAAGGTGCGTGTTCTCTGGGGTCGCGAACAGGTTGACTAGCAGTCGGCCGAACTTCAGCAACAGTTGGTGGAACAGGTCCAGATGCAGACACCACTTCGAGTGGACGACAGTGGCCCTGCTTAGCAAATCCGCCTGGATGTTGTTCACTATGGAGATGTGCTCCGCCTGAATCGAGCACAGGTGCCTTTCCGCCCACCTTCCCAGGGAGTCGGCCTCCGACATCAGGGACCTGGAGCGGTTTATGTGCGCCTTGGTAGCCACATTGTCCATGAGTAATGTTACATGATGTCCCTATATGCTGCTATGGAAGTGGAGTAGAGCAAATCTCGCTGCCCTCAATTCCAGCTTTGATGCTGTGTGCCGCCTCAGCTGCCGATCACCTGCCCTGCACTATTTGTTTATGGAAGTGAGTCCCCTAGCCGAAGAGGCTGGCGTCCATCGTGATGGTCAGATAGTCTGGGTCCTTGAAGAGGGTGCCCTTTGCCAGGGCAGGGGACACCTACCACTGGAGGGAGTAATGCACCCAGGGGGTAACGAATCAGCACTGGCGAGTTGCTGTTGTTGGCACGTTGGTGTGGTAATAGATGCCACTGGAGCTGCCGAGAATGAAGCCTTGCCCAATAGGCAGGATATCATTTGCCTAAGAACTGAGACAACTGCACAATCAAAGCTTGACATGATTGTTGTACTTGTTACAGAGAGTCCTGATGCTCACATCTGCTCCAGAGAGAGAAAGACCTGACCGGTCACAGTGTCTATGATGGCGCTAAGGTGCTGCAACCTGGTGGTCGGCTCAAGATGGCTTTTTTCTAGGTTGACAGAGAACCCGTGGTCTCAGAGGATTCTCATTGTGTACTGAAGGTCTTGCGTCGCTTTTTGGCGGGATGACTGGATGAGAATGTCGTCCAGGTAGGCTTGGTGCCGCACTGGATGGGATCTGAGGAATGCTGCTACCGCAGCGAGGATCTTTGTGAACATTCGGGGGCTGATGACAGGCTGAACGGCAGAGCCCTGTACTGAAAGTGCTGGCATGCGTAAAAAAAACTCAAAAACCTGTGGTGAGCCCTGCGAATTGGGACGTGGAGGTATGCCTCTTTGAGATCTACGGAGGTTAGTAGATCTCCTGGCCTGATGCAGCCTCTAATTGACTGGAGGGGCTGCATCTTGAACCTCTTGTAAGCTAGATGGTAATTTAGATTTTTTAGGCCAGTATTGCCCTCCACCCCCCTGAGTTCTTTGGGACAAGGAATAGAATGGAATAAAACCATATCCCCTCCTGACCGGGCAGAACATGGTTCAATGGCCCTGATTTCCCTGAGATGAAGGATCTCCTGTTCCATGAGAGCCTTCTTGACTTGGCAGGTGGGGGTTGGGCACCGGATGAAATGACGAGGTGGAGGTGAAATGAATTTTAGTATCAGACCTATGCGAATCGTGTGTAGAACCCACTGGTCTGATGTGATTTGCACCCATTGGGCGTGGAACAGTTGAAAACCCCCTCCGATGGGAGCCATCCATTGGTGGTCACTTACGCCGGAAGGTCTGGAGCTCCTTGCGAAAGGGGCACTTGGAAAAATTCTGTTGAGGGCCTCTGTCCTGAAAGGACTAACGGTCCAGGGGCCTGTCAGCACCCTGGGAATAGGGGTGCTGGAAGGACCTGCGATAGAGGACTGCTCTGAGGAGCGAAAGGACTGCTTCCTATAAAAATTGGGACCCCTACACTCTGACTTTTTAATGATCAAAGGCATGATCTTCTTCTTGTCCTTGTTTTCTATAAGGACAGGGTCCAAGGCCTCCCCAAAGAGATTGTCCTCCTTAAAGGGAGCGGAAGCGAGTTTCCACTTGGACCTCATGTCCACATTCTAATATAAAGCCATACAAGACAATGGGTGGTGACATTGGAAGCTAAGGCCCTAGACCCAAACTTGGTGGCATTCAATGTGGCATCAGCCATGTATTCTGTCGGCACAATGATCTTGTTGACATCCTGCCTAACCCTGCTGTTCCCAGCCGGAGGTTTGGTGAGTAACTGTCTCAGCCAGAGAAGAGAGGCTCTGGAGAGAAAAGACATAGGAGTGGATGTCTTAATTGCCCAGGCAGCCACCTGATGCGTTTTGTGGCAGGACTTCTCCACTCTTATCTTCTGCCTTGAGCCCCTCAAACAGATCAGGGGGAAGGACAGAGGAAGGTGTCAGTGCAGCTCACATCCTCCTGTCTTGAAGTTGGCGTGTTTGAACAAACCAGCAAATGTGGGTTTGTCAGGGACAATCCCCATATCCCCCGAAAAATCAGGTTCCGGGCCTGGAAGGACATCCTCCTCCCAATCATACTCCCCGCTGTCCAGCAAGAAGAGGGGAGATACTGGTCTCTGGTCCTGGTCTGCCCTCTGCAGCTCCAAAGGACCTGGGGTACACCTAGGCCTCTGTGCGCGCTTGGTCTTGCGCTGCATGCCAGTCTCAATTCTCTGAGAAATGGCCCTGGCAATGACCTCCTGCATCTCTATGGAGAGCTTGGGGACCCGATCCTCCGTGGGGCAGGCCCTTTTCGACAGCAAGGGTAAGGCCTGTTGAGGAGCTAAGGGTCCCGTTGGTGCCACCTCCTCCTCGGCCCCCAGATGGCAATCAAAAAGGTCTGCATGCGCAGTCACTGAGGGCCCAGGGGAACCCATTGTGACCAAGAAAGCCTCAGGGGAAAACTCCTGTTCCCCATCCTCTGAGATAGGTGGAGGGGGCATGGCCTGATTTACCGGAGAGGCTTCTCTGTGGCCTGATTGGGCCTTGGAGAGTTGTTTCTCTAGCGCCTTCTGGTGATGGATGGCATCTCTGTCATGACTCTGGGCCTGCGTCCTGCCCTGCCTGGAAGAGGGCAAATTAGCCTTAAGGGCCTCCCTAACTGCCCTGCCAGTTTGCCTGGAGAAGTCCCTGCTGGTAGAGTGGCCCGGCTGTTCTAAAACCTCAGGACCTTGCTCTGCCATCCCACTCTAGTGGGGCTCTTGCAAGGCAGTAGACCAGGGACTGAACCATTCACTACCTGCTACAGCAAATACAAGGCAACGGAGATACTGAGGCCACAGGGTTGAAGCAAGGCCAAGGGCAGTCCCAAGGCAGAAGGTAGGAATGCCCGATGTGGGCTAGACTGCTCCCAGTACTAGCGCAGAGGAAGTTCTGAAGGGGTATGGCCAGGAGACGCCAAAAACACCCCTGCCACCCAAGCTGTTTGTCCGGGCTAAGGAGCAGACCCGCCGAAAGGATCCAGACAGGAAAGCTTCCTGTGGCAATCTGCGCAGAGCTAGGCAAGCTGGCAGGCTATCCACAATAAAACGCGCCAAAAAACAGTAAAATGGCAGCTGCTGCAAAAAACAGCTCCTGTTGCGCCAAAAAAAGACATTAAAATGGCCCCTGCACCAAAAGGAAGGCTCCAAAATGGCTACCGCCAGCAAAGAAACCTCAAGGAATCCCCGACGCCAGCAACAAGAAGCTTTAAATTGCCACCAGTGGAAGTTACAGCCTCAAAAACAGCTGATTTAGAGTGCGGGGGTTCCACAGCATGGAACACAGTCCTCACCTCCGATAGCCTGCCGGACAGTAGCAGGCGCCCGGGCAGCCACAGGACACCTGAAACTGCACTGGTGAGAAGAGAAAAACAACAAAAAAGAAAACTCACCAATCCTGCTCTCCGGGAAAGGAAAAAATAAAAAAGAAGAAAATTTTACAGTAAAAAAACAAAAAAAGAGTCCAAGCAATCTGCCAAGTACTGAGAGAAAATGAAAATGTGTCCACTGGGCTTTGACTGAATTGAAAAAAACTGGGAGTCAAGGCAACACCAGAGGCGTGGCTAAAGTTTCAATTCAGTCCTAGGCAGATTGGCTGAGTTTAACCCATGCTTGGACTCTCCAAGCAGCACACGGGGAAAAAAAAACAAATTCTAATTCTAATAATGATGATGATGTTCAGAGAAATTTATTTGCAAAATGCCTTCTTCTGTTGGCAGTGCTTCAGAATATGTATGCATGTGTTCATGTATAGTGTATCTCTGAGCAACATGATGAAACATTTTCCTTGCATTACACTGTAACTCTGCCATTCCTGGAAAAGGTACTCTTGCTTTAAGATGCTGCTAACAGATGCTATATGAGCATGTTTTCCCTTTCAAATCTATTGCAATGCCCAACTAGCCTTTTCACATCCATCCATTCAAAAATGGCCTCCAGAAACCAATACAGTTCAGATGTAACTAAAAGACAGTTGGGTGTCATCAAAGCTCAAATATATGGATGACTTTCACAGTACATTTATTTGACAAAAACCCTAAAAGTTAAGGGGAAATTCTGCAACACCCAATATACCTCTTGCCATTAAGTGAATCCTCACTTTCTTGAAATATTCCTACAGAAAGGAACAGGGATACTGAAAAAAATATCTGCTCAGTTTTGATTTATGGATGGAAAACTATAATACATATCAAACTAATGATACTACAGAAATATGAGTAGAAAAATGCCTCCCAACTTATTAATAAATACTTCCCAACTTCCTATTAAGTTTCATAAAACATTTTCATTTGAACCTAACAAATGAATTTGAGGAATGAAATTGGTGCAAGTTTTACAGCATTAAAAAAATTAAAATTTTCAGATTTAAAACCATTGTTTGTTCTCAGCATTTGATAACCATACATTTAAAGTTTATTACTTTAGTTCCAGGAGTTTATATCATGATAGTCTTTGTACTTCAGCATTTTTATTTTATTTATTTTACTGGGTATTTATTTATGTGCATTATACAGTGCCTAATGGGATTATTTAATAATGGATACAATGAAATATATATAGTTCTTACAAATAACAATCAAAAAATAACAGCAATCAATATGCAGAATATGACTAAATTGCAAATATAAAGGTAAGACTGCTATTATGGTTGGCTATTGTAAATTTCAGATATTATAACTGTGAGAATGAAATCTCAAACCACCAAATGCATATGTAAGTCAGATAGATAAACAGAAATAAATATAGGGATGGAATCAAGTATTTTATCCCCCCCCTCTGTGTGTGTGTGTGTGTGTGTGTGTGTGTGTGTGTGTGCGCGCGCGTGTGTAGAACATGTTTGCAAATGTATCTTTTCTCTATTGTTTAGATGTACATTCTACAATGCCAGAACTGGCTGCAGTTAACTGTTAACTTTAGTTTGCCTATGAGCATTGCTTCAAATGGCCTACATGGTATCATTAGCATTAAGATTAATCTGTCCCTAACTCCTGTTAAACTGACCATTACCTTGCCTACATGCTGGCTAATCTGAAATTCTACTGTTTAAATTGCACTTGTTTTACTCGCATTAGTTCTAGCGAGCTTGCTGGTTGCACATTTGTATAATGAAATGTGCAGTGATGTTATTTATCTAGGGTTGGATCTAATTGCTCTTGGAAACTAATTAAAAAAGAAAAAGGTGTGGGAAGCTTAAGAAAAATATGCCACTTATAGATACTGAGAATTGTTCTAGGTTGCACTTATGTTGTCCCTCCTTCCAATCAATTCCTTACTGATTGATTGTCCAACTTGCATATACTGAATCCTATAAAAACTGTAAACAGACTATATTAATTTAGCAGTTAACAAAGTTTATTTATTTCAGAATGCAAATCCAACAGTAAGCAATCAGTCATAAGTAGAGGATTACCTGTATGTAAATCCTGCAATTAAAAATAAAGGGAAATGAGCAATGAGTGATATTCTGGATTTGAGTTATGGTACTGTATTCTCCTCTCTGGGATAAAAAGGGGAGGGGCCATTCCTACCTTTCCGCTCTGTGACAAAAAGTTATGTTACTTCACCCATGACAACAGGCACAGAAACTAGATATGTCAGAAGTCGTATAAATTAATCTCCATTTTAAGACTGCAGAATTATTGGTCTGCTGGTTTACAAAGATGAAATATAGCCATTTGAGAACTAAAAAAATAATACTGCACTAACAGTCTTTTCTCCTATAGGTGATGTCTCTTAGCTTCAAGTTACTCCTTAGCTGGCAATCTAAAAACTCAACGTTTTTAAACATTCCAGTACATCAGGTTAATTATTTCATAACTACACTCTCACATAGCACTAAACCAAAGCCTAACAAATTGAATTATGGATTAGCACAAGGTAAAAATCCTGTCAAGCCCAAAACCAAGAATGATATGGTGATTCTTCCAAGCTGAATTTTTTTTATTGTTTTCACACCTACAGACAAAATCTTGCCAGACTTGAAGACTCTCCTATCTGCATCTACAATATACTTTGCAAACTATTGGGCAAAGGGCTGTCTTCACCCTTTTTCTCTCACACGTAACATCCCAACTGAGTTGCCTCTTACTCCTCTAGAATGCACTCCTGAGAATCCACCTCCTTACTACATAACATCACAACCCACAATACATGAATACTGCCTTTTCCTACAAAGTGATATCATCAAACTGAATTTTTCCTTTACTCCTCCCATACTAAAATTGGAAAAGCATGAACAACATGAAACATCCAAGCAACATAGTTTTTTCCCTCTCGTTAAAGTAATATCTGATAAGGCATTATTTTTATGACAATTCTTCATCTCAAGAACAATGCCCACCTTGTTGTAAGGCAACAGATACATTTCTTAAACTACACTGCAAATAAATAAAAAAATTCAATGATTTGAAACTAATCCACTCTTTTATTAAGCTTAAACTGACATGATTTTCTGTACATAGGAGCTAAAAAGATGAAATCTGAGGTGCTGAAGATGCTATCAAATAAATGTTGTAAGGCCTGAACCAATGCAAAACTATTTCCTCGAGAGTAATCTAATTGATTTAGTAGACTTACTCTGGGATATGAGATTTAGCACAAAAGCTTGTAGGGTTTTTTTTAAATTTATGATCATTTCCTTACAGTCCCCCATGTAATAAATCAAATAGTAAATAATCAAACCAGGGCTATTTCTTGCTGGTGTGTGCATATGTTGGTGGCCAAAGCTTTCACAATGATAGATTTATCTGCATGTTTTTAAGGATATTATTCTTGCAACCTGATTCCTATCTTTGGTTACTGGGCCATATGGCAAGGGGTTTAAAAACAATTTACAAAATGCCCAAGAATATATTAACTTTGCTGTAACCAGATGATACATTGAAGCATAAATTACATTTCCCAGTAAGGTCCTGCCTGACCCAGAAGAATTCATCCCAAGGGATGCCAGGCTGAAATAGCTTGACTTACCCAGTGGCAAAGCACGCTCTTCCAATCACTGAGAAAAAAAATACTATTATATATAAGATGCAGCACCTCATCATTCACAACACATGCAAATTATTACTTTCCTGTCATATATAAAGGTAGAATGTTGCTGGTAGAAAGTCAGAAAAAATGGAACATCTTATTTGTTTGGTTATTATAATTAGAATCTGCTTTTCACTCTAGAATAATGCTTAAAGAAATTAATAGGTTAAAAATACAATGAAACAAATTAAACAAACAAGATCTATATCATCTACCTAACTCAGCAGCCAAACCAGCTTACACATTCAGTCTTCTTGAACAGAAACATTTTGCCTGCCAGTGAATATGTAACAGAGGACCCTAATCAGACAAACTGGATGTTCCAAAACCAGAAGAAGGTGCTCTCATTACTTCCACCAAAAGTGTTTCCAAAAGTAGTGGATAAAAAGAAGGATTTATTTCAAAGTTCTTAAAACATAAGCAAACCTATAACAAAAAATACAATCTTTTAAACTGTCTATTATCAAGCCCTACAGGCCCTGCATTTTAGGATGTTACTAGTATCAATATCAATTTTCAAGACTAGAATTAAATAAAACAGTTTACCCCTAGTCCTGATAGTAATCGCAACTAGATAAAGCTAATTCTACTTTATTGTAAAGCTAGATTGACAGAAACTTGCAGATCCTCCCACACCATCCAGATCTCCTTTCCAACCCAAGAAGTTAGGGTTGCCCCACCCATTATCCAGTTGAGGGCTAGGGTGCCTCTTATATGACTATTCCCTTGGCAGCATCTCTGCCCAGTTTCTCAGTGATACTGAAAGCTAGAAATGGGAAATGGATAGTACAGTTGTTTATTTTTGTACTTCTGTTTCTTTTCATTCAAATTTCTGCCGTCTTTCATTCTTGTTCCCTATATATTTCAGACTACCAAGGAAATTTATTTATTTATTTATTTATTTTATTGGTTTGTATGCCGCCCACTCTCAAGAGACGCAGGGCAGCTTACAAGTAAAAAGGGAAGGGGAAGACATACAAAAACAAAACAACATAAAAAGGTCCACAACATTCACAACTTAGGATGGGGCTGGACAAAGTCAACAGCCCCAGGCCTGCAGGAACAGCCAGGTTTTGGTCGCTTTGCGGAAGACTGGAACGGTAGTAAGGGTCCGGATCTCAACGGAGAGATCGTTCCATAGGGCCGGAGCAGCTACAGAGAAGGCCCTCCCCCGGGGAGTCGCCAGCCGACATTGACTGGCAGATGGAATCCGGAGGAGGCCTGGGATCCTGGGAGGTAATTGGCAGGAGGCGGTCTCTCAGGTACCCAGGTCCGATACTATGTAGGGCTTTAAAAGTAATGACTAGCACCTTGAAGCGTGTCCGGAGACCAATGGGAAGCCAGTGCAGCTCGCGGAGGATAGGTGTAACTATCGCTCGCGGGGCTGCGTTCTGGACTAACTGGAGTCTTCGAACACTCTTCAGGGGCAGCCCCATGTAGAGCGCGTTACAGTAATCCAGTCTTGAGGTGAGGAGGGCGTGAGTGACCATCTGAAGGGCCTCCCGGTCCAGATAGGGTTGCAATTGGTGCACCAGGAGAAATTTGATAACTGCATATATACATATGCAAAGTCATTTGGCAACACAGGTTACTAACTCCGTATCAACAAAACAGGAAAGTTCTATTGCTATCCAATGCAACTCTTAGAATGATGGGAAAGAAGCAGGACACACATCTAATACAACTTTGTAATACAATTAATTTAAAGGAAATGGTTTTTGAAGAGGAGGAAGCACAAATATATCTATCCCTGACTATGTGATACTGGAAAGTGACCTTAGCTTTCGTTAGCCACTGCTAACATCGGCAGAGTGTAAAAACTATTAAAGAGATATCTGACTTTATACACAATTAATCAAGTTGGCCATTGCATGATAGGCCCATCCACCCACCTCCCACCTGTAATTAGCTTTGTTGTTTTTACATCAGGCATGTTAATCAATGCTCCTATTCCTTCCTCCCCTATCGAGCACAGCTTGGGATGCTCTTTCCCAGGGAATAACACTGAGCTGTCTGAGTTGCTGTTGCTTTACAGCATTCTCTCTGGCTTCCTCCCACATTTCCCCCCTCTTCTTCCTCCTCATAAGGTGAATGTTACAGGTGGGAGGCAGGTGGATGGGCCTATCATGTATGCAATGGCCAAATTATTAATAGTGTATAAAGGCAGATATCTATTTAAAGGTTTTTACATTCTGACGATGTTAGCAGTGGCTAACGAAAGCTAAGTGAGCGATATATTTTAAAGTTCTGGAGATTGCAATGTCTGTTTCTTCTTTTATAACTACATCTGAAACTCATATTTTTAGGGTGTTGCCCAGGTATTTATAGATGTCAAAGCGTTTTTCTGACAGGGAGCCATTGAGAGGGGCCTTTCTTCCCCCTACTCCCATGCCCATCATCCCTGACCTCTCCCATTCCCCTCCCATGTGTTCCTCTTTCTCTAGCACATTGCCACAAATCCATCAGGTGCTTCCCATTAATCCTCTGGAGGGCGAAAGTCATGGCTGGTTTTCCAGAGGAAGCTGTGAAGGAACTGACATCACCAACAATTGCCGCTCTAGGACACCACACTTGCTTTACTTAATTGCCCAGGCTCTCCCTTCCCCCTCCCATGACATCACAAACAATTGACGCTCTCGGATACTGTACTCGCTCTCCTTAACGGCCCAGGCATTCCAGGGTTATGCTGAAACATACACAGATACAGACACAGACATCAGGGTTGTCTTACACCCCCACCCCAGTATTTGTTTCCAGAAGGTAAGTCATCTGTGTGCCGGGTTTGGATGAAATTGCTATGCTGGAACATATATACAGCCTTTTATATACATATAATAAAGAAGAAAGAAAGAAGAGAAGATGAAAGCATTGCCTATCTCCTTTTGAAATATATCTCCATAGAGGAGTGTGCTATGTTGCTGTATCACTTCATATATTACAAGATTTAGTGCGATCAGAGCTCCACATTAAGTCTATGTCCAGCCTCAGATTGTTTTTCATTATGGGTGGGTATCTATAATAAGAATTTTGATGGAAGTACAGGTTACGTTAGAAAAAAAAATACTTGTGATTGATACATAATTAGATTCCAGGTAAGGTTTTGGAATCTATTCTACATTAATGATTTGATCACCTTGATATCACCTATAGTTTTACATTGAAAAGACATATACTTACATAAAGACATATTGTAAGACCTCAGTTAACAGACTAAACAAAGGAAGTGGCAGATTAAATCTGTAATGTCTGTCATATTGGGTTAATCATCTGTGATGATATATTTACCTTGTTTCAATGTATGTCATTTACATAATTTTATATTTTGATGCAATATTTTTTTTATTTCATTATATATTTAAGTGTCTTCTCTAAACTACTTTGCTGTAGCAAACCTTACCATTATATTACGAGAATATAATGTCCAGAAATAATTGTCCAGAAAGAAATTTTGTCTGTTATATTCCCTTATGCTAAATGGATAGCTGCTGAAAGTGTTAACTTCTGTACAGACAAAATTCTAATTCCTCAAATATTACTCATTGGACTCCATTATTCAATAGACTATTGAAGAGCTCTTCAGCAATATATTTACTGAAAATATTTTTCCTATAAGACCTGCATTCAAAATCAGCCTATTCATCTACCATCTAGAAGGTTAAGGAAAGAAGAAACACAAGAAACAGGAAAGGGGAATTCATGGATCTGACTTCTGAATGCCTAAAGTAAAAAATATATATATATCCCATTTTTCATTCTGCTATATCTAACTTTCGGTAGTGATATGCACTGGGAATGCATGGGATTTGTGGTTCTTCTTACAACCATACTTCTGTGATTGGCCTTGTGTATATGTGAAAGACATCTGCAAAAACAAGAGGAAGACCTTCATAATGAAAAGGAGGGCCTTTTCAGCATCTGTTACTTTTCATGAAGTGCCCTTTACATTTACCAAGATAAGTGTTTCGTTGGAGGGAACACACACTTCAGCGTGTTAATTGGCAGCACTTAGCTATCGGTAAGAGCCTTTATATGAAAGCCTAATGCACAAATTAATGGAGTAATCCTCCTTGCTATACAGTGGGCCAGCTCCTGAAATTGTTCCTTATAAAGTGAGCTCTTAATGATCATTCTGAGGTTCATGCTGCTAAGCAATATGAGGTGCAGCAAAAAGATCCAGCTACTCCTGTTAACATGTTTGAGATTATGGAGGAGCCCCTGAAGAGCATGTATACTATTTTATTTATGTTGCTTCTCCCTGTTTCAATTCAAAGGGAGCTAAGTATAATTAACAACCCAAAAATAAATAATGTCAAATGAAAATAGTAATAGTCAGAATATCGATATATTAGGAGATATAGGCACTGGTGGCCATGCAATTCATCCTTGAAGGCCCTCTAGGAGAGCAGGTCTTACTAGCTTCTGAAAGTTGTAAGAGTGGAGATTATAATGCTTCAATGGGCATTCTGCTCTATAGAAGGCTTCTATTAAAAACACCTGCTATTGTGTCCCCCTCTTGGTAGGTGGAAATACTTTACCATTGGCAACTTTGTGCATACTGCTGGCCCTGTAATCAGCCAAGACTTCCCAGGGAATGGGATGGGGAGTAGGCCAGGGCAGCAGAAGCTTTGCATATGCTGCTGGACTGATTGATCAAGCTGGGTGAAATGAGGGCTGTTACAGCACTCCTGCAGTTGATCATTAGGATGGATATACTATCAAGTGCCTGAATTTTAATCATGTGGTCACAGGGGCTGCAAGGATTGTAACTGCAAGTCGTAAGTCCCTTAGTTCAGGACCATCATACTTTTGAACAATATTAAGCCAGGACTACCATAACTATTTTCATGTAAAGACCACAACTGTTGTGCCAACTAAAGCTGGGCAAAGCTTTGAGAAGCCAAGAATTTGGAAGGAACCTCAAGTTGCAAACTTGCACTGTCTGTGGGAGCACAGCTCCCTCAAACATCAAAGTTAGCACTATCATGAGATCAATAGACTTCTGAATTAACAGATATTCTTGCTTGCTTGTTTTGAGTCTGAGGTGACTTTCCAGATGCTGGCATCCTCCAAGTACTGGCATCCAAGTGCTGGCATCCTCCAAGAGTCCGGTCTTGCATCATATATTTGACTAGATCTAAGGGTGAAGTTCAACTGAGCATCATCAGCATGTTCTCTGAACCAAAGGGTTAATTAATTAATTAATTAATTGGCCATTAATTTTAATGATTTTAACAAAGCATTTGACAGTGTCCACCAAGAATCACTCTAGCAAATCCTTCATTTATACAGTGTACCAACAGTCTTTATCTTTAAGGTCTTATACCTACGATCAAGCTGCTGTGTTAAGACAAAAAATGGCCATATGTATTTCTTCGAAATTACTATCATACAAGGCTGTATTCTATCACCACTCCTTTTCCTCAGGACCCTCGACTGTTTTGTGATGAACATCACACACCAGGAAAAGCATTTATCATTCTGATCAAGACTCTCTTGGCAACCTGGATTTTGCAAATGACATCGCCTTACTTGAGGAAGACAATATAAAATTACAAACGACAACTGCCTTAGATGAAGAAGCAACTCAAATTGGCCTCAGGATAAGGGCCGAAAAATCAAAGTTCATGTGTGTGAGCTCCACCACACAAATACAGGGAATCACACTCAGATGACAGCAACTTCAGAAAGTAGAAAGGTTTACCTATTTGGATAATGTAGTCACTTGAAATGGAGATGCAGAGATGGGCGTTAAATGCCGCATTGGGAAAGCAACAGCTGTTTTCCAGAGGATGAATGAAATCTGGTCCTCAACATCTATATCACTGAAACTTAAATTCTGTTTGCTTGCCTCTGGAGTGATCCCATCAGCCATTTATGCCAGTAAGACCTGGAAGGTGTCAGTGAGTGTTAACAAGAGACTCGATATCATCTAACAAAGATGCCTTCACTGAATCTTACAGATTCACTATTTCAACCGTATTACTAATGAAGAAGTGCTCCAAAAGACTTTTTCCTGCAATTACATAACATTGTCATATGCAGAAAATTCCAACTTGCAGGTCATATTCTCCATATGGAGAACAATCGAATGGCAATGAGATGAACCTCCTCCCAACACCAAACAAACCAAGAGGACACCATCCAAAATTCATGGCAATGAATATTCTCATGGCAGACTTCATGGAACTTAGCCATTCAAAAATACTGATTCATTCAGTGAGTTGTTTGGGCTCCAAATGGACATGGAAAGTGATAGACTCTTCAAGATAACCAATTTTATTAGGGAATTGGTTATCCTACTAAGGGATTCTATGAGTGATTTACTGCACAGACTAACATGGCTCTTTCCCATTATTTCAAAACAGGCAGGCAATATTGGCAGAAATTGCAAGCATTTTTTATGATGAATCTAAATTATTGTATTTGTATTTATTAGTTTTGTATGCCGCCCACTCTCAGAAGACTCCGGGCGGCTTACAATAAAAAAAGGAGGGGGAATATATAAGACAATACAACAATTTAAAATTACAACAACATTCATACTTGAAATGGGGCTGGATACTTCAACAGCCCCAGGCCTGCTGGAACAGCCAGGTCTTAATAGCTTTACGGAAGGCCGGAAGGGTAGTAAGGGTCCAGATCTCAACGGGGGGATCGTTCCAGAGGGCCGGAGCTGCAACAGAGAAGGCCCTCC